>NW_024096617.1:0-562500 GCF_016545835.1 Crotalus tigris | reverse complement strand
TAGGTTGCCGATCTGTGCCCTAGGTCAGGAGTAGGCATGGCTGGCTCAGGAATTCTGGGAGTTGAAGTACACGAGTCATAAAAGAGCCAAGGTTGCCTACCCCTGCCCTAGGTGTATCCTAGGATTAACTATAGCTACTTGGTAAAATAAAGAAACACATAGAACTGAGCAGAAAAATTTTATTAGACACTCTAGTTAGAAATACAAATAAGGGCAAAGCCTTGAAGCTGACCCTAGTAAAATTCCATGATTGAAACTTTGCAATTATGGTCTGACAAAATGTGTATGTATTTGATCCTATGTGTGGCTGTTTATATAAAATGACAACAAAATGATAGTGGTTCATAAAACAATTAGCACCTTATATAATGATACCAGATCATTAACATAAACAATTCATATAACAATGCCCAAAAATAAAAACATGTTTTTATATAACAATGCCAGATATCTGAAATGATTAAAATTTTATTTTCATAGGATATTTCAGAATTAGTTGCCAAAAACAGATTTAAAAAAAAACTGACTTAAGTACATAGTCGAGCAAATTACTCTGTATTTAATAGAGGTGTTTTATAACATTGTCTTTTGAAATAATCCTTTTGCAAGCGATCCTAAAATCTAAGGAAATAATGAAAATTTTTCAGTAATTATAAAAACAACTATATAAAAGCATATTTATTACTTCAACTATTATGGAAATCATGGCTTCATTAACAATATAGAAATTGATACTGAGATGTTTGTTAGCTTGAAATATTTATGAATAAAAGCTAAAGATTATTAAGTATCCATTTTTAAAATTTTTATCCCACATTTATTGTCTAATAAGTTATTCAAGGCAGTGAACGCAGATAATACTTCTTCCTCCTCCTATTATCACCACAACAGTCCTCTGGGGTAGGCTGAGCTGAAAGTGATTGCCCAAAGTCACCCAGCTGGCTTTCATGCTTAAAAAGAACTCACAGACTCCTTGGTTTCTATACCAGAACTTTAACTACTACATCAAAGTGGTTCTCATATATATAATGTGACACTCATTTTATATTGCATTAATTATATTATACTGCATTTTATTTCTCATATAAACATAAGAGAACGTTCCTTACAATAAAAAGTGTTTATATTTACAAATAATATATCCACTGTAAAGAGATATTTCAATTACAGAATTACAACTTTCTTTCACTTTAATTTATTAAGCCAAACTACAAATAATTTTAACAGACATGGGATGAAGATAATAATGTAAATTAAATGACTATAAACTCTGTATCACACTTATGAATACAAATATGCAAAAAATCAAGCATATAAACTCAGAACGAGCTTCAATTAAGTGATATTTTTTGTTCCACCATCAAAAATAGCCATTTCTGATTTTCCCAATTCACAAAAGACCAAATAAAAAGATATATTTTTAAAGCGTATCAAAATCTTATTTACTCAATGTGTATTTTTACTTGTGTGCTGCTATTTGCATATATCTACTGGAAATATAGAGAACAGTGAAGTATGAGTTTAATAAACAAAAAACATACAACTGTTCAATGTAACTCTTTAAATGCTAACTGCTACCACAAACCTCAAACAGTAATGATTTCCAAGCTTCAACATGCATTAATAGGATACGTGTGAATATCACTGTGTACTGAGCTTAATTTAATATGATACAAGTTATAATTATTACCATGCTGAACACATGTATAGCTCAATGCAGAATAGTAACCGTCACTGCTATTATTTTTGAGCATCAAGTTACCTAATAAATCTGCTCTTCTCCATAGTCTTATTTTGGGTGAGGGCACCAACCTGATTGATATTATCAAGACCTGGATGGGCCCAGAAAAAGATATTCCCTTTTGGTTAATATATCCATTGTGGTTTTAGGTTTTGCATCAGTTGACTATTATTACCCACAAGTTGTTGAGGGTGCTCTGAGCTCTGCTCTGCAAATAACCAAATAGGAGAGTCTCTGGTTGAAGTAAGGCTTTTAGAAATCACTGCTATTGAATTGTCCTCCTTGCTGCACAGCATCATCTTTGCTTGAGTTGCTGTATTCCACTGCTGGGATTGGGATGAAGTCCCTGAGGCTGGTAATTCTCAGGGACTTTAGCCCATCTCCTTGGAACACTGGCTTAGGAGCTCTTTGCTTCCAAGTTATGCTGCACCAATCCTAAATTTGTGAGGCCTGACGCATACTGGGGATTGTACATTAGAGTTAGTTTTTCTCTTGGGCAATTGTGATATGATCTAGTGTTGGAGGATATTACTATCAGTCCATGGTTGCCCTCTTGCTCACTGGTGCCAATCATTCCAGTAGGTTGATAGGGCTTGTTCAGTGTTGCATCCAAGGTGACTGGGTGGATTCTGATTACAGGGTAGCTTGGGATTTTCCTTGAAGATCAAGTAGGCTGCTCAGCCAAGGTCTTGGTTGCAGCCTGGAACAGCTCAGTGACTGAGGCCTTGCACCCATAGCTCCTTTGTGAGCTGAGTGGTGATCCCAGGGTATACTTTGATTTCTGAGGGACTGGAGATGAAGTGCCAGAGAGATGCCTAGAGAGTTGGTGGAGGCAGGGAAAATGCTAACTGTACTAAACATGATTAACAGACCGTATTTGGCTGAGAGAGGCAAACCATTATTTCTCTGTCCTTATTGTGTCCACAGATACCTGCCTTGTCTACAGTGATCCATTTTTTTACTGGGAGAGACACATCCCATGAATATCAGGAACCATAGTGATAAGTATTCATGCTATCTACAGATAATTCTGATTCACTTAAATAGATCTATGTAAATCTTAACCCTAGCATTGCCTTGTTTACAGACATGTAATGTTATCTGCCCTAATACTGTGACTCCTGAAAATATCCTTCAAACTGTGAATTCAGTCATGTTTTTTAAAGTTCTCCCTGAGTTAAGATGGAGGTAACCTGTGGTTGTGGCCCTGCAATGGTATTGGTCTTTCTGATGAAGGAGATGATCTCTCCAGTGTTGAAGGAGGCAGTGGGTATACTCCTTCTTAGGGGGCCATTGCTGGATTTTATATTGTGGACAGTTACCATCCAGCTTCCAACCTTCGCTTTGTGAAGAAGGTTGTTGAGAAGGTGATCAGAAGCAGTTGCAGAAAATCTGGAGGAAGCAGATTATCTGGATCCATTTCAATCAGATTTCAGGCCAGTACTAAGACAGTATTGATTGCAAAAAAGCTTTGCATTTCTAGCAAAGCTGAAGGAAGACAGTGTTGCCATTCTTGAGCTTCTTGATCTATCAATCATGGTATCCTCTTGCACTGGTTGTGTGAATTGTAAGAACTGTGTTGCAGAGTTTACGTCCTTCCATAGCAGTCCTTCCTAGTCTCAATCTGGACTGCACATCTGAAGTTGTCACTGTATTAACCACTCTCTGGAGACTGTTTGGATCTGGATGGGGAGGAACATATTGAAGCTTAACTCCAATCACATTGAGTAGCTGGGCTATTTAGTTCCCTAGGTTTGGAACGTTTTCATCTTTGGTCTTAGGTTGCATTCCCCCATTTGAGACTAGCAGCATCCTGGTCTTGCAAACTACTACTGAAAAAGCCATTGATAGTTATGACCAGGATCATTCTATAGGCTCATCTTATGTACCAGCTGCACCCTTGCCTTAACTGCGAGGCTCTTCAGACAGTTACTCATGCTCTTATTATCTCATGATCACTAATGCAATGCAGGCTCCATAGAACTGTCCTTGAGGACCATCCAGAAGCTTCATCTGGTTCAAATACAGTGGCACAGGTAAGTTATGGGCTTCCTGCATTTTACCCATGTCATCACTGCTTCACAACCTTCATTGGTTACCAATTGGCTTCCAGGTGCAATTCAAGGCGCTGGTTGTTATTTATAAAACCTTTCATGGAATAGGGCCTGGTTATTTGAGGGAGTGCCTTTCTCTGTTCCTGCCAATTCAATGCAATTAGGCAGACTGGGTGTAATCTGGCTTTCTTAAGTCAGATGTTGCCAACTTGTGAGAACAAGGAACCAGGCCTTCTCTGTCACAGTTCCTGCATCCCCACGATGATACATCTGGCTCCTATTCTTTGAAAGTTCCATAAGTCTCTGGGCTATAGTGTTTGTGAAACCCATGGCAATGTTTTGGTTTTTATTCAGGTGGTTTGACAGAGCACTTTTTTTAATATCATGTGTTCTTTTAAAGTTATAAACTGCCCAGAATTTTTTTAGAATCATGTCACCTTGAAATTTAATAAATAGCATAACAAATACTAATCTTACATTTTTTTTCTTATATTTTGGCTAATATTTCTTTCCATGTTAAGCTATTACTCTCAATGGTAAATTCAACATTTTACTGAATGTTGGGACTACTAAACTGATCAGTTTATATCCATTTCAAAAACTCTGCATTATTAATAAAAAGAAATAACACTAGCAACATTATAATGAACAAGGTAAGAGGGCAGTAAAGGAGGAGCAGGAAATAATTAAGCAATAAAACTCCATGCTTAATAATATATTTTTGCTTTAGGAAGTAATATAACAGAACTAATTTTAAATATACTGCTTGGTAATATCACATGTTTTGTCTTTTAATATCATTTCTGCCAAAAATTCAGGGAACACTGAAGATAGTCACACTAGCAAGTTCATTAAACATCTTTTTCAGTAAAGCATGTTTATTTAGCTTTAAAAAGGTGTTCAGGTATGTCAGAAGAACAGAAATAATGCAACATCTTTCTAGGCTAAGTTAAAACTATCGGACATTAATAAAATATAGGGTAATTGCCACTGGGACAAAAATCTTGCAAAAAGAAAACTAAATCACATGCCCAAGTTAAGGCCAGTTCTATGAAATTAGGGAAAGCATTCTTGTTTAATCAAAAGGTAAACTGAATACTATGTAATAAACCCAAGCCATTGCAATGGTATCATGTTGTTATACTGAAGTAATCTTGGTATCAACTTTCTATGCCATGTCAATGATATAACTGTGATTATAGAGTTAATTTATTCCAAGTTGAAAGTTGAGGATAAAGGAGGAATAGGAGATACTGATGGCTGATGGAGCATTATAAAATGTGGGATAAAATACTTACCTGGGGGATGGTAACCTGCATGCTCATGTTATCATAAATACTTACCTTGTCTTGTAGTAGATTACAAAGATGTTGTTGAGGCAAGAGAGAACCAGGTGGGGCTGTCAGAGCCCTCTCCCCTTTTATTTCTCTAGGCAGTACTTATGTGATACTTACCCATCAGGGATAGTATTCTTCTTTACCATGCTCAATGCTGGAACGGACAAGAGCAGGAGGCAGCAGAGAAAATGGGCAGCACTGCAGCAAATGAGAGAGAACCTCGTAGTTAACATGGTGCAAATCCCTTTCTTGAAGTTTTATAGCTTTACCCTGAAGGACCACAATAGATGTGGTTCCTCCAATTATGCTTGAAACACAGAACTAAGATCAGCTTTTGAAACCAAAGGCCAAGGAGATAGAGTCTTTTCTCACCATTGCTGCTTTAGCATCCGCAAGTTCCTTCTTTAATGGTTGGTGTACTGGGAAAGGAGCACAACTGAGAGAAAAGTAGTACAGCAGCCAGGGTGTTTTAAAATTTCTTTGAATGAATCAGCCCTTTTGTTTTAAAGCAGTTTTATAAACTTGGCCAGTTGGACTTGGTACAGGGTTTCCTGCTTGAGCAGGGGGTCGGACTATAAGACCTCCAAGGTCTCTTCCAACTGTTATTCTGTGAACACCCAGAATTCCCCAGCCAGCATGCTGGATGGGGAATTCTGGGAGTTGGTCCACCACCTTATACCGTAGTAGCCAATTAGAAAAGCACTTCTACAAACCAGCCCTAGCAATCAAGAGGGCCCTCTTTTGATTTGGCTTCATGGCCAAGCAACCGACAAAATGGGAGATCAGAGCGAGCCGGTCAAGACCCGAGGGGCGGCTGTCCTATGACTTTAAAAGTATTGAACATTAAAGTTAGGGTAATGAAACATCTGCAAGAAAACAAGCAAGCTCAGAGAGCACAAAGGACCCTCATTTCAACCCTGAGCTTCAAATATTCTCCTTCACTGGTACATTGAACAATTGGAGAGCGGAGGAGCAGGGAAGAGCTCAGACTGGTCTCCCGCCAGCGGCGCAGCAAAACTGCTCGCGGGGCAGCCGACTTCAAACACCAGCCTGAAGGACGGCGAGACCTGACAGCAGCCATCCTGTTGCGGGGCGCCAGGGACACCCTAACGTCCCAGCAGCTTCTTCGCAGAGGATGGCGTTGGCCCACCACGGTCAAGGCGGCAGGTAGCTTTCGATTCTCGAAATTTGGGGGCCTTGAAGCTACCGAACCTCAGCTTCACGAAGAACTAGAAGCGGGCTGAAGGCCGCGGGCGGATAGGAACTTGGCAGCTCGTACCCTCAGGCAGGAGTTTGTTTCCAAACAAAGCGACCCGGCCCGGCAACAGATAACCCTCCCGATGCTTTTTGAACTGCGCAGGCGCCTCTAACGTCAGCCGGGTGAACGCATGAGCATTGGCGGTTCAACCACGGCGGGTTCTGTACGCATGCTCGCGCGGGTTTGCCCGGTTCTCGAGCCGGCGAGGTCCGAGTCGGAAAAATCCGCTTTGTTCTGAGATGCGTCGGCATCGCCCCCTTCAGGTGGAGGAGAGTTCGTGCGCATGCTCAACGTCAAAGCGGGTGGGAACTAAGTGAGAAGGGGACGTTTAGCTTCTTGGGTAGGGGTTCCGCTTTTTTTTTTTTAAAAAAAATGTGGGCCAAGATGTTGTGAGGAGAGAAAACTAGAAATCGATTCATTTTAGTTTCATTTAAGCTCAACAAGAGGCAGACAGCTAGCAGTGCTGGCTATTGGGGCACAGTGCAGCAGAAAAGAAATCGTCCCTGTTTCTGAGGGGAAAGTGTAACACTTCATTTTTTTTCCACCATTGCATACAGTTATTTCAACAGAAGGCTGCGCATTTTGGGTAATACTGTTTCTTGTACACATTAAGAGCTTTGACAAAATCCAGAAAGATAAAAAATTAGGGCCAGACAGGGTAAAACAATAAACAAGTTCGCCGTGAAAAGGAGTGCACAATTATCCTGTTAAATATTTTGAGAAGAGCTTTGCAGCTTTTTTCCCAAAGGCGGTTTCATATATAAAGCATGCAATGGGTTTATTACAGTCCTTGTTTAAAACTATATAGAATTCATAACTGATTTTTATTTAGTTAATCTCTTGGGCATATTTTTAACCAATTTGCTTCTGACCACACTATATATGTTATGTCTGGGATATTTCAAACTAGAAAAAAATTTGGAAAAGGATTTCCTATGAAGCAGAATAAAGTACTCAACTGCAAAGAATATTGATAGTGGTTGTATATTAGTAAAAAGCCAAATTGAACTGCTTCATATAGAAAAATATTGATAGTGGGGTTTTGTGTGTTTGTGTGTGTGTGTACATATATGTATGTGTGTGTATATATGTCTAAAGTGACACAGCCTCCTGCCTCCCATTTGTTTAACGAGTTAGATTGAAATTGGTGTTGGTATCATAGATCTCTTTGGGGAAGGGCTTAATAATTGGAATGCCACAGGTGGGATGTACAAATGTGTCCTGCTAGCTGATTTTAACATTGTGGCAGGAACATAAGAGAAAGGGGTCTTAAATATTGAAGAATTAACTTGTAATTCCTTGCATCTTTAACTTTAATTGGATGCAAATAGATAATGCCGGACTCAGTTGATGAGCCAGTTGAAGTAGGTTGACTTGGACAGAGGCAGGCAATGGTGATCCTCTAATTAATATGACAAGAGTTAGACTGGCTACCTCGAGAGAAGAACAGTTGGAATCTTTCTTGAAGAGACCCTTCCATATGTTACTGATTGGTTGGTTTATTCATTTTTTTAGAGGTCAGCCAACTTCAAATGACTCTGCAGCTTACAATTTCAGAGCAAGGAACAATAAAAATTAAGAAATCAATCATAGACACCCAGAAGAGAGAAACATATATAACAGCAGCAATAGCAAAAACTTTACAGGGGCTAGATCAAAGCTGAACCAGTGAAACCAAATGCAACAGCATGGATGAGTGGAGAATTCTGGAAATTGAAATCCATATAACTTAAAAGTTGCCAAATTTGGAAAACCAATTTGTTTGGTGTAAGGCCAGGCTTGGGATCTGAATCCTGGTTGTTCTGCCCCATGATCTTCCACATAGGAAATAGGTGCATCTCTCCAGAGGTGTCTGAGGCAGAGGAAAGTGACAAAACATCACAATGCAAACTTCTTTTATGTGTTTATGTGCAATGCTGCAAGTACAAAGTGGAGTTTGAATTGTGATGTTCCAATAACACTTAGATTTATATACCACTTCACAGTGCTTTACAGCCCTCGCTAAGCAGTTTATATTCAGGATATTGCTCCCAACAATCTGGATCCCCATCTTACTGACCTCAGAAGGATGGAAGGCTGAGTCAATCTTGGTGAGGATTGAACCCCTGCAATACTGCACTGTGCGACCACAGCTCTTTGCTGTGTACATTTAGTATTTTGGTATCATTTACAGGAATGGACTCCTATACATAATCCTGCTGATTTTATTCAATCTGAAGCTTTTGATACCATGATCCCTTTCAATTTTTATGTTGCCTTTACAAGATTGCCCTTTATGTTGATATTCCAGTCTTGCATAATTCATTCAGTCACTGCTGCTTTAATTTTTTTTTCTGCCTTTCATATTGTCTAATATTCTTTGAGGAAGAATTTTAAAAGAAGATTCTAATGCACAGGATTTTTTTCAATATAGTGGTGGACAGCAAAGCTATGTAATGTTTTGGATTTGATTTTAAATTTGTGCTTCAGAGAATGTAAGGTGTAACATAACACCTGATGGGAATGCTTTAAAGTAACCGTCCTAGTGAAAGGTGATGCCTTTATGAGTAAAATCCCATGCAAAATTGGTCATTTCTTATAAATAGGTTTTGTAGTTTAGTTTTATAGGATCAGGCTGCAAGCAAAATTTCTGTTACTTTCTGTTTTATTCTGAAGTAGCAATAGCAATAGCACTTAGACATATATATTACTTCACAGTGTTTTAGAACCCTCTCTAAGTGGTTTACAATGTCAGCATATTGTCTCCAATAATCTGGGTCCTCATTTACGGACCTCAGAAGGATGGAGCCCCATCTTTGAGCCCCATCAGGATCGAATTCCTGGCTATGGGCAGAGATAGTCTGCAATACAGCATTCTAATCACGGTGCCATCACTGCTCCTCTATAATATATATAGTGTAATGTAGTGTAGTGTAGTGTATAGTTTAGTGCAGCGGTTCTCAACCTATGGGTCGTGACCCCATTTGGGGTCGAACGACCATTTTATGGGGGTCACCAAACAACGCGATCCGCCATTTTTCCCCCTCAGGGGGCGCCGCTGCGCATGCGCAGCGCATCCGTGTGATAGGGGTCGCCGTCACACAAAGGTTGAGAACCGCTGGTTTA
Source organism: Crotalus tigris (assembly GCF_016545835.1). Classification (NCBI taxonomy): domain Eukaryota; kingdom Metazoa; phylum Chordata; class Lepidosauria; order Squamata; family Viperidae; genus Crotalus; species Crotalus tigris. The sequence goes on along the minus strand of NW_024096617.1, from coordinate 553,005 downwards.
GTGTATAGTCTAGTCTAGTCTAGTCTATATGACAGTACATTCAAATCTATAATTGTGGTGCACTTAAGTTGAAAGAGTGCTGAATTGTTGGACATTTTCAAATTAACACCCCTGGCATCAAACTGCATATGGAAAATTGACATTCAACAGAGTCTAGCTAGTAAAGCCTGTTTTAAGACCCATCACTGGTGATAAGTGCATCCACACATATTTTATCTTGAAGCTCACAACCTACTACATTTTAGATTCTGTGGGGATGGGGTTGACTTATATTCAGTTCTCTTTCTGCAGAAATCTATTAACAGACTCTTCAGACTTCTATAAGGCTTTTTGTGTAATACTTTTAATGATTTTTTTTGTAGATAAAATCTCTTGTATTCAGGCTATTCTAGATGCCTCTTTTGATGTATAGACTTATGGAATATTTTACCATTTGTCTTCTGGATTTTTAATCAATTTTTATGTATAATGTCTAGCTATGAAATTATTATATACAACTTAGTTAACAACATAAATGCTTTCTGTTTAAAGAATGCAATTATTAGATTTCTTCTGTAAAAGCTTGTCGTAGAATCCTCAGAAACACAGTAATAACCCATTCTTTAGCCTCCTGTCATTAAGTGATTTAGAGAGAATGGTATTTTCAACCACAGATAACTCTTTTTTTTAAAGTTGGTACTTAAATTTGGTACTCAAAACAAACAATATTTTTGTCAGTACTAAGTTGTATTCTTGCACATATCATATACCTATCAACTTTGTGATATTGTACATTGTTACATATGGCACCAATCTACTTTTATGGGAAGAATTGACTGATAATTGACAAAACCAAACTGTTCTCACAAATATTATAAATTAGCTGTACTGCTTTATTTGATTTTTGCACAGTACATTTTTATATAAACCTGGTTTCCTATAGCAGGGGTCCCCAACCCCTGGTCTGTGTACCAGTACCGGGCCGCAGCATGCCAGCAACTGGTCTGCACAAACAAGTAAATCCCATCTGTGGGATGCAGGCAGTACATGAAACCACACCCCTTTGGTCCCCAGAAAAACCTCTCTCCACAGAACCGGTCCCTGGTGCCCAAAAGGTTGGAGACCTCTGTCTTATAGTACTTACATTTTCTAATCAACAAATGCAGCTTAAATCTTTAAAATTATGTTGTCTTAAATCTGTTAACAGCTGTCACTTTCATAAAATGATTTGGATTCATGTAGACCATGGTACAATTGTAGTATTGAAGATTTTATTTCCCACTTTTTTTCTGGCACTTCAAAATTTTCTAATATGTTCATGCATCCAATTTATCCAGTTCATTAGATAAATAGTATTCAAACCATGGACCTTAAAACTATACCTTTTTCAGGAAAAGCTAAGTCAAATAAATTTATCTTTAGGTTATTACATATAAATGAAATGCAAAAACAATGACAAAAATTACAGCTGTTTCAAATTTTAAAACAAGACTGAATTTGGATAGCAGTAACATGAGATATGTCATAGCACAATTCCACATATGTACAAGCTACCCTCAATGAACTGTTCAATAACTTTATGTGCAATCAGAAAAATATGCTAAAACATAAATATATTAAAAAGCCAAGGATATAGTCCAAGCAAATTTCTTTTGATTAAAGTAATTGTATATTTTTATTGATTGTCAAGCTGAAATTATTTTTGATATGATATACATATATTTAATAATAATATAATACTAATAATATTACTAATACTATAATAGAGTTGGAAGGGACCTTGGAGGTCCCTCTAGTCCAGTGGTTCTCAACCTGTGGGTCGGGACCCCATTTGGGGTCGAACGACCATTTCACAGGGGTCGCCAAACAAGGCTGTCCGCCATTTTTTCCCTTTTCTTTGGCTACGCCCCTGGCACCCGGTGATATATAAGTGGTTAGGGGTCACCACAACATGGGGAACTGTATTATGGGGTCGCGGCATTAGAAAGGTTGAGAACCACTGCTCTAGTCCAACCCCCAGCTCAGGTAGGAAACCCTATACCATTTCAGACAAATGGTTGTCCAGTCTCTTCTTAAAACTCAACTTCTGGAGGCAGGTTGTTCCACTAATTAATTGTTCTAACTGCCAGAAAATTTCTCCTTAGTTCTAGGTTGCTTCTCTCCTTGACTAGTTTCCATCCAATGCTTCTTGTCCTGCCTTCAGATGCTTTGGAGAATAGCTTGATTCCCTTTTCTTTGTGACAAACCCTGAGTTATTGGAACACTGCTATCATATCACCCCTAGCCCTTCTCTTCATTAAAGTAGAGATATCCAATTCCAGCAACCGTTCTTTATATGTTTTAGTTTCCAGTCCTCTGATCATCTTTGTTGCTCTTCTCTGTGCTCTTTCTAGAGTTTCAACATCTTGACAGTGAAAACTCTACTAGGACTAAAGTTAGGGTTAGGGTTAACTCTACTTGGAGTCATGCCCAAAAACTAATGCTAGGGATAGATTCTTACAGGTATTTGAAGGAAAGAGACGGTTACAGTATTTATTCAGAGTTATTGTAGTGATCAAAACTGAATGTAGTATTCCAAGTGTGGCCTTATCAAGACACTATAAAGTGGTATTAACACTTCATGTGATCTTGATTCTATCCTCTGTAAATGCAGTCTAGCACTGTGTTGGCTTTTTTGGCAGCTGCAGCACACTGCTGGCTCATATTTAAGTGATTGTCCACTAGGACTCCGAGATCCCTCTCACAGTTACTACTATTCAGCAAGGTACCACCTACACTGTACCTGTGCTTTTGGTTTTTCTTGCCTCAATATAAAACCTTACTTTTTTCACCATGGCATTTCATTTTGTTAGATAGTGCCCAATGTCAAAATCTGTCTGTATCTTATGTCTTTCTTCTGGAGTGTTGGCTATTCCTGCCAGCTTGTGTCATCTGCAAATTTGATTAGTTCCCCATCTATCCCCTCATCCAAATCATTGATGAAGTTGTTGAAAAGCACTGGGCCCAAAACAAAGCCCTGGGGCACCCCACTGCACACTTCCTTCCATGTAGATGCAGTTCCATTGATGTTCATATTTTATCTTTTTTAGTTAATTAACATAAATGGATTCTGATGAAGATTTGGAGGCATTACTAGATAAAAAGACGAAGGCAAGTTACGACAAATATTTCTAAATAATTATATTATTTTCTAAGTGATATATTAATGATTAGATATACTTGTTCTTTAGATAATTAAATATTGAGACTAATAAGAATGTGATTATATCCATTGTTTAGGGCTTTTTTTTTTAAATGGCTTTGGATCTCTACAGATAAGATTTTAACAATTTCCTTTATGTTTTTAGAAAGAGAAAGTTCAGGAAAGATTTGCAAAGAAAAAAAACTCTTTACTTAAAGGAAGTGTTAGAAATCAGGTTCTTTCATCCATATTAAAATAGAATATAGTATATTCTTTAGAATTTTGGATATTCTTCAGAAACTGCTTTTTAGAAAATGCCTCTAATTATGTTGATAACTTTGTCTGTTCAATGTCACATTTTGTTTATATATTTTCATGAAAAATGCACATGTAAACTGCTTTGAACTAATGAAGAGGTGATTTAAAAGTATTAAATTAAATATACACAATTTGTACCCTGGAGTTAATCACAAAATAATAAAAACAGTGCAAGTTATATTTAGGTTTCTTCCAGCTATAGAATAGTTAAAAACAGGAAGCAGAGAGGAACAACGGATAACTCTTATGCTAGAGGAACTGCGTAGATTTCCCATAAGATGCATGTTGGGACTGGCACTTAAATTAGGAATGAGCAGGTAGCCAATCTGCAGAAGACAGTAATCTACGCTGAAAGATAAAAACAAAAAAGCATAGGTGAATAATTATAAAGTAATATAAAATTTGATGAGAGAAATATTTGTTATACAACATTGTTGATTTATATTGTTTTCTGCTTGTACTACACTCAGGTATAAAAGTATATCAAATAAAAATACTAAATACTACTTGTTAAAATGGCAAATGTAATTTAAGGTAAATGTAATCCATATGTAAACTAATAGGGAATTGAGGTCAGTGACCCGTTTGTAGCAATTGTTGAAAAATTGTTAGGAATTAAAGGAATGGAAGATAAAACTGCCAACACTATAATGCCTATTTAAAAAATACACAGTGTAATCCCATGTGTACAATTTGGGTTGCTGAACCTCGATAACTGTATTATAAAAAAGAGGCAAAAAAAGAGTAATCAAAATGTTCAAGCTGTAAAAGTGAGGAAAAGTTCTAACATGAGATACATAAATTAAAGGAGACATGACAGAGCTCTATAAAACAAGTAGTCATAGTGTATAATGAAATTGGGAAAAATAATTGTTTTGCACTCACAATTTTTGAATCTATGGTCAGCTTATATTTGTGGGAAATAATAGGATTAAAATGGAAAAAAGGCTGGAAAATAAAGTGCTTTGAAAATATCTGAGGCCTGGAGGAAAGATGGGATATACATTGATTAAATCAATCAATTATTCAATCAATAAATCAATCATACAGGAATATAGTTCTTATAGTTTATTAGCAATTTTTCTTATGCAATTTAGCAAACTGAAGATGACCTTTATGATGATAGAATACAAATAGAAGCCCAAGAACAAAGTCCACAGAAAGGTAATTCAGTATTTTATTTGGATGGATATTACTACTATAAAATTTAAGAACATTTAGTGTGCCTTAAATTGAGTTTTATTATTTCATTTTATCATTCTTTCACAGTATCTTTTTTATGCATTCTTTTCAATATTAAAAAAGTTTTCCCAGGGAAGATATCCTATCTTGACTTCTCAATTTAATAACATGGAAAAACAAAAAAGTTCACGTATCACAGTACAGTGGTCCCCTCTTAACGATCTAAAAATATTTTAACATTAATTATAACATTAAAGTAATTTGTAATATTTTGTTATTCCTTTATCTACAATTTCAAAACTTAGCTGTAAATGCACTTTTGTCAAATAAGGCTGAAGAAAGCACAGTTTTCTCAATGCTGCTGCTCTGTCTAACTTTACTGCTTAGCACACAGGTTCTTTAACTGGAAGTAATTATACCCAAAGGAGTAACTTGGGCATATGTTGTGGGTAATAAACCATTATCTAGGTGGTTCCTACTTCCCTAACCCATGTATACTTACAGATGTCCCCACTTTTTCTCACTTTTTCTGGAGCTCTTACTGGAGAGTGGTAGTAGCTGGGCCACTAGTTCTGTTTTAAGAAATTATAAAATACCTTTGCACTTCTAGAAAGTTACTTTTTGATTCTGTAACTGTTCCAGCTGTTAGATATGGCAACTTTTCCTCTACTCTCTTACCTATTCAGACTCACCAGAAAACTATTCTGGCAGTAATCTTTTTTCTCTTTCCATGCACTATACAACTTTTATGTGAACTGTTTAATTTATTGTAGTTAATCGGTATCATTGCAGCTTGGCCAATAATCCAGATTTCTAGAGAATTTATGAACAGAAGCATAGCTTTTGAAGAAAAATGATCACTGAAGACTAATCTCATTCCAATTCTCTAGAAACTTAAGAGACAGCTGCACAGCTAATGCAGATTGTGACTTTGTGCTCGTCCATTCTTAACCTAGATTACTAGGGCCTTTGTGAATTTGTGAAAGTGAAGCAAAAATGTAATTCCCTGCCTACACACTGTGCTACTCCATCTTTTTAAAAAAGTTTACAATAAAATGGTTAACTGGCTAAGCTGATGGATTTATTCTTCCAGAAAAAAATACTTTGATACTGTATATAAATTATCCATTCATGGAAGAATCCCTAATTAAACAACTCTAATTCAAACTGTAGAGCAGTGAAGGGTGACTGGCTAATTCTCACCATGGGAATGGAAGAGGTCTGAGATTGCACTGTACTTTCTTTGGAGGTACTGTTTGATTGATAATGAAATGGTATAGCTCCTTTTGTTACTGTCAGACTTTATCCTCTTTGCATATTCCAGAATTTTACATTCTTTGAATGCAAGATAACAGTGTCAAATACTGGTTATTTAATTTTAGGGCAGGAAATGTGGCTCTTTTCCATGATTAGCCACAGACATTTTTTCTCTCACTGCTTCCACCTCTGCTTTGTCTTCCTTTAATAGCTCCGGCACAATGACTTCTAAATGATTCTTGAAAGACAGAAGGCAACTGAATAGAACTAAAGCGCACTATTCATTTAGAATTTTGCTAAGTGTGTGTCTCTGTATGTGGTTCAGATGCAGAACTCAAGCATTTAACAGCTTCAAAAACTAAAACTAAAAACTAAAAAAAATTATAGTCACATATTTTACTGTTAACAATATGATATACAGTATATACTATAGGGCAGGGGTCCCCAACCCCTGGTCTGTGGACCAGTCCCAGGCCGCAGAATGCCATCAACCGGTCCATGCAAACAAGCAAAGTCCCATCCACGGGATGCAGGCAGCACACAAAACCACGTACCCTCCAGTCCACGGAAAAACCTCTCTCCACGGAACCGGTCCCTGGTGCCCAAAAGGTTGGGGACCTCTGCTATAGGGACTATGAAAGAATTCTGTCACAAACTACATTCTAAAAATATATGCTTTCTTGATTCTAGTTGTGGCTGAAGTAGAAGAACAAAATACATTAACTGAAGCATTACGGGACAGAGTAAAAGAAAAGCTGAAAACTGTCAAGGTGATAGTTTTAATTGATCTGTAACTAAATGAAAAAAACCACAATATTTATTTATGCTTCTATGAAAAAAAATAATTCAATGTAAAAGATTCACATCAACATCACTTGAAGTATCCCAGAAAAAAGTGGTTATATGATGAGTAATTTGTAAGTGATTTTGGTTATTAATATGAATGTCAAAAATAATATTGTAAATACAGCATAATATTTATTTTAGGCTGCGCAGGAAAAAGATTTTTCTCACATACAAAATTCTGCCGCAGGATTTCAGAACAATCAAGAAATAAATGCTGAGGTAACAAAATTTTTGTAAAAAATATTCCCAAGAGTAATAAACTATTGTTTTGGTCAGTTTCAGGATGTTAATAATGAGAAAGGCACAGTTTTGTAGAACTGTAATTCAGTCCGTACTGCCTTGTATAAATAGAAAAATGATCCTTTCTTAATTCTTAATCTTTTGTTAATTTTTATTAAAAGTTAATGTTGATGTTCTATATAATCTGTGCAAAAATAATATGTCTGTAATCTTATAACAGGAATAGAAATATACCATAGGGAAAGATTTGTCTATCCTATTCTAGTTCAGGGGTGTCAAACTGGTGACCTGCAGGCCGGATGGGTCAAGAGCAGGCCACACCCACCCTGCCTCCGCAAAGGCAAAAAACATCACGATACATCACATGATGTGATCGAGTTTGACACCTGTGTTCTAGCTGATCCTTGTGGGTCTACTCCCTTTAACTTTAAACATAATCTTTTAAATTGTTTTCTTCCTTTTAAAATCTAATCTGCTTTTTCAAAAATGTTTTCTAGCAAAATTCTATTCAATTTCATGTTTCATATTTCATATTTATATTTATTTTAAAATTATTGGTATAAGCATCACGGAGGATCCACAAAGCTTAATAAAAAAATCTGCATCTGGGAGGTCAACAATAAAAACAGAAAAAGCCCTTTGAAATAATGTCAGCAGAAAACAACAAAAGGTTAAATAGCAAAAAAATTGATAGCAACTGAACTAACGCTGACATTTCCCCATTCTTTTGTTTCAACAAGTATTATGAACATATCTAAAATTTGATTGCCAAATCTGAAACAACAAATAATTTGAATCATTCCTAGAACTGGTGGTGCCATAGAAAATAGATAATTAGTAATCACTATATTTTCCATCAAACCTTATTAGCAAGCACGGAAATGAATACTGTGGAATAGATATTTTTCTAGTTTCTATAGCTAGATGTGCAGTTTGGGATATCAGGCAATGGGCATAATTATTTTTTGTAAACAAAAAATCTGATCTGATCACTAGTGGAATTTGCAGGAAAGTTATATCAAGTATTCTCAGTATTAAACTGGAGTCCTTTTGGCATAAATTCATTAATGTTTCAAATGATAACTGTAGTTATGAAATATTGCTTGTATGAATTCAAATTGTCTTTTTAGTTTTAAATAGTATTTTGTGCAATTTAAATAGTAATTTCCTTTTTTTGAATCAGTGTGAAGCTAATGTAGCAGGCTATACATACTTAGAGATGCTGTTTTACATTAATCTAAACCTTATCACACAAAGCATTGCCAAAATGTTTATATTCTTTCTTCATTATATTTTCCCAGAATTATTTAAAATGGGGGGAAATGGATCAAGATGTTATTTCAAAATGTCCAATCTCAGTGTTTATGCAGCTTTTGGAATAAATAATGACAATTTAGCAGTATAGGATAATTTATGGAGATCACAAAACTTACCTTCACGCCAGTTGTTTAATTAACAAATGTATATGAATAAGTGCCAACCTAGTTTTAGTTAAAGGGTAACCTATGCATCTTTGAAACATAACAATATTTCACTGAGGAGTGGATGGTTGCTATTGTAAAATCAAGCATAATATTTGAGTGGTAACTGTTAAACAATATGAGGACAAATAAAGGAAAATATAGTTTAAGAGAAAATAAAACGTTACTCTATGATCTATCAACAGTTTTTCTGCTATGTTCTTATCACTCTTAGAATGAAGCACCCATAGATGAGGGTTTTGAATTTTTTATATCAACTTTTGAAGAACACTCCAATATGAAAGAACTTGATACAAATCTTGGACAGGTATTATTCTTTACATATGAATTGTCTTTTTCTTTTTTTACTTGAGTGACTTGTAGTTTTTTATAATAAACAGATACAGAGCATCATAATGCTGTATATTTCTTTACTAATGAAATAAACAATATTGAAATGTTATTTTAATATCTCAGAATGTATATGGACCAAGTAATTTTTTAATCACTTTTTCTTTAAGCTCATACAATGAAGTCTTCGAAAACATATTATGCTTTTCTTGGAAATTTTTCATTATAATCATGGAAGTAATATGTAGTTATGTGTAATTACAATATATTATGTATTTATGCATAAAACAGTGCATTTGCAATTGGATTTGAGGTAATACAGTATTTTACAGCCTGCCTTTTAAAAACTTTTTGTATTGCATTGTACTTTCTCAACATAATTTTTAAAAAGTAGAAGAAATAACAACCATTGGCTTTAATTGTCCAGTGTAGCTAGAGTGTATCATTTTCTTCCTCTATACTATACAGGATATGCCAATACTGGGTCCTAATGAGAGCTAATAAATTGTATTAAACTATATTCTTCTTTACATAGGCTCTAAATAGCCCTTGCAGAAGTGGGAAGCTGTTGTAAAAAAGAATGCTATGTGTGTCTGTGTGTCTAATACTTAGACCCTTCTGATTTTAAATAATCAACTTCTAGAAATGCACAAACTAATTCCACAATGTACACATTAGCCTGCTCAAAGCAAAAAATAGCCAGATTGTTTTAGTCCAAAACATTTTTGTATCCTTAGTGTGCTTCCTGTTCAATGTATATTGGACTGCATCATTAGTTTAATAAGTTACTGAATTGTTAAAGAAGTTATTTTAAATGAGTTACAAAGTTTGAAGTATTGATGAAGTACAGTTAAAAAACAGAAATATGAACACTGAGAAATTGTTTATTTCTGTCCTGAAGGTAGGTCCTTGATGCATATCTGCTGAAATTTGTAAAGTAAAATGATACAATAAAATTCAACAGAAATTATCAAATAAATAATTATCTTAAATTATTTCAAATAGGATAATTCTTTGTTAATACTATTGAAAAATCAAAACTTAAATCATCAAGTTTGTATATTTAAAATATTTATAGTTATTTATAGCTTTTCTACTACCCATCTTTCGAAAGGTAACAAAGTGGCTTTTTGACACCTTTTTTGTGTTTGTAATAAAGACATCCCTCTATTTACTGTATACATAAGTAGAATACAGTATTGTACTACTGGAATTCTGTTTGTTCTCAACACTTACTCCAGAAGGTTAAGGATTTTCCAGCCAAACTTTGACGGTACATGGGAATTTAAAACAATGGATATCATTGTTTTTCATTCAGACCGAATTTCATTTATGAACATATTGATTATTTTCTAGGAATTACCTATATCAACTCAAAGAATTCAATGGAGATATTGTTTCATGTTAGTTTTTATTCAATTATTTCTGAATTTATTATTTCACATTGTTTTTCTTCATGATAAACCATAGAAATCAACAGATGGCTGCCTTCAAAACATCTGTAGCTTAAACGAGCAAACTTCACTGCTTATCCATATGAAAGAAATGTTGACAGAATTACTTGAAGTAAAATCTCCTACCTGTAATTTCAATAAAGCAGACAAAGAAAAGGGATGGAACCAACTCTTTATTCCAAGCACATTACCAGGTGATATAAGTTTCCAAAGATATTACCACATTGATACTGATTTTATAAATATAAATATAAATATTAGGTCTATCTGCTGATTCAGAACAGAACTGTTATCAGGTGCAGAATTTGATGTAGTTTTCATTTTCTCTAAACCTATCCTCCTGTAAAATTCACCATAAAACTGTTTGTAAATGCTAGGGAAGATTTTCATGCTGCAAAAAATGGCACAATGGTACCAATGTCGGAAAAGTGCTCCCCCTCCCCATCCACAGAAATCCATATACTTTACTTGTGTAAAATGTCTTCATATAGAAGGAGGAGAGAATAATGTTAAATGCAGTGATTCTTAAGAACAGGCCAAAGTTGGGTCCTCAATTCAGGTCCAAAGTTTTCATGGAGATATGAGTTGTTTGTCATTGTGGAATACTCTGACTTCTTATGAACACTGAAAATATTCAATATTAATAGACAGAGGAATCTCAATGCTGTATTAGTGGTCATCTCTAGCAACTTAGGAAGGGATGCTGCTTGGTAGCAAAACATGGCATATCAACATTATCCTGTCCTCTTCAAACCATGAATCAAAACCAGTTAAACTATGGGCATTGCTGGTGTAAATCTCTTGATGAGATAGAAATAATGATAGGTTTAGTGTAATCCCATTGCCATATTTTTGCATTCAAGGCTGCACTTCATGGAATGCAAAACTGCACCATTGTCATAATAGCAGTTTCTTATTTATCAAGGAGCCATGGTCAAAAATTATCATTCCAGAGACTAGCAAAAACTAATTAATTTTCTTTCCCTCTTCAGAAAAATCTCTTTTCTACATCTAATATGAAAGTAAATATTTATTACCATATTCTATCTTTTTGGTTTTTTTCAGAGGTAAATTTGAGATAGATCCAAGAATAACTTCTCTATGGATATTTCCCATACATGAACACAGAGACACAGGACTGATTATTTCCTTAATTTATTACTCCCAACGTGGCTCCCATAAAAAGAATAGTCCCTTTTAATGATTCTTCTCTCCTGCCTTTGATAGGATTGCCACTGGAAGTAATACTTGTGTCATCTAGCTCCTGCAGCCATTTCTTCATATTAACTTTTTTCCATAGTATGATCCTGGATTTTAATACTGTGGGATAACACCACAGATATTCATCAAATATCATTTTACATCTCATAATGGGGGTGGTGGAAGCAAGATGTGCACAGGGTGAAGTGGGATCTGGTATTAGTCTATTAATCATCTCCAGCATGCATGGCATTTCCCCATTGAGGCCCCAAGCCAATTGGCAAAACCAGGTTTTCAGGTGTTTATGAAGGATCAGGAGGATGGGAGCAAACGTCACTTCAAGGGGTAAGATGTTTCAAAGGGCAGAAGCCATGACAGAGAAGACTTCTCCTGGACCTTGCCAACCATTATTCCTTGAATAACAGGATGCATGCCTGCTCAAGTAATCTGGACCCATGTCATGCAGGGCTTTATCGATAATAACTAGCACCTTGAATTAATCTAGAAATAGACCGGCTGCCAGTGCAGCTTGCAGAACAGCAGTGTAATTGGGCCATTCTACGGCCCCAAAGGCTGCCCGTGCTGCCGCGTTCTGCGCCATTTGTAGCTTCTGAATGGTCTTCGAGGGTAGCCCCATGTAGATCTCATTGCAGTAGTCCAAATGTGAGACAACCAGGGCTTGAATGACTGAGCTCAGGAATTCCTGATCCAGGAAAACTTGCAACTGGTGCACAACCTGAAATTGTGCAAAGGCAATTCTAGCTGTGACTGCCATCTGTTGTTCATATTATATGTTTTTCTTATAGAAGAGTTGCTCTAGTCTTCCAACCAGTTTGGTATTTTCCCCATTTTTCCAAGGTCTTTATTTTTGTTTTACAAATATGAAAAAATAGTAAGTAAGTAAGTAAAAATATCATTTTAAAGTAAACTATTGACTTGCAGATCACTGCTAATTTTTTCAAAGGAAAAAAAATATGAATTCAGTGCCTGATTTATTTAGTGGCTGATTTTTTTATTAAAAAGATTGATGGATCCTTTTTCACTAGGCCTGAAAGAAAAAGAGAACAGCAAAAGAGCACCAAAATAAAGTTTTACGAACATTGTGCATAAACCCTTTGAGCGGAGCTGAGATGAGCCTTCTGTAGCTATTTTTTGTCTCCATGCTATGGATCAAGAGGAAAACATTACCCTTTTTTAAAGAGTATTTTTTTTTAAAAAAAGTGGGTAAATATAAAAAATGATACTTCTGATAAAACTTGGCAGCATATTCAGTCTAGCCTTTAAGAGACAATATAGGGAAATGCCATGATAGGTACAATATGGTTGTACACAGTTGTTGTATACAATTATCTCTGTGTTATGAAATTTCAGATTTCCTTAATCTTTCCATGAGCTTAGAAGAGCAAAAGTTGGAGAAAGTAAATTTTTACTGTCAATTCACTTTATTAGGAGTATCATCTGTAGCAGATTAATATGGCTGCTATTATAAATATTCCACAAATCATTTGTACCTTTTTTCTCTGTATGTAACCAATAAAGGGAAGAAAACTAATTAACACTGCAATCTCTAAATAAGTGTACATCATTCTTGAAGTCATCTTGATTATTCTCAGTTATACATAGCTGTAAGCTACCAAGCAATATGTTGCCACGACTCCTAGAAGAGGAAGGGTTTTACATTCCAAGAAAGCCTTATATTCCTAGGAAGATGTACCACAAAATGGAGAATCGCCTTCAGCAAGAAGGGGTAAATATGATGTTTTTGCTTTTTTAAAGAACCACTTTCTAAACAATTTGTTTTAAAAACAGTTATTTGCTGGTTTGCGTGATTTTCTTTATGCTTTTGAAACACCCTTATCAAGGCAAAAGGCTGGTTTGAAGAAAGTGGGGAAATAATATCATTACCTTCTCCGATCAAGCAATCAAGCCATCACATAGTATCTTTCCCTGTTAAGACTATCACAGAATTAAATACAATACACAAAAAGGTTTGTTTTTACTCTTTCACACTATTTTACAAAGGGATATTCATTGGACAACATTCAGTATGCTTTGCTAGAAGTGTTAACGTTCAGGAAGACCGACAGTACATTTTAGTTGTTTTTTTTCACCACAATTAAATAACAATTTGTGGAGGGGGTGTTACTCATTCAAGGTCTGCACTAGCATTTGGAATTTCATAAGTTTGGTGAATTGCTTCATCACTTTCCACTTGCTTTGGAGAAGAGATGAATGAGCAAGTTGCAAACATCTAAGAGATCTCTGCTCATTTTGAGTTAGTTTTTAAAGCCTGGCTGCCTATTCAGGCCTTTCAGCTTTGGGTCTTTGTATCAAATGTTTTGGGGGATATAAATGTATCGTACTACAACCATGGCTTTGTCACACATTACTATTTACTTATACTTAAAAAATAGTATTTAGCCTAGTACCATATTTAGTCAAGGTTGAAATAATTCTTAAAATTGAAATAGTGTGAGAAAAACATATTTTTTTATGTTGACTTACAAACAGTTTTTATCTATCAGGTCAAACAGATTTTTCTCACTTTGGATTCATTTAGAGAGCCTGCTTTAAAAATATACATACATAGAAGTACAGTCCGTATTGCTGTTCAAAATTACTTTTTTTAAGAGATTTTTTTTTCACCCTCCCAAATAGGCAATGCAACCAGAGTTGGAAAATTGTGCCAAGTTTGATGACTATAAAATGTATCAACTAGATCTTAACATATCAAGTATTGTCTTCAGTCATCATTGTCTTTTTAATTGTGAGCAAGTGTTGGCTGTTAAGTTGCTTGATATTTATGAATGTTTTCAGAAAAGACAAGAGCAAAATGTTACTAACTTGCTTTCTGAAAAAGTAAGAAAATACTTTTATTTTACACTAAATTCTAGTAATAATAATGTTTGAAAAGATGTTGTTTAAATGACTTCAGTTTATCTCAATTTGAAAACTAGAGATATGCCTAACTTTATTTTGTTGTCATAATATCTGTACATGTTAATTTTGAAATTCTGTCTTGATTAGGACTCTATTTCTATAGTGCTTACAATATTGCAATACTGCAGCATAGATGAATACATTTATTATTACCATATCAAATTAACATTCAGAATAGTCTAAAATATTTCCTAGAAATATGTGGGAATTGTTGCTTCCCTCCCCAGCCTTTGAACTGTTTTGTTAAAAAAAATTAAATTGAATGCATTTGGGCATTTGGGAACCAGCCTGCATTTACAGCCCTTTATATCATCTTGCAATCACATGATCATGATTTACAATGTTTTGCTGGAAACCAGTGTTTATTTCTGGTTTCAGGCAAAACGCCCTATAACAAACAATGGATTCAATTAACAACTGCAGCATTCATTTAAAAACCATGGCATTCGGTTTATGATTGCCACATTCACTAAACAACTGCCACAAAAAAGCTAAAATCAGGTGAAGCCATGTGGTGATTTGCTTTATGACTGTTACAGCTTACAACTGGAATTGGACGCTCAGTTACAATTGTAAGTCAAGGACTAACTGTAATGTGACATATAAAACCATAGTCAATTTATGATAATATAAATATTTACACTGGACAATAAATAATCTCTTTTAAAACATTGTGATGACAAATTTCTTTTACCATACAGAGAGCTATTTATGGACATACTTTGTTTGGCTTCCTAATATTGAATCTCCAAAACAAAAAAAAAATTAGAGAGATCAATTATCCTCTACTGCAAAGTTCTTTTAATAATAATAGCCAGCTGAATGAAGCCAAATTACTTTGTTGTTGTACACTGAAGGTTGAGGATTATTTATTTTTTTGTGAAACAAGTTTCTCTGCTGGAATTATGCAGAATATCCATGACTATTCTTTTTATTTTATGTTAATACATCATGGCTGCAAAATGTAGAAATTTTCCAGTATAAAAATATGCATTAGTTTTATGAACTGCTTTTTCTACTTGTTAATGCTAAATCACTAATAACAATTAACTTATTATAAATTTTTGTTACAGCTAAAAGCCTTAATAAGTGCAACAAATCTAGCAGAAACAAATTTAAAAAAAGGCGAATTGAATACAAACACTTTAAAGGATTACAGCTCACAAATAAGGTATCTTGTTATTCTGGAACTTTTCAAGTATGCTGCAGATGTGTTATTTTGTTGTTGTTATTGTTGTTGTTAATGGTATTATTTATTTTATTTGCTTTATTGTGATTTCTGCAGTGCCTAAAATCTAAATACTACTAAAAACTCTTATGTCTGTGTGAATTGGGCAAAACAATAGGATAAAACATTTTCAACCAAGGTACCTTAAATGGGCTAACTTACAGAATACATCTAAAATTCAGATCCTATGACTCCTGTTGAATTGAAAGTTGACAAATTTTATAAAACTTTTTATGACATAAAAATCATCATAAAGCATTTTTTCCCTGTGTCAAAAACACCAAAGCACTTTTATGATGAAAGGATCAACAACTGACATCACCCATGTCCAGGGGACACCCAGTTGGGGGGGGGTCCTTTCATGTCCCCATTAAGTTGCCCACTGGGCAGGATTCTGATCAGGATTTTGATAATTCTGATGATTGATGTAAAGATTCTTATGTTGAAATTGAGGCCTTGGTATGTCTTTGGAGTTGTGGAACCTTTGATAAAGAAACCACAAACTTATAGTTGAACATGTGATTATAACTACAGAATGCATGCACAAGTATTTTTGTAACTTCTGTACCTTATCTACTATAAACTGCGTTCCTGTTATGTAACTAAGTGAAACTAAGACACCTATATATGCTTGCTTCAAAATGCATTCTTCCAGTTTTATGGAACAACCCACCTTTCTTCAGCACTGAATAAATGTAATACTTAGAAAGAGAACTTGGACTCTGCCTCTTTGATTGTGCTGAGCCACACATAGTCCCCTGCTTAAAATGGTATCCATTTTTCTACTTGTGATTACTGCTTTCGAATGCTGAGTCAGAGGAGCAAGTGACAGAAGCCCACTCTGCCATGCAGCAGCAACCAGGCCTTCAACGCAAGTCTACCAATCATCAGACTAGTGCTCTAATCACGTGAGCTACCGTGCTCCACATCATAAAATAACATAAAATATTTCTGTGGTGAACTCCTGATATTTGACTGTGCTATACAGTTCAGTATAGGCTACTTTCAATGTAGATTTATCTCTGAATATTTCTCTAAATTTTTAAGAACATTTTAATTACATTAGAAGCTCTGCTATTGTTGGAGGCATTGAAGAATATGGTAAGGACATATCTGAAATCATAGGTTATTAGTAAAAGGAAACAACCAGTTTAAGGGTTGCTGATTATTTTTCCCATTAAAAGTAAGTTGGTCATTAAAAGGTCAAATCAGTACATGGAGGAGAAGGGGGAGATGATTGATTTGGAACATAGTACAGGTAGTACTTGTTTAGTGACCACAATTGGGGCCGGCAACTTGGTCATTAAGCAAGTGGTTGCTGCTAAGTGAAACATCAAGTTTTTACAATCTTATTTAAGCTTTCTTTTGTTTTACAGACCTGCAAAGGTCATAAATGAGAGAATTAGTTGCAATTTATTTTTTCATTACCTCTGTAACTGAATGATTGCTAAATGATGCAGTCACTAAGCAACTATGTGTATCAATGAAAGTGATTTAACATTTTTTCCTAATGCTGATGTATTACTTGGATTGCATTTTCCCATGCTGTTAGTTTAATTCCTGAGAGAAACTTTATTGCATAATAAAGCCTGCAAGAATGCCAAAAAGAGCATATAGCTGCTCAAAATAGTAGCGGTTTCACAAAATTTTATGAAAGCAACTTTATTTGACTACAAAAATAGGTTTCCAGGAAGGAGGGAGCCTATTCCAAAAAGAAAGTCATTGTTTATTACATTTGTCATTTGCAATAAATATAAATGAGTACCTTTTATCAAGTCTACTCCTGATGATTGAGAAACATTAGACATGTTGTTTTGCAAGATAGTTATAAATATTAGAATTTTTCTCTAAATATATTACTCTTTTTCTGTTTCACAATTAATGAACGGTTAGAATTACAGGTCCAACCAAATGTGACATGAGAAATCTATGATCAAGCTAGCCTATAGCATTAATAACAGCCATAAAGAGTTAGATTAAATCCTTACTTAATACTATTGTCAGGCCTAACCCTAGAACATCCTAGTACAATCTTTATTTTCTTATACCATATAAACAGAATCTTACCTGACTAACAACAACAATAACAATAATAATAATCCTATATTACCCTACCCTAAATCCTGGGAGACTCTAGGGAGTGGTTATCCTAAACTTCTTCCTCTTTCCACAATCCAGGTCTGGACTGTTCTGTCTCTTGTTTTGATAATAAGACAGTCTGTTTTATTTGTAAATCCAGTGTAACATCTTTTTCCATATCATTCTTGTAACTTGTCATTTTTAAGTCGAAACCCCAAACAGCTTTTCAATTCTTGTGGAATTGAAAGCCTGATTCTGAGTTTTATGCTGTTATGTCACCTCTTTTAAAATTTATTTTTATAGTAGCAGACAATTTTAAGAGAAATTTCTGAGTGGATTGTTCCCAAATATCCCTGAATTTTCTCAAAGTTAAAATACTTTTCTCCATTCTGTACTAGTATGTCTCTTCTCCTTTAATTAATTTTATCCCTTTGGTAAAGAAAGGCGATGCCAGAGACTGCTCCAACTGTCCCATGATTGCACTGATTTCTCATGCAAGCAAGTTTCTGTTAGAGATCATTAAACAGAGGCTACAGAATGTTATCAATCAAGAGTTAACTGATGTACAAACTGGCTTTAGAAAGGGGTGCAGCACTGGAGATCATATTGCCAATATTAGATGGATTTAGGAAAAGGCAATTGATTACAGAAAAGCTTTTGACTATATAGAACACAATAAGCTATGGGCAGCTTTGCATGATCTTGGTGTCCCAGCGCACCTGATCAGATTCATCAGGTCTCTCTACACTGATCAGGAGGCAACAGTGAGAACGCTTTATGGCGACACAGACTTGTTCAGGATCAGTAAGGGATTAGACAGGGATGCATTTTCTCTCTTTTTTTGTTCAAGTAAGATTCTGAAATCACCATGGAAATTAGATCTGTAACTGCCTGATGTTGGAGTGAAGATTGGGGGAAGAACCATAAATAATTTCAGGTACACAGATGGTACAACACTGTTGGCTGAAAATAAGGAAGATCTGGAAAAAAATGATCTGGAAAATCAAGGACAAAAAATGAAAAAGTAGGACTGAGTCTTAACATCAGGAAAACAAAGATAATGACAACAGCTAAAGGTGACATAAGACATTTAAAATCAACAATGAGGAAATTGAATTAGTTTGAGAATTTATCTTCCTTGGATCCAAAATTGTTTACGATGGTAGTTCTACTCTTAAAATCAAATGCAGGATAACCTTAGGCTGTACTGCAAAAGTTAATTAATTTTATCCCATTAGTAAGATCTGGAAAAGCAGAGATATTGATATAAATACAAAAGGGCTAGTTAGAGCAATAGTCTTCCCTATATTGATGTATGGGTGTGAGTTGAACACTAAGAATGGCTGATCAAAGAAAAATTAATGCCTTTGAACTGTGGGGTTGGGTAAATTACTGCATATACCATGGACAGCCAGAGTAACTAACAGAGAGGTGTTAAATAAAACCAGACTCATCACTAGAAGCTAAAATCAGACTATGCCTGATTTTACTTTGGCCATGTTATGTGTGCACATTCATTGGAGAAGGTAATGATGCTAGGACAAAGAAGTGGACAAAGAAGAAGGTGTAAGCAAAGAACACGCTGGCTTGATAACATCAAAACTGATGCAAAGTTGGACATACAACAATTGAAAGAAGTTGTGTTTGACAAAGTAGCATGGAGAGCACTTGCCTATAAAGTCACCATGAGTCGGACATGACTAAATGGTTAAAAAACAACAATTTCTTCTGGTTGCCTCTAGTCTCCTCTTATGCTTTTTTCTAATCCATATTTTTCCATAGGAAGACTTCTTTTATTTAGATTCAAATTCTTCATATATTTTAATAGGATTTTAAACAGCCCACCGGGAGGATTCTTATAATTAATTTCAAATCTTATTTCCAATCCATCTATCCCCTTAGTCTATTTATAGCTTTCCACAATCAACATTTTAATCCTCCTTTTGCTGTTTATTTAAAAAAAAAAATTTGAACCATGAGTAGGGCAAAGCTGATCTTTCCTCAGTTCCTAGAGCTCTATAAACCACTGGAGAACACTGTTTTACTCTTTCCTCATGAGGAGCCTTCGAATGGAATCTCAGGTCTTCCCTTTTATCCAGAGAGGCATTTTGAGGCACTGAGCCATTTGCCAGTTCCTCATTCCATTGCCATCACCTTCAATCCACCGTTACTTTCCTGGAAGTACCATAATATTAATTTTAATATTAAATAAACCTCATGATTTGTGTTTGAATGTTGAAAATTCAAGTGTGATGGAAATTCAAGATGTTAATTAAACAATATGATTTTTTTAATGTTTCAGATAAATATCTTATTTTTTGCAATGTATCTCCCTTATACACTTCCTTTGTATAAGTATATAAGAAAAGGGTTTTGGTGTATTTGCATTCCAAACAGGAGAATTTAATGTTTAGCTTTTATTGTGCCTTTAAAAAATAGAATTTTCACTTAATTTTGTAATTTTTTTTCCCACATATTCATTCTAAAAAAGAAATACTAAAATATTATATGAAAAGGAACAACAACGAGATTATTCTTTAATACAAAGTATGCTGAAAATGTGGAAACAGATGAAGACTTTACGTAAACAACAAGCTTTTACCAGTACAATTATAAAGCTGCAATTTCAGAGGTAAATGTATAAGGCAATCACAATACAATTAGAAACTGTGCATTAAATTTCTATAAAAAGTAATATCACGGCAATGGCAACGTTCAAGCAATATTCAATTATCTTGAAAAAAATCAACATTAACAAAGAAGAACCTTAGAAGACATAAAATCTGCATTTGCCTAATACAATGAAGAAAGAAATTTCTGGAAAGCTCAATAGAAACAGATTATAAATAGCTGCTATTTTTTATTTATATGGTATCTGAATATTGAAGGTATTTCTGAATATTATGGTTTAATGTATGGTTTGTTTCATAATTTAATTTTATAAGCCATAATTAATACTAACTGTAGTATGTTGATTTAGATGGAATAGCAAACCACTTTTAACCAAATATTTCTGAGGTTTAAGTGCCCTTCCTAGATACACAGTAGAAAGATTGAGAGAATTGATAGAGCCAAAGTGATGCTATTTAAGATGATGGACAAGGAATAGGGAGAGTCATGTTCTTGTCCAACTAATTGGGTTGCTCTGGGCTAATTGATCTCATAGCGGTGTTGAAAGGGAAAAGGTCAAGTAAAATGCTAAAAATTAAAAATGCCACTGAATGATAAATTGGAGGAAGTGGAGGATTCAGATTTCCTCATTTTGCATTAAATTATAGTTATGAATAGGCTACAGAGAGTTAAATTTGGGGGCTCTGAAACATTAGTGGAAAATGCAATGGTTTATTGATAGAATGTGATGTGGCCCACAGAATTTTATAGAAGTGGATAGGCTGTGTGCTATCATCAAATGCCATAACTTTGTGGCCTTAAAATTATTTACAGCCTGGGGTGACAGCAGCAATATGTTAATCATACACTGCTGCTTCTCAGGCTATAATTTCATGATGGCATTAAATAATTAATCAAATTTATATTTTACCTTGGACTAAGCCGGGTGCTTCTTTCTCTTGATAGCTGGCATTTTTAAATGCAAAATCATCATTAGAGGCTGCAGTTGATTACCACGGGTATGAAGGACAGTGAAAAGACTCTCCCCACTTTTCCATTCTTAATTGCATTCTCCTTCCTTACTGAAAATGAGGGGAGAAAACAGTATATAACTTGGACATCAGTGTTGACTGTGCACTTCTGAATGTCTATTTTTTATTTTTCATATATTTTTCATATTCAAGGCAAACACATGATTCTGAATTGGATGAATATCTGGCCAAAATATCAGAAGATGATGAAAAGGTAAGAAAAAGGAACAATAAAATATTGTGAGTTCAGTAAACTTGTGTATATGTGTAAAATGCATTTGAAAAAAGTAATACAAATGCAAATATTATCGTCTGAGAGAATATTGATTACAATAAAAATATTAATATTGAATTCTAGGATTCTTTGGACTCAGTTTGTACCTCTCAATCTTTAACAAACCTTAGAGAAGGAAAGAAAACATTTTTCATCCCTCATATGACCTTTATATCAGAAATAACACCAGCAAAATTATGCCCACTGTGAGTTCCACATATTTTTCCACTTTGTTTTACTTTTCAATGGCTATATTTTTTTAAAAAATGCAGATATATCCTTTGGCATATGTAAATAAAATGGCTTCTTCTTCCTCCTCTACCCCACTTAACATTACAGTCTTCTATAGAATAGATCTTGTGGTCGTAAGTTGAGGACTACCTGTAAATGCATGCTTCATTTTTTTTTCTGAAGAAATTAATGTGTAGGTTTTTTTATCTGACAGTATGGTTAAATAAAATATTAACGGTAATTTGTTTATTTTTAGAGAAGAACAGAAGAGAAGAGAAAAGGTCAAAATGGAGAAATATTTTATTAAAATATATTACAATAATAAATTGGTCTCTTGCACTCCAGAGTTTTCTCTGCGTGATGATTTTAAAGTTATATTTCAACAACATTTTAGAATTCAGATTTTAAACTGGTCTGAATCCCTTCAGCTAGAGGTATCTATGCAGATGCAAATGATTCCATAGAAAATCTAATCATCTTCTCTTTACAAAAATTTCTTCATCTAATTGGAAGTTGTTCTGTTCCTATTATTTTGAGGGAAATTTTTATATTTAACTATTTTATCTTGGAATGAGCATGTAGTCGATATGTTTGTTGAAGTAGTCGATATATTTATTGAAGTAGTCGATATGTTTGTTGGAGTACTGTGTGCTCCATAATGTTTGAAAAGATAATGTGCTGTGATTAGCAACCTATTACATTCCAGGAGATTAGGCCCGTTGTTCTTTTGCAAATGTACGTTGGAGTTTGACATTACAATGTCTGTGGTCATTTTAAACGGTATCCACCAATCTCCAAAATAAACAATAATCCCCCCAAAAGGGCAGAATCTCATGAAATAGCTATGTCCTGTGCATTTTTTTGTTAATACATGATTTCAAAAGTTTGATTTTGATTACATTGTGCCTTCACTATAGTGTAAAATCATGCAATGCTGCCCTCTGTCTGAAAAAGTGATTGGCCCTAGATATTATTTATGTATTATTGATTGCATCCTATGTTGCTTTCTTTCTCTGACTATTCTATTTTTTTTTTTTTGAGAACTTAAGTTAATATACGGTACATGACAATCTTTTCTAATTTTATTCCTCACAACAAGAACCCTCCCCCCCATGACATAGTTTGGAATGAGGGAAAACAAATGGCCCAAAACTATTCAGCAAACTGGGAAGATAGGAGCCTTGATCTTTCCCAAAACTTACTCATTATACTAGATTATCTCTGCTTATGTAGAAGCAACCCATGAAAAATAATCTTTTAGGTCTAGATACATATATTTATAATATTAACCATACAGGTTATCTATATAAAATATATGGGACTTTTTATTGTGGCTTTTTCTTCTTTTTACTTTGGTTAATTAATTTTAATTCTTCTTTGACACAGAATGCTTTATATTATATGATATATTATATTGTAGATTATGGAATCAAATAAAAACATGTTGCTGACCAAAGTGTACTTACCTCTTCCTAATAACTGTATTTTGAAAAGCAAGGATGTTTTGGATGAAGTAGAGTTTAGCTGTGAACAGCAAATTAAACCTTCAGCTGGAGCAGTGGGAAGCAGTTAAGTTACTACAATAATATTTCCTCAAATTACTTAGATAACTGTGGTTCTCTACAGTTTCAGTTCTGTTTCGCTGCATATTTTACAAGGCAGATTTTCAGTTTCACTGTGAGTTTTTTTCTCCAAATTTTAAATACTAAACAAAGCAAAAGAAAGAAGTATTTGGTATTAAATTTAGAGGTAAAAAAAGATTAAGTATAATTTTGAAAAAGATGTCTCTGAATTTTGCTTTTTCTTTCTTTTATTGGTAAAAATAACTTGTTCATTCACAGCGACTCTGGGCTTCTTATAGAGATGCTGCAGCTTTGCACTGTATCCTAGAATGACCATGTCATGCAATGGAGAAGAAGCAGCTTCCATTAAAGGCTGGCATTGCTATAAACCTCTTAAGACTGAAAACAAGCATAATATGTTTGGGTTCAGATATGTTTTTTTTTAAAAAATGCTTGTAACCCTTTCCAAATGTAACATTTTTTGTCTAAATTATTTTAAATTATTTTCAAAGTCTTTCTTTTGAAATTATTTGTTTTTTATTGCCATTATTTTTAGTAATATATCTCAAATGATCATGTGTGCCAAGAAGAAAATTTAGTAAATTAGTGATCCTCATTTTTTCATTGCTAGCTGATGTATATTTCAAATGTGTTGGAACAGATTATAAGTCTATGATTGGTGAGATAAAGAATCTTTGCTTATCTGAACCATTTAAAAGCAGATGCTCTTATACCTATTTTTATCAATCGGATTGATTTTATTGTAATTCATTTGGCCATAATTTTAAGATCCATAGATTTTTCATTAGAAAGTGAGCAGTCTGTTTGTTAGTCTCAGAAGTTAGCACCTAAAGTTACATGCCCCAGTGAGGATGTGTGGCATTTAAAGTGAAATGAAAGTCTGGTGTTGCAATAATGTTTGTTTGGGTTATGTTTATATTGCAGATGTTACTTTTTTTCTTGGTGAAAATAAAACAGAAGAATTATGTATTATGACATCAGGAAAATTAATTTATTCTTTATCTTGGACAGTTAATGACAAGGGAATTCCTTTGGCTCCTACTTTTCAACATGCATATATTTCTTCCAACAGGTTGTAATATTTATGGATTAGTTTCAGTGTTAATTATTTGCTTGGCAGATTTTAAAGTATTTATTTATATTTTTAATTTGTTTTTGTAAAAAAATATCTATACAATCTAATTTTTATTTTCCTGCAATCTATAAACTGCAATGCCATGTATCTCTTTTCCTTGTCTTGCAAGGAATCTATGAGTTCTAATTTATGCTAGAGACAGATTGTGTATTTTCATAAATTAAGGAAATACCTATTTTTATTTTTGCCTCAGTTATCAAGACTGATATAATGAAGCTAATCTAATTGCATATATCTATGTTACTTCTGCACTTCAGTTTGAGATAATTACAAATTGGAGGCTTTGGCTTAGCATGGCCATGCCTAGCTATTTCTACAAGTCCCCTACCCCCCATTCCAAGAAACATTTTATTATATTATTTATTTTATTGGAATTCTGAAAATTCATAGTTTCTCATGACTCAATTCAATTAAATAGGCGTGGAGGAGATATGAAATGGATATAAATACAAATAGTTCTCACTTACCAATCACAATAGGGACTGCCAACTCTGTTAAACAATGCAGTTACTAAGTGTGATGTTACATTATTGCACTGACTTATAATGCCAGTTCTAGTTGCAGTCATTAATCAGATCACTGCAGATTGTTAAATTGATGTCATGTCACTGAGACTTGCAATTCTTAGCAACTTCCTCACTGACTTTCTAAATAGTGATCACATGACTATGGGGCATTGCAATCATTGTGAATATGCATGGTTTGACAAGCACCTGGATCGCAATCATGTGACTTCAAGGGCCAGCCATCAGTCTTTATTTTCAGTGCCATTATAAATTCAAACCATCACAGAATGAGTAGTTGGTAAGCTAAGACTTTCTGTAATACATTTCAGGTTTTGCTCGGAAAGTGAGAAAATGTTGGCATTAAGTTTTGGTGCTGCATAGATCCTGGACATAGATGACATGTATTACCAATCTTCTTGCTATGGCATAACCTGTCTCCAGATAACTAGCTAGGAATCTATCATGAATGGTGTTAGAAATTCTTGCTTTTATTTGTTGTAGCTGCCTATGATTTAGCTGTTTATGCTGCTGCTGCATGCTGGATGCAGTCTCTGGGCCATAACCTGTTAGAAATTCTGTTTATATAAAGCACCACACAGAACAAACAAAGAGTACAATCACCATGTGCTTTACTATATACCGTAACTGTAACAGGAAACAAGAAACTCTACTAAGAATAAAAGAGCACATACCATAAATCCAAACTTGCAAATACTGCCATCTACTGGCTGAATACTACTGTAGTTGATGCATAGAAATATATTTCAACAATGAATTCCAACAGATGGCCAGTTGTAAGCATATCATTTGTTACTTTGCTTTATGCTTAATAGCCATCATTGGTCCAGTGGTCCGTGTGCCTTAGGCTGGGCCCGACATGAAATTTCCTCATTTTGGGCTTATACCAGAGTCTAGATCACAGCTTCTCCTCAGAATGAGAACAGACTGATATTCCCAATCCAATGTACATATTCAGCTTATTATCATAGCTATTATTGCTACAAAGTTTTCCTAAAACCATAAATTTAGATCTTGCCCAAAACTAAGAGGTACACACTTTTATTCCCCAAAATGATTACTGTCTTAAATTATTTTGAGTGCAGCACAATTTTGCACCCAGTAGCCCACACATCAGGTATATAACCCTGTTGACTTCTTTCAAAGATCTTTTCCATACTCTTATGATTTAAGGCCTGTTTCTACATCCTTAAATTAGTAGCTCTGACTGTATGATTGAAAGTCCTGGAATACATCTTGCAGTTCATATGCAGTGACTATTTTAAAATGTTAAAATAAATCTATATTCTTTTGCAATCGTCCCTTTCTCCCTATTATGGCATCATAATGAGACTGTTATTTCATATTACATTTTTTTTTAGTGTACCAAGGAACATCACTTCAGGAAAAGAAACAGGAATTTGGTGGCATTCTGATATCCAGAAACTAGTTGACTGGGCAAAAGACATAAATATTGACCCGAATGATCCTTACTACTCAGATTTGTTTGAGTTAATTATGGTAATGATGAAATTTCTGTAATGAAGTTTCAAGTTTTCTGAAAGAAACTGTGTAATAAACCTTAAAGAATAGAATTTTCTTATTTATTTATTTATTTATTTATTATGTATTATTTATTCTAAATAATAAATTAAATACTTAGAAACACTGATCAAGAAACTAAATAAGGATTTTGTAATAATCTTTGATAACTAGAAAGTTTGTATATGTTGTTCCTTTTTAACTCTTCATGATCCTATAGCTTATTTATTAATTGTGTAAGAACCAAGTTTAGGCTGTATTTTATGCTTTTATCCAGCTTGTTTCAATGTAGCTTTGATTCCTCCTTAACAAATATGAGAGCACAAGTAGAGTTTATATATATTTGACAAAACAAAATCTTACAGTATGAGCAGAAACAGAAGGAATTTCTGTCTCTCTAATAATACAGAACAATTGAAATTGATTGGCAATAGCCACAAGACTGGTGTGGAAGCACTTGTTCATATAATCTAATATGGAATTAACTCTCAAAATACTTTGTAGAGATTAGCTTGTATGTTAGATGTCTATAAAATAAATTAAATGGAAGGATGAATACTTATTTGAAGTATAGATATCTATTAACTATAACAGTTACATGGTTCTCCAGACAGAAACAGTATAACAGTGTATCTTGCTTTGAATTCCTAGAAGATACATCTTCTTGACTACTTTTAGAAACTGAGTTCTGTTTGCCAATAAAAGTTTTCATAGCATTTTAGCAACAATTCTACTATTTCCGTACATATATACCTAACTTTTAAAAAGAAATTAAAAGCCAATTATTTTTTGAATAACTTTGTTTTTCCAAAACACTTTAGCTCTCTTTATGCTTATTTAGTGGCAAAGTTTTTGCAGATTTAATTACATTTTCTCCTCTTCAGCATATGAACAATGTTCATAGCAGTAAAGTTTTTGTATTTATTGATTGTATTTAGCAAAATTGTCCCAATTTATATTTGTTATTTTCTAATAGTACGCACAGTCTCAGGAGAAAAGTGATTCAAAACACTTTCGCCTTGAACAACTGCAAGAAGAATTTAACTTTGTTACTGCAGAAGATATTCAAAATTGCAAACGTTTCCGGCTGTTACAGTTTAGGAACTTAGGACAGTTGGGCTTCTACTGTTTTCAGCAGATTCCTCTCTTTGACAAAGAAATTCCAGACACAATTTTTCAGGTATTTTACTTTAAGAACAAATATTGAAGTTTAAATTTGCACTATGCATTTACACAATTTTCCACTTTTACCTTTTCCAATGCCTAAGCTAGTTGATGTTGGCCAGGTCTTCAATGATGCTATAGCAGTGAAGGAAAGCTGGGAGCCACATCTAGGTACACTGCATGTTTCTTTGGAAGGTTTCTGATTATGGCTTTGTACAGGTGCATCAACACATACATAGCTGAGCATTTAAAAGAATCACAGTGATAGATAAGCATTGGGGAATTGAATAAAAAAATCAGAAAAAGGTAAAAGGAAACCACTCCATATAATGCCAACAAAATTCCATGAAATAACTTTGTGGTTGATAGACCCAGGGCTTAGCTTTTTACAAATTCAGTTCTCTCATGGATCAACATAGGTTCCTTTTGCTTATTTTTGCTACATCTTGCACATGTTACTTAACTATACATTCTATATTCAATCCTCACATTAAGAAGTGTCATAAGAGTTATATAATTTACAAGTGGTGGGACATTTTTAAATACTTAAATTATATATCAGCAAAAAATGAGGTACTAAAATATTAGATTTCTATAGGAAAATGTAGATATAACTGTATGAAATAAATAGAAAGTACTACTCTAAATGCTACGTAATTGCTACTTAAGACCACAAGAATGTACCGGTATATCTTACAAGAAGTAGAATATAATTATGGCAATTTATCTTTTGTTTGGCCGAACAGCCTAGTGTTACTTTTAATTGATAAAACAATCCATTTCTTCTTTCAGGAACATGGAGGCCAATTGGAAAAAGACACGTTTATGACAGATATGGATCCTATTTCTGCACAAAGAAGTAGTTCTGCCAACTTTGTTAGGATGGTATGACAGTTTTAATATATTAGAAAATGAATGCTTGGAAACTACTTACTGCATTGAAAATAAAACAATGTAGTATTCAACTTCTATGAAACTTAAGGACAGTTGTTTTAAGATAAGTTAACCTTTATTGTCACTTTTTTCTATGAATACACTGGCACACCTTAAAAAATTAAATTCCGATGCCCGCTCTCAAATAAATATATAACCATACACATACATGCACACATATATACATATGCAGTATATATACATACATATACACTTATATACTTACACATATTAATCACAGTCCATTTTGAATACATAGCAGAAAAACGAGTCTTGAGAGTTAACAAGGTTGATACTATATTGTACAAAGCTATTACAGAATCTAGTTGTTCTGCTTCAGATAGCATGAAGCCTTCTCCCAGAAGGCAACAAAGAAAACTGGTTATAGAGAGGATGTGCAGCCTCCATGATAATAGTGTGGCCTCTGGTCAAGCAGTGTTTATATGCCATGTCCTGAATAGAAGGAAGTGAACATCCAAGAATCTTTTCTGCCATCCTCATCACTCTCTGCACAAAGCCTTTCTATCTGAAACAGTAATATTTTCAAACCGCAAAATAATACAACATGACAGGATTCTTTCAATTGTCCCTCCATAGAAAGAGTCCTCTAAACTCTATTCTATAGTATATTTTTCTGAATTATATGTTGCTTCAGATATAATTGCTGTAATAGCACCAACCTCAGAGAGGTTTAAATCCATACATAAACCATGTGGAACAGAAATAAAATGTTACAGTGCTATATCAACATAAAAATTGCTTAGGATAATGCATTGTAGTTATATTATTAATACGAAAGCTGAATATTGAACAGTATAAAATACATTTGTCTAAATCTTGTAAATAAGAATTAATTCCTATTCATATAAAGACTCACGTTTTTTGCTTTAATTTAGTACAACATAGTACAAATTTATTATGTCAGCCATTGATCATAGACCAAACAATGGACTACATAAAGCCATAATAGAAAATATTTCTGTATTTAAATACTGTATTTAAAATTAATTTAAATAATTCATTTTAAAATTGTACATTTAGTTTTTATCTAAAAATAACAGGATACTGTTATATTTTTGTCTAAAGTTAATATGCTCTTTAATTCTAATTCTGATTCTGATTCTGTAAACTTTGTCACTACAATCTGCCCAAACAGTCAAGGTTAAGGGAAATGTATTGTAACAAAGTTATATTCTGTTTTCAAAAAATACCTATCAAGAACAGCAGAGGTCATTCACTGCATTCTTAATATAGCCAAACTAGCCTGAAGAATAGGGTTAATTATTTTTCCAAATATGTTTATTTTTTCATGTTAATTACAAGAGGGGGCATTTTTTATTGGCAAATGTACTGAGATCCACTGGTGAAGATATGACATAAATTCTAGGTTTTAAAAAATGATTACGAGTCAAATTATTCAGTAACTGAAAATAATAAAAAATGATAAAGCTATATACTGTATTTAACAAATTTAGAAAACCAAAAGAAAAACAAGGAGACTAGTATCTGTTTCTTTTTAAAAGTTTAAATTACAGAAAAGAGGGAAACTCTATTATCTTAGTCCAGGGGTGTCAAACTCTCAATGTCATGTGATGTGTCATGACATATTGCACCTTTTTTCCATTGTCAGCAATGGGGTGGGCATGGTTTTGGTATGACGCATCTGGCTCGCAGGCCGGCAGTTTGACACCCCTGCCTTAGTCCAATTATTTGAAATTCTAATAATTCACATAAATGTGTCAATTTTTTAAAAATTAAATATCTGACCAATCTTTTCTTTATGCCTTTTCTAATGGGTAAGCCATCTTGCTGAAGCTGAGAAAAATAAAGCAACTAATATCCAAACATTAGAACTTACTCTTCTTATAGTTAATTATTAAAGAATATTTAAAACAGTACATTAAGGGGTATTTCAAATAAAGATCATATCATAAGCCTAAATTAAAGCCATAGATTTTTTTTTCCTGTTTGAAAATTTGTATCATAAATATACAGATTAAAAGGAAGTAGGAAAAGGACAGAACCGTGTTTAACCATACAAAATGCTTGTTACATTATATGTTAAATATACTATTGAGTAGAATCTCACTTGAACATGGGTATTTTAATACCATTACAAACCTTGCACAGAACTGCATGTTCCAATTAGGACTATATACAGACTTATTATATCTTACACATAATAAGGTGTTTTGATTTCTTTATCTCAAGTAATTATCTTGCATGTAAGGATTAATCCAGCGATACTGGCCCAATGCAAGAATTCCTCCATTCCTGCCATTCCCTAAATTTCAGTATAAATTGTATTGTACTGAATATATTGTACTGAATAAATAATAAAAGGACAATATAATTTATACTGAAATTCATTTCTTATCTTGCATTGTTTTTCGAACATTCGGTCTAGCAATGGAATGGTCTGGAAAATGGAAAATGTAGCAAATTATTACTTCTAATGAGGTATTACTTTATTTTATTAATTTAATTTTAATAAATATAATTATAAAGCCTATTTTGAGGTCTACTTTTAAGAGCAGAAAAGGTGCATGAGTGAATTGAACAAAATCCTACTTATAGGTGGTTATTCTTGCTCACAAACTCATTTAATTTCTGACATAATATAGAGAGGAAGGATTTTGCTAACAAATATAATGAAATAAAATTTATATTTCCCTCTAAAAACAAACATTTTTGTTCTAAAAATCTGTTTCCTTATATAGGATTTGATCAGATCCAGACAAAAATTAGTAACTCTGATGCCATCATATAATGTGTATGGTTTGATCCTCAAGGGCAACATGCATCTTTTTACATACCTTTGACATAGCAACAAAATGTTGCTCAACCTAACTGCTTGAAGTAATGCCTGTACTAGATAATTCAATGTAAATATATTGGTTTCTGTTGGCACTTCCAAAGCATTAACAACATCTAAATACTAATAAAGGATAATATTTGTAGTTCAGGATTGAAATGAGAGATCCTTGGTATTCTCTTAGCTTGCTTTTTTCTTGCAGATGTTTCATTAATCAAACTAGGTAACATAATCAGTGCTGGTGTGATGGTTTAAGGCCCATCAGTGCTAACACTGATGATGTTACCTAGTTTGGGTAATGAAACTTCTGTAAGAAAACAGTCAAGCTCAGAGAGCACCAAGGACTCCTCAACATCTAAATAAATGTTGTTTCTGGCTTAAATGCATGTTGATAAAATTTTACAGAGAACTTATGGGTTTTTTTTACTCTGTTTTTTTAGATGCGAAATCAAGTTGCAAAACAAATTTTGACCATTAGGCACAAATTTAATTTATCAGATCTTGTGAGTGATTATGAAGAAATTATATCAATGAGGTACATAATTTTAAACAAGTTCTTTTAAAATGGCCCAGTGTGGATACAGATGCTTAATGTGAACGATTTAAAATTCTAATAAAACTGGAAGGTAAAAAAAATAGTCTGAAAGATCTCGTTTATTATTGAAGCACTAGAACAAATACAGTTTTACAGAATGATATGCTTTGCAGTGTCTTATTTTCAAATTGTTTTATAAAACCAATTAAGCTCTGTACACAGTATCATTTGCACTTTGACATCAATGAACAGCCTGTTTTCAGCAGGTAAACTGCAATAATAAGAATATTCCCTCTCTATTTTCCTCAAATAGCTTATATATTTAAAATAGTCTATTTTTAACTTAAATTTCTATTAATCCTAAACCTGTTTTAGAGCTTTATGCAATTACAAGACCATAATCAAATTTAACTTTAAACACACACATTATCAGTTCAGGTATCCCTTCCAGGTATATCCTAATTCTTTAATTTCATCATAAATCTTGTTTATTCCTTCTTCCACTAATAACTCCCAGTTAAGATAAAATATTGATCTATTCTTTACATATCTAATCCATCAATCAATCGATTTCTTTAAGCTGACAAAATTTCAACCTTAAATCATTTGAGTCCCTTAGACAAGGTTCTCATTTCAATTAATTATCAAACCTAATAACATCCATATTATCAAACAAAACACATCATCTTATTAGAATCACATTCAATTAATTATTAATTCAATCCCGATCTAGAACACCTCTTCATTTTTCTTCATTTCATTATATAATAATTTTCATACAAATAAACCTATTATTCCAAAGTATACATTCTTACTTTATTTAATATATATATTCTAATAATCACCCATTTTTCTTATTTCTACTCAAGAACTTAATCCTTAAATCAATCCATAGTTCTAAAATGCCTTATATCCAATATATATAATTTTAAATTTCTCTTTTCAGTCTTATTCTAGGCTTCTTTTTCTGCCAAGCAGGTTTCCACAACAACGCTTCCCTTTCAGACGATAGGTCTCTGTTGCTTGTGATGCCATTTGAGGCAGTAATAAGCTTCCTATCCTCTGCACTGGACCTCCATTTCTCTTATTCTTGAAGCCCCGCTGCTTTAAAGGTTCAAATCTCAGTCTTTGCTTTTTCTGATCCTCAAAAATATAGATAAGATGCTTATAGGGTGAAATAAGTTCCTCTGTATCCTCAATAAAGTCATCTTTTAGTGTATTTTGGTTTGTAGAATAGTCAGGTGTAGTCTGAAAGTCACTTTTAAGATTTAAAGAAGAATCTCTGGTTCTTAGTTCTGTGGTAATCTCTTTCATTGTAACAAATTCCTCTTTAATCTACCTTAATTCCTCTTCCTCTGGTATGTTTTGGTTTGTAGAAAAAACAGATGTAATCTGAAAGTCAGTTTGGAAGTTTGGGGTAGAATTGACTCTTCGTTCTGTAGTAATCCCTTTCCTTATAGCACATATTTCTTCAGAAACCTCATAGATCTTTTCCAGTATAAGCTTGCAATTTAAGTGAGAGTAGAATTTCTCCATTTTAAAAGTGATCAAAGAAAGTCCTTTCTTTATTATTTTTTTAATGAGGGCTGTAATTAAACAGTGTCCACCCCCTCAGTTCCCACAGCTGCACCAGCTTATCTTTTCCAGAAATAGTTTGAAGGTCAGATCCTTCAATAGGTGCAATATTAACTTTTCACCACTAGATGTCCTCAGTAAATAAAAAATCTTTTCCAGACACCATTTTTTTCCTTTTTTCTATCTTTTAAAGAAAAGAGTGGAGAAAGAAATAATCTTCCAATATTAGCTACTGATACAATTCAAAAAAGCGTTTTTTTTCTGTATCCCAAAATGACTGAAAATAGAGTGTAGTTTTTTTCAAAATTTTTTGTTCCCAATGTCTTTCTTCCCACACATACAGAAGTTGCTTTTTCCAAACGGGGAAATAATTCCAACCACGTTTTTACAGCAAAAAAAAAAAAAAAAAACCAAGTAGGGGAAAGAGAGGGTCAAAAAGGGTCTCACCCGGATCCTCCGCGATGGGTCTAATATCGCTTAGCTGTAATTGTGATTTCGGCTGGTGCAGCAGGATAATCGGCCATCTTGCAGGACGATCATTGCTCCGTCAGCCCTAAGGAAATAGCTGGAGCCGCGGGAGAAGCTGCTGCTCTCTCGCAGTCACCAGCAAGCCTCCTTCTCGGTGGTCGCCCCTCCAGGGTGACTTTCAACCCACTAGGGGGTCTACCGACGCAGAAAACCCGGCCAGACTGGAGACAAGTCCCCAGATGCAGCTGGTGTTGCCTCGTACCGGAACCGGAAATCCATAATATTGTTTTTATCCTATGTCTGCATGCAGTTAGTTATTGGTACATGATAAATAATTTCAGTGTTAGGATTTCAGTCTGATCAAAATAACTGCTTTAATTCTTCATTTATTCTAGCCAATTGAGTAATGCAATTTTCAAGTTAAGTGAACGCAGAAGACATTTGAAACCACAAAGGAAAGAGAGACGAAAGGTTGCAGCCCAGGCAGTTTCAGATGGCGATGTTAAACTTCTTATCAGAATATTGAGAGCCTATAATATTCCTGCAAGAAAAGCACCAGCATCTAAGTAGGTGCAACATTCGATGAATGTAAACAAGGTTTTTTTTAATAATACAGTAAAATATAGGCTGTTCATTATAGTAAAACAATAATACAGTAATCTACAATTGAGGCAGATTATGTTGCAGTGTGCACACTACAAGGTAATTTGCCACAGTTATATTGATTTTATAATTTAGTTCTTTTCCTCGTGAATATTAAGAATAAATCCCACAATACTAGTAAAGTAACTTAAATACCAACAAGTGAAAGACAGAATAAGAAAGATACATTATTTATGCTAATGGAAAATATTTGCAAGAAAATGTAATGAAAATCAAATATTAATACAATTCTACAATAACATATTAGCTCTTAAAAGAGCATATAGTACTATTTTGTTATGTTTTTATCAAAAATTCCACTGCGCTTTAAAAATATTAGTTTAGTGTCTGGGTATATAGAAAAGTCTGCTGAAATTATTTATGATAGCACAAAAGTGAAAGATTGAAGGCAAAAGGAGAAGGGGACAGCAGAGGATGAGATGGTTAAATAGTGTCATTGACGCAACAAACATGCATTTGGGCAAATTCTGGGAAACAGGAGAGCCTGGCGTGCTATGGTCCATGGGGTCATGAACAGTCAGGCACAACTTAGCAATTGAACAACAGTAACAAAGCACAAAAGTAACCAAGTGTAAACATGTTAGTTTGGAAAACGAAAGGTCTGATAGATTTTGAAACAAAGGGGATTTTTTTTTCTTGAAATAATGTTTCATTTGAAAAGCATGGCTGTCTTTCAGAATTACTGTTCTGGAAATAACTGGAATTACTAGAATATTGTATGTAATGAAGCAGAATTTCTTATCAGAGATTTATAATATACTATATAACAATAATAGGCATTGGGGCACATTTCAAGATGTTTTCTCTGGATCAGTCTCGTTAACTTTAGTGGAATGCTATTATGCTAAACTTATACACAAGCAGAAGCAGTATGATTTCCAAACAGTCAAACACAAATAATTATCAATTTTGAGAACTTTGGCTTGAATAAACTTTTCATTTAATTTCCTACAGTGCTACTAGCCCACAGGTCGGCAACCTGCGGCTCCGGAGCCGCATGCAGCTCTTTGAGCCTTCCCCTGTGGCTCCCAGCCTCCTCTGCCTTTGCAGAGAGAGACAGAGACAGAGAGAGGCAATTGCACTTCCCTGCTTCTCTCTCTCTCTCTCTCTGTGTGTGTGTGTGTGTGTGTGTCTGTGTGTGTGTGTGTGTGTGTGTGTGTGTGTAAAAAGAGTGCACTCACAGTGTTCTCCGAGGAGCTGAAAAGCTTTCTGGGTGGAGCTCCTCCCTTTGCTGCGTCTCTGAAGGAAGCAGGAAGCAGGAAGGGCAGGAGAGAGCTAGCTAGCCCAGCTAGGCTGACTCAGGAATTCTGGGAGTTGAAGTCCATGAGTCATAAAAGAGACGAGGTTGCCTACCCCGGAAGTTGTTGGACAACAGCTTGAAGCTTGCCAGGTGAGCAGCAGATAGGAGGGGGGGGAGAAAGAGAGAGAGAGGGAGAGAGAGAGAGGGAGAGAGAGAGAGTGGGGAAAGAGGAGTGGCAGACCAAGGGCAGATAGAGAGGGAGAGAGACCCTTTTGACATCTAAAATGAAGATAACACTGCATATATCCTTTTTTTACCTGTGTGTGTATGTAATTTTATTCTCTCAAAGCATTCTCTTAGTGATCATTGTTTTAATAGTATGGATATTCCCTTTTTAGCTAATGAACTCAAAGCAAGATCGATGTCATTCAGATGGGAGATTCCTATGGGTATTGTTTTGAGCCATGCAGGGATGCGTTATAGGCTTAATACGGTTGCCAAAGCTAAGGAGTTTTATAATACGGTCCTGGGAGCAGGCTCATCTTTACCTATGATTCAGAAATCTTTGGATGGCAAAGAGGCGGAACAGCAATCTGGAGGGCTAGGTTTGATTCCTTCTGGGAAGTCACAAGTGGAATGGCAACGTCAAACAGAGGTTAAAGAGCAAAGGATGACTCGTGCAGCACATAAACATAAAGAGAAGGAACAACAGAAGAAAGAAGTTAAAGAATCTACTTATGAAAGTGCTTCATTGCCGGTGGGAGGAGCAAGACCCAAGAGTTCTGCAACACATTCATCAATGGCAGACCTTCAGGCAGTCTTCTCCAGGCTCCTGGTCAAGGGAGATGGTAAAGTTCCTGGCCTGGAATGTTAACGGCCTTAACTCCCCTCAGAAAAGAAAGAAAATCTTTCACTACTTAAAACAACATAACAATGATATCATCTGCTTGCAAGAAACTCACATTTTACTTAAAGATCAAAAATATTTAGCTAATGGTCATTTGGGCTCACATTTTGTATCTTCTGCCCCAGGGAAAAAAGGGGGAGTGGTTATTTATGTTAAGCAAAATTTACCAGTTTGTCTGGTAGAATCAGATCCCCAAGGAAGATATGTAATGGTTGAACTTGGTTTATATGGTAAGAAAATACTCCTTGTGGGACTGTATGCATCAAACCAGCAACAAGAACAATTTTATAAACTGTTACATCAGAAAATAATTTCGCTGGACTATAGATCCGTTATATTAATGGGGGACTGGAATGGTGTCTTAGATACACAAAGGGACAAAAAAGGTTCTTCTACCCTTTTCAAACAGGCTAAATTACCTAAAGCCTTTTTTGATCTGAAAGAGGACTGGGAATTGAGAGACTACTGGCGTGAACGTAATCAAGAGGAGAGAGACTTTACCTTTTTTTCAGATAGACATCAATCTCTTTCAAGAATTGATTTTTTTCTGATTACAACTGACTTATATAATAGGGTAAAGAACGTAAAAAATTTTCCTAGGACATTGACGGATCATAGTCCGGTTTGGATGGAGTTAATTCATGAAAAAGAGGAGAGGAGATCTTGGAGGGTGAATGAGAATTTATTTAGACAAGAAAAGAATGTTCAAAAGTTAAAGGACTGTTTAAAGGATTATTTTGTTTTGAATATGCATAAGGGGACATCAACATCAATGGTATGGGATGCAGGTAAAGCTTTTATGCGTGGAATTCTGATAAAAATGAATAACGTTCATAGACAAAAGCAGATTCAGAAGCGTAAGGAATTGGAAGAGGAGATTAAATTAAAAGAAAAGTTTTTGATTTTAAATCCTTCAGATGAAAAGATTAAGGAATCTATAAAGCTTTTAAGAGCACAATTTAATATGTTGATGGCTGATCAATCTGCAACTAATCTTTTGTTTATGAAACAAAATACATTTTGTAATGCCAATAAACCAGGGAGATGGTTGGCTTATCAATTAAGAAAGAAACAGAGACAGAGAATAATAGATAAAATAAATTATAATGGTAAATTAGTGTATCAGAAGGAACTGATTAAGAAATCTTTTTTAGACTACTATCAAAACTTATATAAGACTACTAATGTACAAATTTCAGACATAAATAAATATTTAAGTGAGGCTAACTTTCCTAAATTGACAGAAGATCAGAAGCAAGAAATTAATGGTCCAATTACCAATGAGGAGATTGTGACGGTTATTAAGCAATTAAAATTAGGTAAAGCGCCAGGTACGGATGGCTTGACATCTATTTATTATAAAACTTTAGTTGAAGAGATGACTCAACCTTTAGTTGAGCTTTTTAATAATATATTGCAGGGTGCAGAGATCCCTCCATCATGGCGCAGTGCTTTTATATCCTTGATTCCAAAAGAGGATCAAGATCTTACTTTACCAAGGAATTATAGACCTATATCTCTTTTAAATGTAGATTATAAGATTTTTGCAAAAATTTTAGCTAATAAGCTTATGAAGGTTGTGCATCAGCTTATACATAAGGATCAATCGGGTTTTATAACTGGCAGGTACATGAAAAATAATGCTAGACAAATTATTAACATATTAGAATATTTAGATAAGAACAACCAAGTCCCTGCAGGGCTGATATTCTTAGATGCTGAAAAAGCTTTTGATCAATTGAACTGGCATTTTATGTTAAGAGCAATTGAGGAGATGAATTTTGGAGGGAAAATATTACAAGCTTTTACTGCTATATATCAAAAGCAAACGGCACAACTTATTGTTAATGGGGGTTTGTCAGAGGTTTTTACAATAGAAAAAGGTACTAGACAGGGATGTCCTCTGTCACCTTTGCTTTTTGTTTTAACATTGGAAATTTTGTTGATTAAAATCCGAGAATCGCAGGAAATAAGAGGAATAGAAGTTAATAAAAAAGAGTACAAGTTAAGAGCTTTTGCAGATGACTTGGTGGTTACTTTATCTCAACCTACCTATTCTGTAGTTAACTTACTACAGCTGATTCGTCAATATGGACTTGTTTCGGGCTTTAAAATTAATAATAATAAGACTAAAATATTAGCTAAAAATATGACTATTCAGGACAAACAGACTTTGGCTGAGTTGACTGGTTTTGAAATTGTTGATAATACAAAATATTTGGGGGTCACTTTATCTGTTTCTAATGCAAAATTGTTTAAGAATAATTATGAAAGGCTATGGGCCAGTGTACAGAAGGACTTGAGGAACTGGGAGAAGTTATAGTTATCTCTCATGGGACGAATTGCAGTGATTAAAATGAATGTCCTGCCCAAATTTCTCTTTTTGTTTCAAATGTTACCTATTTTAAAGAATGAGGTTAATTTGAATGAATGGCAGAAGGGTATTAACAAATTTATTTGGGCAGGGAAAAAACCAAGGGTAAAATTTAAAATTATTCAGGACTTCCGTGAGAGAGGTGGACTCAAGGTACCGAATTTGAAATTATATTATGATGCAGCGGTTTTTACGTTAATTAGTGATTGGGTAAACTTAACAAATTCAGAGATACTCCATTTGGAGGGATGGGATTTACTCTTTGGTTGGCATGCCTATTTAATATTTAATAAAAAAGTGGATTGGGCTTTTAAATCTCATATTTTAAGGATTTCTCTACTTAGAGTCTGGAGGAAATATTATAAAAGTGATTTTAAAATACTATTATGGGCTATACCTTGGCATGCGATAGAGGGGATAAAGAGAGGTGTTAAAATGGATACGGTGTCTTATACACAATTACTTAGATGGGATGATCTAAATTGGCAGTTAAAATCTTTGGAAGATTTGTTACATGAAAATATTACCTATTCTTGGTTTCAATATAGACAACTATTAGATAGATGGAAGATGGATCGTAATTTAGGTTTGCTTAGAGAAGATCAAAATCTTTTCAAGCAAGTAAAGGATCAAAGACAAACTCATATTAAAAGAATTTATGGGGTGCTAGTGGAACTGGATTCAGAATCAGAATTAATTAAAGATTGTATGATTAAATGGGCGCAGAATTTTGGTGAACCAGTTCTACTGGATACCTGGGAAACTATCTGGGTGAGAAATGTTAAATTTACACAAGCCCAGAATTTAAGGGAGAATTTTTATAAAATGTTTTATAGATGGCACCTTGATCCACAAAAGATGTCTCTCATGTATCCTGACTTACAGCCTAAATGTTGGAGATGTGGCTGTTTGGATGCCACTTATTATCATATTTGGTGGTCGTGTAAAAATATAAAAGCTTTTTGGATTAAGATATGGTGGAATATTCAGAGAATTTTTAGAAAGAGGGTAAAATTTACTCCACAATTATTTTTGCTTGGTATTGTTACTGATTGTGATGCTAAGGAGGTTATATTGATGTTGAATTTAATTACAGCCGCAAGGCTGCTAGTAGGTCAATATTGGAAGAAGGAAT
Organism: Crotalus tigris; assembly: GCF_016545835.1. Taxonomy (NCBI): domain Eukaryota; kingdom Metazoa; phylum Chordata; class Lepidosauria; order Squamata; family Viperidae; genus Crotalus; species Crotalus tigris. The sequence continues at coordinate 512,572 of NW_024096617.1, read as the reverse complement.
CTTTGCCTACTTTGCAAGAATGGTTTCTTAAAGTATCTTATTTGGCGGAAATGGCAAAGATTTCGGCTTTCTTAAAAGAGCAAATGCAAGAGAAATTTTTTGCTGTATGGGAAAAATGGATAAATTTTATACAATTTAAATTGGACATGAAAAAATACCATTTAGCTTTTTTATAACTTGTATAAAAACTCTACTTTTTTTTTCTTTGCTTTGCTTTTTTTAAAAATATTTTTTCTTTTTAAGGTTTATAATTCTTTATTCATATATATTTTGTTCTTAATTATCTTATAATTTTGTTAATTTCTTTTAATTAAGCCTATATTCTGCTCTGGGAAGCTCGGGGGGGGGGAGGGAGGGGGTGATTTGGGAGGGGTTGGGGGAGGGTTGTATTGTTTTGTTTTTTGTTTTTTTTGTCTTATTGTAGTTGTCATTGTTTTTTTCCTCTTTGTAAAAGTTTTTAAAAAAATTTCAATAAAAAAAAATAGTATGGATATTCCCAAGAGTCATATTTTTACTTTTATTTTTAATGTGTATATGTGTGTGTGTGTGTCTGTGTGTGTGTGTATATATATACACATATACACATACACATACACACACACATACACATACACACACCTATAATAAAGGTAAAAAAGGATATATGCAATGTTATCTTCATTTTAGATATCAAAAGGGTTTTGCGGCTCCCGGTGTTTTGTTTTTGGTGGGAAACGGGTCCAAGTGGCTCTTTGAGTGTTTTGGGTTGCCTACCCCTGTAGTAGCCCATTATCCCCACATTATTCAACTGATTCCTCATTTATCTTCCCTTGAATTACTCATTATCATACAATTTATCTAAAGCTGTAGTATTCAAATTGTCATCTCATAACTACACATGGTCCTCACATCCTTTTTTTTCAATTTCCATAACACTTTCTGAATATGAAACTTAATTTCAGAATTTCCCTGTTATTTTGAAATAAGAACACGCATAAGCAGAAGAATAGCACTTAACTACACTACTGTCCAGGTACCACCTCCTTTGTACTAATAGAGGAATGAATGAATGAATGAATGAGCAAACCTATTTATGCTCACTTTTTTTTTCCACACTGTCTATATTATTTTGGCAGATATGTCTGGCTGCACCCAGCAACCTCCTCTAAACAATATTCTATGTGTTGTCCCATATACAGGTTCTGTGCTAGAGCCAAACTTCATTCAGAAAACTTCTATAATTTGTACAGGAACCCTAGCTGCACACTCAAGGAGAATATTCCTTCCTTTTTTTTCTAGACTAGAAAAAAAATGTGTATCAGATAATTTGGACATTAATGCAGCCCTGAATAAATGCAGCCCTGAATAAATGATCCTTATCCAATCTCTAATCATGAGAAAATATATGAAATAGAAGCATAAGAATGTAAATCATGTTACAATAAATGAAAAATTCTTCTGAATGAATATGTGACATATTTCTCAGTTGCCTTGTTTACAGGGAAATATCTAGGTAATAGTCTGTATTTATATAACTCCTGTATATCCTGAAATTTCTATATGATTTATTGTTACAATGCATTAAGAGAGAAGCAAATTATAATATAAAATAACTTTTGATTGATAGCAATAGAAGCAGTCTATTAGCAATATCCATGTTTAGCAATAGAATGAAAGTTTTGCTGAGGTGATTCTTCTGATTAGACTTTTCTAAAAGTAATGTCATGCCAACTTATATTTTATCATGCCTCCCTACTGCAGTGCCTTATATTAGCAAATTTGAGTTACATCTTTTACCCAGATTTTCTTTAGATTAATAGTCAACCTACTATTATGCATCAATAGACAGGGAATTGTGCTGCATTTTAATGAGAAAAATTGGTCGGAACATATATAATATTTTCCTTTAATATTCTTAGGGTTGCAGTTACTTATTCACCATCTTACTTACCAAATCGTATGTCCCGAGGCAGACATATTCCATTAGGTAATTCACCCTATGCCGCCAATCTTCTCTCTGAGGTAATTATGATTTTTTTCCTTTTAAAATATGTACCATTTTTCTATGTATGTATATAAACATTTTCATAAACTTTACAGAAAGCAATAATAAATCTATATGGCAGTGTGGCAGCAATGTGGAAGACCATTCTATTTTGAGGAGTTTCATGACATGTTTTGATTTCATATTAAGAAAAGTTTAAAAGTTTAGAGCTAAGCTGCTTGTTTCTCATTCTTGTTTGCTAAATAAAGAAGGTGGGGGGGGGATCTCACAAAACTTTTCTTGATCCCAGAGTCATATGCCACATTGTCAAGTTCAGGGCTTGTAGGCTCATGACGATAAAAACAGGGCCATGAAGTCATGATGACAGGTTTTAATAAAACCCCCAGTACTGGCCTTTAACCTGGGAGCTACTACACAGAATCTAGTATTGGCACTGTGGAAATTAACCCCAGTTGGAGTATCTCTGCTGTTGTTATTAAGAAGCTCCTGACAGCTTGTAAAAAATTTGGATACCTTCTTGCTTGTTATGTATGATTTCTATCTTATGCTTTTAAATCCATTTACTTGAATTAATTCTAAAGCTTAAACTTTCTTTTTTTACTGGTATGTTCGTTGTCTCTGTATGTAAAAGAACCAATTGTCTGGACATCTTACCTTGACATATGGCAAAATAGCTAGTTGGTTTAAAATATTAATTTGAATAAATAAAGACCCTTTAATTTATCCTAACCCTTTTCTGTTTTCAGCAAAAATATAACATCAAGGAATATCCTTAACTGGATAGTATTTATTAAGGCCATCTCACCAGAAGATATGAAGTCAATTCCTTTACAGGTCTTAAGGAAATGCAAAATGTAAAAGACTGTAGAAAAAAATAAAATTTGTGGTTATAAAATTTGCAATTTGGACCTGGATTAATGAAATCATTAGGGAACTTTAAAAATATATATTTTAACATGGATAAAGTAACAGTGCTTTTATAGCAACACCAGGATGAACTTTTATTCTTATCTGATTTTCTACATAAAACATATGGCTATAATATTTACTCACGTTTGGGTGCCAGAACCTTGGGCTACCTACAAAGCACTTGTATGAATTTTTATGTATGTTTAAATTTTTCTATTATATCTATATTAATATTTGCATACAGGCTTTAATGATTATTTAAATGTTATGGGCCCTTCAGGTACTTTCTAGTTGCCTTTTCGAACTGAATTGTAGTTTATTGTTTATTGATTTTTGATATTGTATTTTATTGTCTTATACTGCATATAATTGTATGTGCATGCAAAATGAAATTACTATAACTAATAATAATTTATGGGGAAAAGCACTGAAACGATCTAAAAATTTTGATATGGCCAGGCCAAAGTAGCAAGGAAATCTGAGCCCTTATCCCTATATTAAAAGAAAAACTATTCACTTTATAATTGAATTGTGAGAGTTTAAGGAAAACTTAAACGGTCAAAGTGAAAATGAATTTGATGAATCAAAATAAATTTAGATGAGAAGAAGAACCCTTGAATGCTTATAATATAATACACTACTTGGGACATGCCTTGATTAGAAATTAGAGGCTGTGGTTCTCATGGGTGACTTCGGGCCCATCACTCTCTCTCTGAATTAACTCCCCCTCTTCAAAAAGTTATTCTTATGATGAGACTAGGAAGAGAAGTATTATGTGAATTCCAGAAGCTATGTTTTACGTGCTCTTCCTACCTTGTTATCTAGAATACGGTACCTATTGCAATGTTAAAGATGCTCAAGATATTTCACAACTTGTCTCTTTCCGTTAGGACAATATCTATCTGAAAACAGAACTGGACTGGGTTTAAGTCTCTCTCTCTCTCTCTCTCTCTCTCTCTCTCTCTCTCTCTCTCTCTCTCTCTCTCTCTCTCTCTCTCTGTGTGTGCGCTCTCTCTCTCTCTCTCTCTCTCTCTCTCTCTCTCTGTGTGTGTGTGTGTGTGTGTAAAGAAAACAAAAGAAGGCTTGAGTTCAGAAATGGACAGATCAGATCCATGGTTATGGAGAAAAAAATTCCTCCAATACCTTCTCCAGTTTAAGAGGCAGTGACTTAGTATGTTGGTTATTACTTCATTGTAAATCCTTCTCCCTCCTTCTTCCCAGTTAGGCTGTGGGTGAACTCTGTTTAAGAGATTGGAAAGAACACTGGAAACTGCACTTTGCATTCTTTCTGTGCCTTACCTATTTTGTGAATTGTTTTAGCATAAGTAGAAACAGAATAGAATAATAACTGGAGTGCATCTTGTACTGTCCACAGTGAGAAGAGAAAGAGGTTATTTAACTTTAATAACTGTTCTTCCATCCATTTTAATATGGTGAAACATCTGTTTTAGGGGTCTGTGCATCCTTTTGTAGAAGTTACATTTCAGAAAACAGTTTATCAGACTAGCACTGCAGATGGCTCTCATCCATGCTGGAATGAAGAACTTGAAGTTGACTTTAAGTGAGTTAATATTTCAATTTTAATAAAGTTTGTTTTAGTAAGATGAATGTGGCATATAAATTACTCAGTAGAATTTCCATGTCTCCTGTGTCCAAATACTTCTTGCACTACAGTTTGTTCCATTTTCTTAGACATTGGACCTCAGTTGTACATTATCTACATATAATGGAAGATGATCCCAAAGCAATGATTTCTTATTTATTACCTGAATGTTATGAGGGGTTTGCTGTTTAACAGATCATTCAGGGAACAGTATATCCATTATATTTGAATGTCTGGATAAATCTAAACTTGTATCATTGGCATCAGTTTATTATTGATTCAAGATTATGTTTGTTAAATTGAAATTTTATTGCAAATGATGCCATTTAGTCAACTTTATAATTATGCAAATGATTTAAATTCACACAAATGATAAGTTCAAAATTAACAGATATGAATAGTCCATTAAATGTATGTAATGTAAATGTTTATGTATGAGATTTAATATTTTCTAAATCTAGATATCATTTTAGAACTTTACTGATCAAATGGAAACATGTATGCAATTATATGAAGATTCACAGATTCTATGCAGCACAGTATATAGTTTAAATAGCATTATTATTTAATACATGATTATTTTAATATTATTTTTTAATTTGTATATATTTAAAGTAGAAAAAACATAACTCTTTTTAATTTCATTTAAAATATTTGTTCTTGGTTTCAGCTCTCCAGCACATGATTATACCTTTCTAGGTCTTTCTAAAATAAAAGACAACATAAATATTAACATTTTTGATGAATTTGTGATTGAAAAGCATGAGGTAAATTGTGTAAAAAAAAGAATAAGTTTTTAAATAAGGAATTATAGATTGATTTGTAAATATGTATAAGAAATCAGAATCAATATTTTTTTCATTTTGATTAAAGAATAGAAAGTTACCATTAAGTCCAAAATATAATTGTAATATTTCTTATATTGTTTAAGAAAAAAGGATGTTATGCATAAATGCTGTTCACATGCTCCTGATGTATTTCTTAAACTTTGATTGGTATACCTACTGATGGACCATACTGACTTGGCCAATATGATCCACTCTTGTCACTTCCAGCTAGATTATTTTAATATTATATATGGGATTACTCTTAAAGACCATTCAGAAGCTGCAGTTGGAGATACTGTATTTTTAAAATGCACGTACGCTGTCTTGCATTCTCTCTCTTGCACATAGATACATGCATTAATCTAAATACAAAAGATTAATCCAAGTTATATATTTAACTAGGATGCCTGCCCAAATAGTTGCAGTGGTCATTCTTACATAAGAAAAAACTGGCTTGGATCAATTGTATTTCCTTTCTCTGCTCTACTTGAACAATCTAAGGTAATAAGAAACAAGAAATATGGTTTTAAGCATGTCAGAATAATCCCTGTAATGCAGCCATCCCTTCAGATGTTTATTGTGACTTTATTATATGTATTTGTAAACTGTATGTGTTCTCAGATTTGTGGAACATTTCAAATAGATATGCCACCTGTTGTACTTGGATATACTTGGAGTAAGACATATGTATCCCCTAAAGAAGAATGTTTGGGGCAGAACCTGAAAGAATATAGCTTTTTAACCATCTTTGCCACTATTGAACCTCAGTTATCCTCTGCTGAAAATAATTTAGAACTGGATACGGTAGGCATTTGTAATTATCTCATTTGTTATATAAGATAATTTCAATTTTTTCTAATTATAAAGTGCAATATATAGATAGTCTTCAACTTATGACTGTAATTAAGTCCAGAATTATGGTTGTAAGGCATTTTGGTTGTAAGTTAAGCATATGTGACTGGGCCTGATTTACATTTTTCTGGCAGTGATTTAATGAACACTGTCTTTGTTAAGCAAATCTATTTTACCCAATGGCCATTTTTTTGCTGGCAACTGGAAATTAATGGCAAAAAACATTGAGATGCTGCAAGTGGATATAAAGTGAATCGAGGACCCAAAATTTAACCATGTGACTGTGAGGGTGTGTCTGGCCATTGTATCTTTGAAATCAGGTTGTAGGTAGCTTTTGGGAGGGTCCATCATAACTTCAAATGGTTGTTAAGTGAGGGTTATAAGTTGAGGATTAATTTTGAGTATATATTTAGCTTGCAGATCATGAAGCAGAAACACTATTGCAAAGAGCATACATTTTTAAGCAAACATGGAAAGCAGTGTTTCCAAAGAGAAGAATAATGACCTCGGTTTTTAACAATCAGGGAAGGAATATTTTGGTAACTAAGTACATTAGCCCTTTGAATCCACCACAACTATTGCTAGATATATATCCAAAAGATCCTAATTCAATTTCTGTGAGTATGATTTATTATTATTACTCTTAAATATTTTTTTTTCTGATTTTATTAAATATTTTTTTAAAACATTTCAAATTATTATTTCTCTCTTCAAATTATTATTTCTCTCTTCAAATTATTATTTCTCTCTTCAAATTATTATTTCTCTCTTCAAATTATTATTTCTGGTGTGCCAATTAGAACTTTTTCTTTATATTTCTTAATAAATGTAAAAATATAATCCAATGAATAAATAATTGATGCATATTATAATTCCACATAAAGCAAATCAGTTGGGTTTGCTGATTTGATTTTCTGCTGATTGGATTTCATCTTATTTTCTAGGACCTGATATCAAGATTTGTATCTTTAATTCCTTGTATAGCAGATACAGTGGATGAAAATAATGATGTTGATGTGTGGATGACATCAGAGGTACTGCCAAATTTCATAGTAATACTGCTCTGTTGATTTTTACAAATTCCTTTAATTTTTGTGTAACTTGCACTGATAGCCATCTGAAGTATTTATATGGAAGTGTGGTATAAATGGGTATTTCTTATACTTTTTTCCCTTAGGATCTCGTCCCACTTTTAAAAATTATGGAGTAGCCCAAAAAAGCTTTTGTTTCAATAGGTTATATTTATGAATAATTTACTGTATTAAAAGTTACAACTGATACATTTGCTGCCACTACCACTTCTCACAAGTGTTCGATTGGCTTTTAATAATATGTTGTTTTGCAATATAAACTGGCAAATAATTTTGATTTTGCTGATTGTTAATATTGCTAATTGTAATTTTGTTTGTTCTTTTCTGAATTTAACTCTGAGTTTGAGTAATCTGCTCTATTATAGTTTGTTATAGCCAGAGTGGACCTAGGAAAAGAAAAAGATTATTGAGTGATGTGGTACTTGTCATCTGGTGAAAGACTTAAATATCACTGCTTATCAGTTTACAAAAAATAATTAACTTGAATTATAAAATACTACCGTGAATGTGTTTTCCTACAGTGGGGAGGATATTCTTAGAAATGGTTTTCACTTACTCTAATAGGTAATAATACACAAAAAGAAGTAGAAACTAACTCCCTAATAGAGAACATTCTGTTTCCAGATTTGTTTTTGTCTTATTCTGAGACAGGATGTCATATCACCAATAGCTCACCATCTTTTCCTCTCATGTTTCATACAGTTACCACTCAACTTTATCTTGTCAGTATGCTTTTTATCCTTTAAACCCATTTTTCTCTTTTGATGAAAAACAAGTTCTTTAAAACTTTGTCAGAAAAACCCAGGATTTCTTGCAAGTTCTTCAGATGAGGAAGAATCCATCCAAACCCAGAAGAGGGGAAAGAAACGTAATTGGCTATGGAACCAAGTCTTCCAAACATTGAGACAATTTTATCATTTGAACATGAAGATCAAAAGACTATTACTTTTTTCCCCTCTCTGCTGGTAAGTTTTAATAGCAGAAAGCCAACATCTTTCCCCAGCAGAGGGTAGAGTTTCTGGAAATACAGCAAAGATAATCATCTGGACTTCATGCATCATTATAGGGGGCATATTAAAGTTCCTCTACACCAGTGGTTCTTAACTTTTTTGAACGAATCGCCCCCTTGAGCCAATGAGGAAGTTGTCATCGCCCCCCTCCCCCAACATAACCTCTCAATCACAATATAGGAAATAATTCTTCAATTTATGCAAACACTTTTTTTGTTTTCTTTAAAATTGTCATCAGGACATATCGATGCAAATAATTTATTTCCAGTCTTTTTCCCATATCTCCCATATTCTGGCCAATGGCGTGCCACTGTATGGGTAGAGGCTGGTGCACAACACGGATGGAGATAAGCAATGCGTGTTCACATATACGGCGTTCTGTACTGAAGCTAGCTGGAGGAACATTTGAAAGCACAATTCAATCCACTAATAGCGAGCGATCTGATGTTTTTGTACGACAGATATGCAGCGATTCACTGTACGAAAAAGTCTCAAAAGTGTCCCCAAAACTTCTCGCTCCATCACCCCCATATCGCTCCCTTTTCGTTCCTTCGCCCCCGTGTCGCCCCTTTTCGTTCCATTGCCCCCCTGAAAAATGAAATCGCCCCCTGGGGGGCAATATCGCCCAAGTTAAGAACCACTGTTCTACACCAAACTTCAGATTAGAAAAATTACAATTAAAAACAAGGTTTCAAAATTTTCCTCTCAAATCACAAAATATTGTTATATTGTATTCTAGCAAATAATAATAACAATAATAAATAATAGTTGGAAGGGGCCTTGGAGGTCTTCTAGTCCAACCCCCTGCTCAGGCAGGAAACCTATACCATTTCAGACAAATGGCTATCCAGTCTCTTCTTAAATACTTCCAGTGTTGGAGCATTCATAGCTTCTGGAGGCAGGTTGTTCCACTGATTAATTGTTCTAATTGTCAGAAAATTTCTCCTTAGTTCTAGGTTGCTTCTCTCTTTGGTTAGTTTCCATCCGTTGCTTCTTGTCCTGCCTTTAGGTGCTTTGGAGAATAGCTTGACTCCCTCTTCTTTGTGGCAACCCTTGAGATATTGGAACACCGCTAGTCCTTCTCTTCATTAAACTAGAACTACCCAATTCCAGCAACCGTTCCTTATATGTTTTAGCCTCCAGTCCCCTGATCATCTTTGTTGATCTTCTCTGTATTCTTTCTTGAATCTCAACATCTTTTTTACATCGTGGTAACCAAAACTGGATGCAGTATTCCAAGTATGGCCACACTTGCTTTCTCATTGTTTGAATAGCTTTCTTCCTAGCACAAAATTCCTATCAAGTATTTTATTTCAGAAAAGAAATGGAATTTTAATCAATTGCTTGAAGTAATTCTTCTATCCATCCATTTTTGTTTTTCCTTGTTTTTCATTAAATACATCCAAATATTTCAAAATGTCTAACATATCTAACATGGTTCTAACATTATCTTTCAGCTCTTTTCCTCATGAATAAAATCTTGCAAGATTATTTTCAATCCTTCAAATTAAATCATAGAAAAAAATTTACAGTCATTATTTAATAATGATATTGACTGTAATTCCTTACTGAAATTAGATCTTGTCCCTCTTTAAGTATAACTGTTATATTAGCTCTTTCCAAGTTTGTGGCAGCTTTCCTCCCTCTCCATGATTACTCCCTGTAGAATATAATTTAACATATTTTGTAAAAGTTGTAAAAGTCCATCCTAAAAGTACTTATAATACAAACTTGATAGACTATCTGATCCAAGTAGCTCCAGGTTTATTCTTTTTAATTGCTTCTGAAACTTTCGTTATCATTATAGCTCCATATTTTGTCTTTGTTTTTCTGTTAATCTTGGGTAAGTTTTATTTCCTAAAATATTTGTATATTTTTTCCATTGGAATATCATGCCTTTAGTAAGAATAAGAATAATATATTGATAGATATTATTGCTGGGAAAGATTGAGGGCAATAGAAGAATGGGACGACAGAGAATGAGATGGCTGGATGGAGTCACTGAAGCAATAGGTGTGAATTTAAATGGACTCCAGAAGATGGTAGAGGACAGGAAGACCTGGAGGAACGTTGTCCATGGGGTCGCGATGGGTCGGACACGACTTCGCAATTAACAACAACAACATTGTATAAATATTTTATGGAAACCTCATCTGTTTATAGTTTATAGCGTCTCTGTCTTGTAATTTCAATATCATTTCTTTTCACTTTCTCATCACAATTTATGAGCCAGCCATTTCCCTGGTTTATTTGCAAATCCATAGTTTCTTTGCTTTGGATAAGTCAATTCTATGTCCATTACTCTTATTGTTAACATAGACAATTTAATTCTTAATTGTTCTTTGCTTTTTACATCATACAAAATATTTTGCACTTTCTCTTCTTAAATTCAGAATTATATTGTATCAAATAACTTCTAATATTTTACTTGCATCCCAAACTATTCTCAAATCAGTACATTTATTTAAATTATTTTCAAACAATCTTTTAATTTCTTTATGTAGTCCTCAACAATATCATTTTTTGGTAACACTTCATTTATATATTTTTATTTATTTATTTTTCACATTTCTGTACTGCCCATCTGCCTCCATTAGAAAGAAAAAGAATTTTCTTTTATAAATCAGAGTTACGATCTGAAAAAGTCTTTGATAAAGTCTATTATAACAAAATCACTTGAAGGGTACATTATATCTATTCTTGAAAAACATTTGTGTCTTTCTGAAAAATAACTGTACTTTAACTACTTTTCTTCCATTTCCACACATCAACCAATTTTAAATTGTCCATCAAATTAAAGAAAAAAGGTAATTTACTCTGAATGATATTAATATTTTTTTTCAGAAGTCTTATCCAGTTGGAGGGAAACCACCCCTTTAATCTCTTCATAAGTTGTTTATCTTCATTTGGGGGCATAAACTTCCAGAACTTTTGTATAACTTCTGCCATGAGGATTAATGGACAAAGCAACTCCATTTCTCTTTTTAATATCTGCTGAAATAAATTCTTCACTCCAAGATTTATAGGTCAAATTTTCTACATCCTTTTTACCTGTTATAATTCTTTGATAGGCAACTAATGTCTTGCTTTAATTTTTTCAAATAATGATTTTTTTTCTTTTTTGAGGAGCATTTGCTTCATTTACATTCCATGTAAAACAATTGTAATCCATAATTAATTGAAAAATTTTAAAAAATCCAAATCTGTGGTACTACCTCAGTATCATCTTTTTCCAGTTCCCATTGCATCTCTATTTCTGTCTCCTCTAATTCTTCTTTTTATCTTTCTAAAAATCCCTTTTGAACAGAGTTCAATCTGATTCTTTGCAGTTCAATTTGATTCGTTGCTGTTTGAAAGTAAAAATTACAATTTATCCCATTGAAAAGGAGTTTTTTCTGTTTTAATTTTTTAACCAAAAGAGAGTATTATTTCTGCTTACACAAAATTCATTTGGAATCTCTTTCCCATAATTGATGGGAAACAATTATGTCAGTAATACCCATTTTCAATATTGCATCCCAAAATTAGGATGTCATAAAAGAATTTGGATATCACAAAAGAGAGGTTGTTCTTAGACAAGAATATGAGGCTTCTATTGTGGTTATAAGAATTGTCTCAATAGTGCTATTTCTTCCATAATAGGAAGAGCTTTGATAATCTTGACTAAGAGTTAAGCATTGAAAAGGCCTTAGAGCACACCTAGCTTTGACAATGAATAATAAAGTAGCCAAGATTACAGCTTTTGTGGCTGATCCTACTTCAAATATTATTCAGTTTGTTTTGAATGTGGCTTTTAGTTCAAAATCTTCATTTCTTTCTTTGGTAGATTTTTAAAAGACATTCTTTGTAGATGGCCAGGATTTAGATCTTTCAAAAATAAAGTGTTTAGGTCTTTACAGTCTTGCTGTCAGAATCCAATTATATTTCATCTCTAGTTATCGACTATGGAAAACCCTATTTCTGCCCTCTCTGGATTCTGTCATACGATGAAGGGGAAGGGGGGGGTGAACAAAGGGGTTTTATGGCCCTCACTTCTTTCGGTACAACTTCAAAAGGGACTGAATGTGGATACCACCAAAAGGACTAATCATAACAATCGGGCCATCAGCTTTCATCTACTCCCCTCTGAACTCTCCCTTCCGCCGGCAGTGAGGAAAAAGGGGGTGGAAATGTAATGCCTGGGATTGTCACTGGAAGGATGGTGGGGTGGGGTTGCTGGGAACCCCTTAAAACCTTGAACCATAGGGCTTAGCCCCCAAGTCCTGTCTAGAACGCCTGCAACCATTTTCTCTTAATAAAGATGCCTGTTGGAAGAAATATTCCAAGAGTTCTGTCTTCTTAAGATGCAAAGTGGAGTGGGTCCTTACACTTGCAAAGGAGGCCATAAATAAAATGGGAGTTTTCAATGAAGACATAATATCTTCCTCACTGAAAGGCTCATGTGATAAGAAAAACAATAGGCATAATGCCAGCCACCCACCAATATAGATTTATAAATAATTCATGCATCAGTGAGGGTGCTTAGGAATAGATCAGGGATTGCTTTGCAACCAAAAGGAAAGTTATACTCTAAATTTGGTATCTCCAAAGTGTTTCCGACTCTTCTTCAAGCTAGTTCTGGAAAGAAAGTTCTCTTTAAGTCTGACAGACATTGGATATTTGTTGCAAGACACCAAGGAATTCTTTCATATCAAATATCCTGTTCAATATTCTTCATTGTTCCCAAGAATAGAGATTGTTATGATCAGTATTGCATTTGAAAAAAATAAATTGGAATCAATTTATCAAATAAAGTTTAGGATTAAGCATTCCGTATCTTCCTGGTCTTCCTACAGATCAAAGATTTCCTTACCTTTAACAGTCTTCCAGATGAAGTCACGTGCCAACTTAACGTCTTCGTTATCATTTTTTTTTGCATATTAGTTGCAATTCAAAGCCCTCTCCCTTGAGTTCTTTCCTACATGCTTAAATTATTCACCAGTGTTTTAGTAATGTTTATAAATAATGAATTTGGGGAAATATTGGAAAGAGTAATCTCCATCTAATGCCAGATTGGGGGAAGTACTCAGTATGTAATATGTTGAACAACAAGATGAGGTCAGATCCAATTCTAGAAAAACCCAACAATTTAAACATGGAGCATTCACATACATCGATATTTTACATCAGTATTTTGCAGTAGTCCTGTCTTCTGTGCATATATTATTTATTGTTTGTCTGCAAGCAGGCAACTGATGCAACCTGCTCAGAGCCGCTCGCTTCATGAATTGTTATTTAATAAATAATAAATATTATTTAATAAATAATAATACTGATTCTGTGAATTCTGTTTTAGTAACTTCCAGATAATGGGATTAAGTGCCTGGAATGCAGGGATTTATTCAGTGGTGGGATTCAGCTGGTTCGCACCACTTCGGCAGAACTGGTAGCTAATTTTTTGTTGCCAAGGGACTTCCGAAAACAGCATCCACACAGAGAACCGGTTGTTCACATATTTGAATCTCACCACTGGATTTATTGCTATCCTTGTTGTGAGTCAGACATGTACTCACCCCCTGTCCCCCCTAATGTATAGGATATCCAGAACTCGTCCTCTCTCTAATGAAGCTGAGTTTTTACTGAGCAGAAATTACTCTTATGATACTTACCTACACTTTATGCTAGGGAACTTTTTTAATGCTGCTTGTCAGTTTATAAATAGACTGGGAGATTGCTTTCTATTTAAGTACATATAACATCATCATCATCATGATCTATGAAGACCACATTGGGCAGCAAATGTTTTCCAGTGGTTTTGATCATTCGCAGCATCTTTGGAACTTCAATAATCTTAAGATCTTCCTTAAGTGTTTGGCGCCAGGGTTTCCGAGGCTGGCCTGACTTCTTCTTTTCTCCAGGAGGTATCCAATGTAGTGCAATTTTTGCATGCCAGTATTTAGGCATATGTTAGATTTGGCCAAGAGGCCACATTCAATTTTTATTCACAGTTCTTGTTAGGGGTTCTAAATCTGATCTTTCTAACATCTAACAGCAATGGAGGAAATCTTAGGATAAATTGAACATGGAGTAATATTCACTTGGAGAAATATCTCAATAATGGTAAAATCAACAAAGGATATTTACTTTTCTACTATCATGTATCTGTATACTTATACCTATACCTATACCTACACACCCAAACTATAGATATCCCTCAATTTATGATCACAATTGGAACTGAAACTTTTATTGCTAAATGATGTGGTCATTGAGTCACATCCAAATTTATGATTTTTTTTGCCACAGTCACTAAATGAATCATGTGATTAAGGAAATCTGGCATCCTCCAACTTTGCTTGTTGCCCCCTGGCAAATGGGGCCCATGTTACCCTGGGATGCTGCAAGTTGTAAATTCCTGCCTGAATTTTGATCATGTGACTACAAGAACATTGGTCATTATAGTTATTGTCATTAGTGTGAGGACCAGTTGTAAATCATTATTTTCACACTGTTTAACACCATGGGCAATACCTGTATGATATCATTGCTTTACCATATTTTACAGCATCTTCTTTACCAGGTTGCTAGGAAAGTGCTAGAATAATTAATGGGGGAGATTCATTCTTTGCTGATACTTGAGTAAAACAGCTTCAGCTCTTCCTGATGTGATTCAGCAAGTGCTTGTTATGTTATCTATTTTAAACTCTTTTCAGCTTCTGAACCTCAAAAACATAGAAGAAACAATTAACTTAGGGAACCTAGATGGTAGGGATATATATTTTTTTTACTTTCTTAATAATGTATAGTTAGCTGAAATATCTTGCAGCTTCTAAACTCTTCATGATAATAACACTGCTATTTATAATGAAATTTTACTATTATTATGTATGAAGATGAACATACTTTTTTTTTAAAAAAGTAACTTGTTTTTTTTTTTTTGTAGCATTGCATCGAATTGAGTGTTGGTAATAAAGAAGAACATGCAGTGCTTCTGTGTAATTATCTTCTGTACATTGGGAAAAAAGCCTGGGTATTGTTAGGAACATCTGTGTTAGAAGTAAGATCAAAATAATTTTTGAATTAGCAAAATAATTAAAACTGTGCTTCCCAAATATTATAAACAATGAGTGAAGTTGTAAAGCAAATTGAGATTCTTATGTGAAGAAAAGCATTAGCACGTATGTTAAATTAAGCAACTTAAGCCATGGAGGCTTTTAAAGAAGCTTTCAAGAGTGTCTTTTCAAACAAAATGATGTGATCTGAAAGCTGAATTGGTCTTGATGTCACAGTATTCATTAGTATTCACTAGCATATGTGAATATGCAATGGTTCTTGCTGAGGGATAGTGCACAAAGTCAAAATGGAAATTAATTAATTCATTACTAATCAATCAACCAATCAATTAATTAATTTCCACAATGGAAGAATGAGAGAAACTGATGGAATTAGTGGAGGTCACCAAAGTAACTTGCCCCAGCTCCTGCCCACCTAGCAGTTCAAAAGCATGCAAATGCAAGTAGAAAAATAAGTGGGAAAGTAACAGTGTTCTGTGCGTCTTGGCATATAGTCATGCTGGCCACATGGATGTGTCTTCAGACAATGCTGTCTTCCTTGGCTAAGAAATGGAGATGAGCACTGCCTCATAGAGTCAGACACAACTGGAAAGGGGAAACCTTTGCCTTTCTTTAACGTTCAATAACGAGCAAGTAAAATAGGTACTGTATAAAATAGGTCATAGAAATATAGCACCTGTAAAAAGTATGTAGAATGAATAGAATTAAAACTAAATGACATTTACCCAGTATTGGGCCATGTCAACAGCATTTTTTGTCACTAACATGATTTAATGATTAGATAAGTTTTCTTTGTTATAGAAATGATTAATATATACTGAATATGCAAAGTATAAAAAGGTGAGACTATAATGTTGTTATGTTCATTCTATTATGCTGAAAAGAGTCAGACGTTAATGCTTTTTTTTCTTTTTGCTTATTTATCCTACACCTCTTTATTTCCCCTTTTCCCACTATTTTCATTTATATTTTATATTCTAATAAGTTTAATAATATTATACTATAATAAAAAGAAATAGTGCCCAGAAATGTTGTACTGGAAATAGAAGTACAAATAGAATACAGTTGGAAATTTGAATAACAATTACATATTTACTGCAGTTTTAAAAAATAATTTGCCCATAATAGTTGATGGAATAATTATTTGCATGCGTATTGTACCAACACGATTTCAATTTACACTGATTTGCACATCCAGTTGATTCTTTTTATTTAATTTCAGATTTAAGCAAACTCCATGATAGATATTGAGGATTAAGTTCAGAACAAGTTATTTCATATGTCTCCTTTTTGAATAGCAAAGATAAATAATTACATACAATAATCTTAAATGAGAATGACCAAAGATGGGAAACCAGGAATGAAATTGCATCATGATAGTTAGATTATTGCGTATTGGAAGTAATATTTGGAGAGCTACAGGTGTTCCTATTTCTACCTTACATATGTCAGTGTTCTCATTCTAAAACTCAGACCAGATATTTATATTAATTTATGTAAGTTTTCCCCCCAAAAGAGTGCTACATGAATAATTTATTAATTAGAAAATATAATTAAATATAAAATTATTTATTTTGTATTTGGAATCAATAAAAATTTTGCTAATAGGGGAAAGTAGCTTATGTTGCAACACAAGAAAATGGAGAATATTTTCTGTGGAATCCCCTGAGTGGCCACTGCTATAAGCAGTTTGATGCATTTTGCCCCCTGCAGAGTGTTGATTGCTTAATCAGTTGGGAAAACGTAAGTATTTATAATAAAATGGCTTAATATTTATATGTTACTTATATGTAAGTGTGTAGGTCTATACATATTTTGTATATAGTATGTTTAAATGTGTGTTATGTATGTGTACACTTCGAGAGCAAGCAGCTAAATTTCATTTTTAATGTGTGCCATTGTGCCCACAGTAAAAATGACAATAAAAGTTATCTATCTATCTATCTATCTATCTATCTATCTATCTATCTATCTATCTAATAATGTATATATAATCCTAATTTATCCAAGTAGCTGGACATTCCATGATTATAGTATTACAATTAATATGACGTGGGTGGGTGTTGGAGATGAGATACATTGAACATTTCTGATACTCTGTAATTTTTAAAAATCTAATGTAAGCGAACAGATTGCTATCCTATTGCGTCTAATTTCTTGGACAGCTCTCTCCATTCAACTTCCAAACATGTTCAGTTGTTCTCTTGCTTTAGCTGGAAGAGTTTCATTTCTCTAAGCATTGCAAGTGTGAAGATTTGTAGCTCAATTTATTGATTCCTTTTTGGTTGTCACCAAAAATAATTAAATTTAAAAAATGTCAGACATTTACTATATTTTGAAGTCTTAAAGACAAAAGCTTTCTGTATTTTGTAATCTTAAAATCTTTGTTATTGCACTACAATGGAATGCATATATAAAGTACAACATGGAATGTACATGTAACGAAAATCTGAGAAAACCAGATTTTCTGTCCCACCATTGGCCAAGGAGATCCTGCCTTCTATTATTAGAAGTCAGTTTTGGTTACATTGAACAAATATTATAAAGTAAATTCTTCCAAAACATGATAAAGTTGTACATTTTCTTTTAGAAGATCCCAAGTGGAAATGTATTAAGAATTTTTCCCCACGCTATTCTCTAATGCCAAATCTCCAGAATTGATATTACTACAAACAAAAATTTCTGAAACAAATTTTCAATCAGAAAATGGGGAAGAAAGGATTAATCACTTTCTTGTATGTCCTTTAAAAGTAGGGTTCTACAGTTACTTTTATTCAGAGGAAAGTGATTGATCAAGAAGCACACTTTTTAATTTATCTATTTTACATGACATTTAGTTTAATGTTTCAGCATAAGAAACTCACAGAGGACTCAAAAATAAACAATACTTGTGTACATGGGAAGAATTAGTAATATGCTTGAACAGATAAAAACTATTTTCTAATATAGGTAAAATTTGAAAGTTACTATTCTTTTTTAAAATATCTAAGTTACTATTTTTGAATATTAAACTTAAATTATTCTTTTCCTATTTTATTTCTATATATTTTGCTGAAATTAATAAAATGTATATGTTTACATTATAAATTATAATTGTATTTATGTGCAAGGAAAAATATTGAATGAGATCACACCAAGAGGTTTGTACCTTGTGAAGGAATATATAAGTGAAACACAATATAATGAATATAAATTAATGCAGGAGAAATAAGAAAACTACTTTTTTAGACCTCTGATAAAGATATGAACTCAAATTACAACTTTCTTGATAATTTCTTAAAATACTTACATTCAAAAATGTGACACATCAAAAATGTTCTAATATGATTTAACAAATGATCATGATTTAACATATGTTCTTTAGATTGAGTTAGATTTATAAAAATATAAAGTATATAAAAATAAATATATTTTGTAAGTCATTTTTAAAATAACATTTTATAGATCTGGTTTAACATTCAACAAAACAATTCACCTATGTGCACCAGTTTTGACATTTCAAAGGAAGGCTTTTGGAAACAATTGCTTCCGTACAATTTCCAGAATTCAAAAACACAAACAGTGCAGGTAAGAACCATTTCAGTACCTACAAATTATAATTCATAATTGAATTTTTACATTTGAGGTGTGTGTGTGTGTGAATTCTTTCCTTAAAAAGGGGATGTTTATGGAAAGAGATAGATATAAGGCAGACATGTCAAACTCGTGATGTCATGTGATGTCACACAATGTATCGGGCCAGTTTTGCCATTGCTGGCAATGGGGTGGGCGCAGCTTCCAGATGATGCGTCCGGCCCGCGGGCTGGCAGTTTGACACCCCTGATATAAGGAATATAGGCTGAGGAACTATTATTAAGATATTGCTAGCCACTCCAATTCAGGATAAGATGGGATAAATTTGTTTAACATTTAATGATATATTCCATCTTTACCTACCCTAACAGTAATGTTCTTTCTATAACTTTGTGCATCATACTGCTGCTTCTAGAAATGCAAATGACAGGTATGGCCAGCTACGATATGTGTTTTTAGCACCTTTTTAGCACATTTAGCGTAGATTTTGGACAATATGCATTCTTGACAAGAGAAACTTGGCTATAGTAAAACAAGTGCTGGCCACCTGAAGTCTGGGACTAGAACAGATTTTCTTATTTGTGAAAGCACATGGTATATCTAATCACATCCAAGGTTTTCTCACCAGTTTTACTGCCTCCATTGCTTATTCACCTACATTCTTAGCCAAATATGGAACAGTTCTGCTGCATATCTTCCTGAATACAATAAAACAAAAGTCAAGAGCAAGAAGTCGTGGAGAAAGCCTGTGAAATAGGAGTGCACCCACAAAGTGCTCTAATATTAAAATAGGGTTTATTTTTTTGTTGGTGAAAGGTGTAAGGTTAAAGACTAAAAATGGGAGAGATGTCAAGAAACCTATGGACAAAATGCAAAATCAATCCTCTGTGAAATGAACTCTTATTATTTCTTACCAGTTCCATTGGAGACAAAGTAAATGACCGTCAGATGAGTTAAGGGACATGTCCATCAGATAATATGCAAATATTTATGTGATTTGCAAACAGGCTTGGAAAACCACCTTGCTCTCCAACTCATGGTAGTTCCCAGCTGCCAAGAAAGAGCTGTTTCTACCCTCCTTCCTTCTTTTTGTTTGAGGAGAGGCCTCATTTCTAGCAGCAACTCCTCAAACTGCAACTGCAAGAGTATTATATTACATTACTGACTAAAATAACCTCTGGCTGGAAGGAGGGTTTAATAGCACTAGCCCAGAAAATACTGTCTGATCAGTGGAGAAGACACAACTGATTATCACTTCTGAGAGAGAGACTGGAATGAAGTGGAAATGGAATGTTAGGATTTAGCATGTTTCCTCCTAAATCACAGCATCAGAACATTTTAATATTCATATTTTTAATACTTTAACGTTTAAATATTTCATATTACTTTGACATTGTAAGCAGCCCAAAGTCATTTGACAGTGAGATGGGCAACATTTAAATTTAATGAAAAAAAATAATAAAAGTAAATTGGCTTGACAGTCAGGAGTGTAAACCTTGGCAGTGAAGAACTGAATAAAATTTCCTGTCTATATGTGAGGAAAGAGATAGTAAGGCAAAAGGAATATGAAGACTTAACAGTATTCAGAGTAAAGCAGCAGTTGTGAGAATTTCAGATAATGGGATAAGTGTATATCTGTGATGCTACTAAATACTAAATAAGAATAGCATCTTTCAAACATATGTTTTTCAGAATTGGGAAATCATGTCTTTGTCTGTCAAAATCCTGGTTAGCTTGCATTTGAATGTTCTATGGTTGTGCAATTTCTTTTTTATTCTGTTTCAGCCAGAAAAAATATTTTATGTCGCAACGGATGGAAGTTTGGTAGATGAGTTACAAAATAGGTAATTACTTTAATTAACATTCTTTAAAGTTAATAGAATAGAACAGAACAGAATAACAGAGTTGGAAGTGACCTTGGAGGTCATCTAGTCCAACCCCCTGCTTAGGCAGGAAACCCAATATCATTTCAGACAAATGGCTGTCCAATCTCTTTTTAAAAACTTCCAATGTTGGAGCAGTCACAATTTCTGGAGGCACGTTGTTCCACTGATTAATTGTTCTCAGGAAATTTCTTCTTAGTTCTAGATTGCTTCTCTCTTTGATTAGTTTCCATACATTCTTCTTGTCCTGTCCTCAGGTGCTTTGGGGAATACCTTGACTCCCTCTTCTTTATGGCAACCCCTGAGATATTGGAACATTGCTTTTATGTCATCCCTAGTCCTTCTTTTTATTAAACTAGACCACAGGTCAGCAACCTGTGGCTCCGGAGCTGCGTGTGGCTCTTTGAGCCTTCTCCTGTGGCTCCCAGCCACCTCTGCCATTTGGAGAGAGAGAGAGAGAGAGAGAGAGAGAGAGAGAGAGAGAGAGAAGAGAGAGAGAGAGAGAGAGAGAGAAACAGAGGCACTTGCGCTTCCCTCTTCTCTCTCTCTCTCTCTCTCTCTCTCTCTCTCTCTCTCTCTCTCAAAAAGAGAGTGGCCTCATCGTGTTCTCCGACGAGCTGACACGTTTATTGGGTGGGGTTCCTCCCTTCGCTACGTCTCTGAAATGAAGCAGGAAGCAGGAAGGGCAGGAGAGAGCCAGTCTGTTGGATAACAGGTTGAAGCCAGCTTGCCAGCAGATTGGAGAGAGGGAGGGAGAGAGGGGGAGAGAGAAAGAGTGAGAAAGAGAGAGGGGGGGTAGAGGAGAGAGGAAGGGAGAGCAAGAGAGAGGAAAGAGAAAGAGAGGGAGAAAGAGAGAAAGAGAGGGAGGAGAGGAAAGTGAGAAAAAGGGAGAGGAAAGAGGGAGAGAGAGGGAGAAAGAAAGAGGGAGAGAGAAAAAGAGGGAGACAGAAAAAGAGGGAGAGAAAAAGAGAGAGAAAAAAAGAAAGGGAGAGAGAGAAAAAGGAGAGAGAAGGAAAGAGGGAGAGAGAGAAAGAGAGAGGGAGACGGAGAGAGAGAAAAAGAGAAAAAAGAGGGAGAGAGGGAGAGGAGAGAAAGAGAGGGAGGAGAGGAAAGAGAGAGAGAGGAAAGAGAAAGAGAGAGAGAGAGGAAAGAGAGAACTCATGCACAGCAGCCTCTATTTCTTTTTAATTAAACTCTTTAATCAAGCTCTCCCCCTTGCGCATGCGTGCGCACACATGTTTGGGGGCTCCCAGTGTTTTCTTTTCTCTGGGAAACGGGTCCAAGTGGCTCTTTGAGTGTTTAAGGTTGCAGAGCCCTGAACTAGACATACCCAATTCCAGCAACCGTTCTTTATATGTTTTAGCCTCCAGTCCCCTGATCATCTTTGTTGATCTTCTCTGCTTTTTCTAGAGTCTCAACATCTTTTTTACACTGTGGTGACCAAAACTGGATGTAGTATTCCAAGTGTTGCCTTACCAAGGCATTATAAAGTGGTATTAACACTTCACATGATCTTAATTCTATCCTTCTGTTAATGAAGCCTAGAACATGTTGGCTTTTTTGGCAGTTGCAGCACACTGCTGGCTCATATTTAAGTGATTGTCCCTCTCACAGTTACTACTATTAGTAGCCAGGTATCACCTATACTGTACATGTGCATTTGGTTTTTCTTGCCTAAAGGTAGAACCTTACTTTTTTCATCATTGAATTTCATTTTGTTAGATAGCGCCCAATGTTCAGGTAAAGATCCTTTTGTATCTTAAACCTGTCTTCTGGAATGTTGGCTATTCCTGCCAGCTTGGTGTCATCTGCAAATCTGATGAGTTCCCCATCTATCCCCTCGTCCAAATCATTGATGAAGATGTTGAAGAGTACTGGGCCTAAAACAGAACCTTGGGGTATTCCACTGCATACTTCTCTTCATGTAGATTCAGTTCTATTGAGGACTACATGTTGAGTGCAGTTGGTCAGCCAGTTACGAATCCATCTGGTGGTGATGCTGTCTAACCCACATTTTTCTATCTTACCTAGTGGTAGGGTTGTGGTCTAATTTATCAAATGCCTTACTGAAGTCCAAGTAAATTATACCCACAGCATTCCTTTGGTCCATTAATTTTATCACTTTGTCAAAGAATGCAATAACATTTGTCTCGCGTGATCTGTTTTTGACAAACCCATGTTGGCTTTTAGTAATGACTTTCTATCCCCAACATTCCTCAAGCTTCATGAACAAGATGGTTAACAAAAAAGTTTAATTTCTATCCTTTTGTCTTTATTCATTGCAGCAGCAATAGTGCTATTAGAAACAAACCATATTAGTAACATTTCCTTTTCAGTATTTTTCCCATTCAGTGTGCGTTTGTTCTGTAGATGTTTTAGCTCTATAATTTTTCTTAACAAAATTAACACCCTTCCCAAATTGTATATTGAAATGGACACAGAATAGTTTAAAAGTTTCATGATCGTAAAGACTCTTCACACAAAACAATATTTGGGTTTTTTTAGCTAGTGGGTAAATTAACAGTTATAGTTATTATAATAACTATAATGATAATAAACATCCTCTTGCACTTTTTTGAAAAACAGAATTGAAAGAATATTAAAAAATAAAATAATGGAATGGCGATCGCATCTTCCAACTCGATGGCATCGACAGTGTACTAGTGTTTTAAGACAAATTCTTCCCAAGCTTGAATTTAGAAATGGACATATAACCAAAGAAAAAGAAGAAAGTTATTTGGAGGCTTTTCAAGAGCATTACTGGGTTAGTGTTTGGTTACTGTTAATGAAATACTCGTTTGGGAACAGGGCATCTGACAAACAACATGTCACAGGATACGAAAGGCTACCACTGGAAAAAATATTATTTGCTTTATACATATATTTTGTTGGCACATAACAAGTAGAATTTGGATCCTGGTTGTCAGTGGTCAGTCATTAACAAAAACTGATTACTGACTAGGGGAATCAGACTAAAGAAACAGAAGATGTAGGAGGTAAAGCCAGATACCAAATTACTGTATGAGATAAACAAGAACAGTAAAAGGAGGATTAGACAAAAAATTATAATTATCCATACAAAGTCCTTAGGTAGGTGCCTTCATAAATTTTTTTTAATTAAGAAAGCCAAGGATAAGCTTCAGGCTATTCCTTAGAGTAGGCATGACGTCGCGCCACATATCGCGATTTTTTCCCCATTGCCAGCAATGGGGTGGGTGTGGTTTTAATATGATGCATCTGGCCTGCTGGCTAGCAGTTTGACATGCCTGCCTTAGAGCATTTTGTTGCCCAAAGAGTAGAAATATGAACGCTGGTTAATCACTACAAGACGTGGCACAAGTTAACACAAAAGTATGGTTCCAGTGTTTGACGATATTCTCTATCTATCCTTATATGAATAGTAGTGGTAGAAAGCATGGACTTACAGACTCACAATAGATATGCTGATTTAATTCTCCTAAGCAGTTTTCAAATTCACCCCCCTTCCAGGCCATTAGAAGAATAACTTAATGTAGACGGTTGTCACTTTCTGTTTTGGTTTCATTTATATGAAAGAGGAACACTTAGGTGGAAATTTGCCTATACTGCTTGTAATTGATAAAAGAGTCATGAAGAGATAATTTGTTCCTCTCTAAATAGTTTTGTAAAAAGCTGCTTTCTTTTCAACTATGTCTTTGTTATTTAATATTATTTCAGGTGATACCAGTTGTCTCAAGTTCAGCTGCTTGAAAACAACTGTTACTTTCCACAGTCTTTAAATCATAAGGGGTTGATATGGCAGCATCTTTATTAAGCTATCCCACTATCTTCCAGATACTCCCAGTAACATAAGGGAAATCAATTATCATTCCTTTTTTCAAATAGTATATAAAAAAAATCTGTTTCTTGAATCACTCATAAAGGAAGACGTTTCCCCAAAAGAGGAAACAACATAATTTAGCATTAATAACTAGATTCCTCTTACTCCATAGGAAGTAGGATCCCTTTTGATTCTATTGACTTCATAATCACAAGTTCTTGAGTCTAATGAACTGATACCTCCTTCACCTGACTAGTTAACAAAAGTTAACACAATTGTGTTTCTGAGATAGGTTATAGAACAATTAACTGGTGACTTCTCCAAATGTTTTCTTTAGGAGTCATCCCATTGCCTTGTTAGGATATTGATATTGTTGCCAGCCTCCTATTGCATCCAACTACCCTATTGGGAGAGACAGGTGCTATGATGATTAGTCTCACAGGCGTTCTTGCTTCATGGATATAAAATTTTATTACTCCTTGCAAAATAGTATTGCACTGTGAAATAACTTTACACATATCAGTGTCATAGCTTATACCATTTTTTCCATGAGGCTTAACTACATTAAATATTCTACTGACATATATCTGCTGTGACAGTAAGCAGTCTCTGTCATGATACCAAGAATTTCAGATTCATCTGCAATTTCAGAGTGTGAGGTGGTACAATAAATGCTATTATTCACTTCTAGTAGCACTGTGTTCATTTGTTTCAATAGTGTTGGTTCCAATACCACTAATGTCAGATTGGTTATGCAATAAGAGTTCAATGCTCTTCACTGTATCTTCTTTGGCATTCTCTAGCCTTATCTACCTTGCATTCTGAAGTCTCCAAACTTCTGAAGAAGCATGTAATCAAACCTAATCTGTTCTACATGAATTCTGAGTATTTCCTTGTGAGAAGACAAAGGATTGAGACCAATACTGCATTTTAAGGCATTAGTGTTAAGGATTTTCAATGAAAGAATTTTCCTTATGTGTTACTCACCATCAATGCTTCTTTAACTACAGTAGAGAGCTATTTAGACCAGTCATTCCAGCATGGGTGAGTTTAGTCTTTCCCTATGCTTATCAATCATACCAGCTATCTAAAACCATTCGCAATGTTAAAAATTGTGAGTTTCCTCAATTGTTCTGTTCAGCACAAAGTACTACTTGCAAACAGTTGTCTCAAATGTGCTTTTTCAAAAGACTACTGGACTGTTTTTCCTTGAGAAAGAAGAAAACATTTTGCTTCTCCTCCAAGAAACTTCATCACTTCTGATGGTGGATGGACCATCAGAACTGATGAAGCTTTTTGGATGAAAAGTGAAGTGTTTTCTTTTCCTTCCTGAAGGAAAAAAAGCCCAGTTGCCTTTTGAAAAGCACCTTTGAGACAACAATGACCTGGATGACTGAGCATCTCCACAGACATTTGCAAATAACTTTTGAGTATTTTTTTTATACATCCAACAAATAATAGCAAGTCCCACATATCTTATTGTCTAGTTCTAGAATTAGTACATGCATCCATCATCTCTAAGTGCCTATGGGCATCTGTTTCTCAGGCACAGATGAGGTAATTGCTCTCAGCAATTCAATCAAAAATGGTAAACCCCATACTTGCTCATAATCATCACCAAATGGAGTAAGACTATCAACCTACTTGATGCAAAAATGTAAATGTTGCAATTTAAACTGAATTTGGGAAACCTAAGAGGATCTACAGTATTTCTTCTACTCTGGATCACTTGCTTCTCAATAATTTTCTGCTCACCAAGTGATTCAACATACTTGCCCTCAATATTTTTTCATGCGCTCTAATCATCCCATGGTTCTTGGGCATTGTTTGGGTTTTCAACTCTTGTATCAGGAAACATTCTTCATCCTATCCTATCATCATCTTCTATTTCATTGACTGATTCCTGCCTTTGGAATCAGGAATTAAAAGATATTCTGAAACTAACAGAAAATCAATCAACTTGCAATCCTGCAAAGCCGAACAGTCTATTTACTCCAAATTTATTTCCAATTGGGATTGCATTTGATTATTTGAACCATTCCAACAATCTTTTGTGTGGGGTAATATTCTTTTTTTATATACTGTTCTTTACAACTTTTGAACAAGACAGACAGATTAACAGGTTTTAAACGTGATATACAAGTTAAACACTCATGTCATTTCCTGGTACCAAAGAAAGACAGCGAATAATGTCCTGTCCCCAGTCTCTAGGACTTAGGTGACTTTATAGCTTCCTGTAATTTTTGGACCAGTCTGCTATATCTTTCATCCCTTTCTAATTCTTACATGATTTATAGCCAAAGTTCATTAAGACCTATCAGATCTCATTCTTATAACCCTCTGCTATTAAAGACAGATAGGGTTCCCAGCTTCTACAGCTTACTTTCAAGCATTATTGGAGAGTTCTGACTTTACCAGGCCTCATCAGAAAGAGACAAGATGCTCTTCACCAGTTCTTTGGTTTCTTTCAAAATATGGAGTTAAAAAGGACTCCAAACAGCTGGTGACAGGTGTGGGAGAAGGTTCTGTGAGCCCTCTTTTTTTGCTTTTCACCCTGCATTTATCAAGTGTTCTTTGAGCTTTTTAACAGCTGGCAGACATTTCAAGCAGTTGGGGAGGATGACTCTCTCAAAAGCTCCATGTCTCTGATTCTACAAAGCAGCTGATCTCTAAGATTAGAGCCTCCTTCCTTCCTCCCTTCACCTGATCCTTCACACTGCCCATGTGATTGATCTACAGCCTGGAAGAGGTAGAAAGTGAAATGGGCTTGAAAGGTTATAAGAAACATTTGCAAAATAGTACAAAAGCTGTATTAGAATACTTACTGAAAAAGGGTCCAAATTCAAAAAGTGTCCTATATTAGCTGTTATTTTGAATCTGAAACAAATGTTTACTGGCTTGGCTGTGTTTCAAATTATATTTTATTGCAACAAGATTATTTTTAAACTCAATATATCGAAAATGGTAATTGTAATTTAAAAATTATATCTAGAATAATAGTTTTATTTTTATATGTCATCTTGTTTGTACTATTTGGATTTAACAGTACAGTTATAAGCAGATGTATAATATTTAGATTTGATGCTATGTTTATTTTAAACATGTATTTATTTATTTTTTTCTGTAGGTTACAGGATTTCCTTTACAGATGCCATACCTAGATATCCAGTCAGTAACTGAGGCTGTTTATCAGACAGGAATTCATTCTTCAGAAATTCCCTGTACAGAATTTGCTCTTGCTGTGTATATTCATCCCTATCCAAATAAGATTTTATCTGTTTGGATCTACTTAGTATCTTTGGTTTGTCATCAGTAAGTAGCGATAACTGACAAACCTCTTTAGGAATTACTCAGTGCATCTGTGAAATTGGTATTTGTGGTTTCTGAATTGTTGTTGTAGATAAGAAATTAGTCAAAAACATTGTTTTAAAAAACCCTATTTGCTATTTGATTCTTTCATTCTTCTAAAGTAATAGACTTATTTGTTTCCATGAATAAAGAAAAATCTAATAAAATTTATTTCGAGTTTAAACATCTAAAAGTTTTCTGTGTCTTTTTGTAAATTCACAACTACATGGAAACATGTAGATCCCGATGATCCAAACCCTGGTGACCATTCATAAGGCATTAAAAATTGGCTCTTACTCCAAGCAATGAGCCCATATAGAATAGAATAACAGAGTTGGAAGGGACATTGGAGATCTTCTAGTCCAGCCCCCTGCTCAGGCAGAAAACCCTAGAGCAGTGGTTCTCAACCTTCCTAATGCCGTGACCCTTTAATACAGTTCCTCATGTTGTGGTGACCCCCAACCCCCCATCCAGCTGGCCGGGGAGGGGGGCAGGAAGGCCGCTGTACCCAGCCTGGTTGGAGAAGTGCCATTCCTCTCCATCTTTCTCTCTCTTTCCTCTTTCTCTTTCCTCCCTTTCTCTTTCTCTCTTTCCTCTCTCTTTTACTGTTTCTCTTTCCTCTCTCTCCCTTTCCTTTCTCTTTCCTCTCTCTTCTTTCTCTCTTTCCTCTCTCTTCTCTTTCCTCTTTTTCTCTTTCCTCTCCTCTTCTCGTTCCTTTCTTTCTCTTTCCTCTCTCTCTTTCTCTGTTTCCTCCCTCTTTCTCTTTTCCTCTGTTTCTCTCTCTTTCTCTCTCTCTTACAGCAGCATCGTCGGGAGTCCCCACCGCCCCTGGCCCGACCACCGCCCCTGCCGGGACTCCGCGCTGCCCGGCCTCGCCCTCCGCCCATCGATGGAGCCGCAGTGGGGACCCACAGGTTGAGAACCCTGCCCTACAGCCTATACCATTTCAGACAATATATAGAAGATTATTTATGTGTATATCTGTGATGCCACAGATGTGGTGTTTTTCAGTTTTATAGTTTGTATATTATTGTTTTTAACTTGTTCTTTGTTGCTGAGAATTGTATAACAAGTGGTCAGCCAGTTTAAATAAATGAATGAAAGTTTGTGAAGACATTTGTACTCTCCTATAATTAAATGGGTTATGAGTCTGTTCGGACCCAGAAAATTATCCTAGAATATAGATGAACTATTTGGGGAATAGTTCACAAGAAATTTCCCATTACTGTATTCCAGGATAATTTTTTACTTCCCATTCTACAGCCTTGAATTTTCACATGGCTTGTCACCCAACTATTGATCAGACCCAACTCTGCTCAATTTCTGGATCCAAACAAACTCAGAACCCATTTTATTATAGGAGAGTACAAGTGTCTTCACAAACTTTCATTCATTTATTTAAACTGGTTGCCTGCTTGTTATACAATTCTGGGCAACAAAGAACAAGTTAAAAACAATAACACACAAACTATAAAATTATAAAAACACATTTGTGGCATCACACATATTCACATACATAATCTCTTATATATATGGGCTCAGCTACCCACAGGGGCCATTGCTTGGAGTAAAAGCCAATTTTTCAATGCCTTATGAATGGTCACCAGGCTTTGAATCATCAGGATCTTGGATATGATGTAACCTAAACTTTATTTTTATAAGAATAAAATGAAATGGCTAAAGGGTACATCATGAATGTCCCAACATTTGACTTTTGCTTTTGTTTGTGGCTCTTTAATCACCATTTGAGGCTTACCATGGCATCTGGGCACTAAATGGCAATTTTAGATTTCTGAAAGCCAACAATTTTTAATCAATGACAAAATTTCTTTACATGTCCCAGTTTCAGGAATGTGATTTTAGGTTTGATTGACACAGTAAGTCATAAAGTTTGATTACAGAGGCATACTATATTGGCTTTGGGAACACAGTATAGCTTTGTAAAATGCTCGATAACAGGTTTTTCAGCTTAAGCTTTATAATATTAAGATAGATACAGCTTACAAAAGGAATCTCACATGTAGTGATCCATAAAGCGTGCATAATACAGACAACAGATAGTGTATGTCAGGGTGGTCTTATATTAGTGGAGATCAGAATGCAAATGGAAGGAGTTGGTATCTGGCTGTATTTCATTAAATATTTCTCCTAGCATTGTATTGTACGTAATCGAACAGTAATTTCAGCACCCATAATCTTATTTAAATGCAATGCTAAGCAGGTTTCATATTTAATAAATAACAAAAAATTATAAACGATCACTAAGTTCATGAGCGTTCCTTTTCCTTATTTTTAATCTATTTATTTGCTGCTCATCTCATATTGAAATGAGTCTGTTTAAATTTAAAGTAAAGCAACTGGATACATTCACATCATGGGCAAACTGTGGGTAATCTTAGCGTAGATTTATAATGCAATTTGGTTCATTTTCCTAAATTATACTATTATTACAGTTGAGGCCCAAGATACAACATCAAATCCTTTCAACTAAAAATGGAAACAAAGTTTTTGAACACTCCTCTGAGTAGCACTAAGGAAGAAAAAGCTCAGAATTTACACACAATATATCCAAACTAGATCATTATTACCATAAATGTTGAAAATTGCTGATACAAGAGTCACTTGCTTGAGATAAGTGGTTTAAAAATTGAATGAACAAAGACATTTCTCTGTGGATGTCTGCATTTATGTTTTTATAATACTGCAGTGTTATATTTAATGTCAAGGTATTTTGAAATATAAAAATTAGTCAACTGATCATTGTTCAGTAGAAAAAATGCATCTAACAATCACTTTCAAGATGATTCAATAAACTACATTTCTGAATCCTTCCCAAAAAAGTTTATAAATGATATAAAATTGAGAAGTCACTATAATTTTTTCATCAACCAACAGTATTTTGATTATAGTTTCTTAAGAATTTCAAGAATGCTTCATGACACTGCTTGAACCGCCCATTCAAAGCATGATTTATTTCTTAGTGTTAATGTGTCAGGACTGATTTTTGTTAAATAATCAAGAATTTGTCTATCTGACAATCCAGAAAATTATGCCTGGCCACTGCAGAAAAGTGTTTTGTTTTTTTTTTGTAAAGGGCATCTTGGCACTTTTAACACGCATAATTGTGAGCTGCAGAGAGACTAAAATTATGACCATGATCTTGAAGCACATTACATTTATACTACTTGCACAGAATTGTGTTGGGCCAGTCACACAATTAGGGAATACAGCTTGTTGGAAAGCACTGAGAGGAAGACCTTTTAATGGAATTGAAGTTAGACAAAATTCACAGTAGCAACAAAGCATTGACAAAAGGAGAGCTGCGGATTATTTAGTAATGTTTTGCTTTACACCAGGGTGTCAAACTGCTGGCCTGCGGGCTGGGGCCAAATGCATCATGGCAAAACTGTGCCCACCCCATTGCCAGCAACGGAAAAAGTCTCGATACATCACAACACATCACGTGAAGTTGCGAGTTTGACACCTCTGCTTTACACTTCTTCCCCTGAAATATAATCTGAGTCAGAATTACAATAAGTTTTATAAATAAGTCATACATTTATTTTGTGTTTTATATATTAACTATTGTATGAATTACTGATGTTATAGATATGGTTGTCTGGTATATGTTCTTTTCTCTGCAATTACTAACAAATGGTAATGGTTTCTATGCAACTAATAGCCAAATATTTTGGTACTTTTCCTCTGAAATTGTAAACTGTACCAGCTACTTATACTACCCAATGATGTTACACGTTATGATTTCAAATTCAGTTCCAAAAAGATTGCTTTGAAGTTCATGGAAGTTCAAATATAGTACCTGCCTGCATCTCCTTAAAGCAGCTATGCAATTCGAGGAGCCAGCTATTTTAAAAAATGGCAGATAGACCACCGTGTAATGGGTTGTACTATCTTTTAAGATTGGTATTATTAGTGGTTGGCAATTAGGAGGGAATGTCATATAAATCATAGCAAATAAATTTCTGAAACCATTACACAAATACCTTGAGAATAGGACCTTTGTGACTGGAGGTAGTTTTAGTATTGAGTTTTCATACATATATGGTTGCTGGCAGTGCTTTTTTTGTAAAAAAAAAAAAAAAAAAAGGTGCCAGAACTCATACACGTCATACAACCCGCCTTGCCTACCCTACAAGGTTTCATCCAAAAAAGGTGCTGGAACTCCGTTCTAGGTGTTCTATGATAAAAAAAAAGCCCTGGTTGCTGGGATTCACGCAATTCATAAACAGAAAGACAAAAAGTGTAACAAACTCAGATGTGGCCATCTAGCAGCATGTAGAAGCAAGTTCAGTTCAGTTCACGTAAGTGGAACATTTAATATAGGGTTAGAAGGTGCCTTGGATGTCTTCTAGTCAATCCGCTGCCAAATTTAGATATTTTAAAAATACCATTTATGTAGTTTTTAAACCAGTACTCCTAAATGGAGGCCACCAAGTAGGGTGCATTAACTGTAAAATGTTAGCAGCATACTCCTTTGATTGGATGGCCAATAATAGTTGGTGGTTAAAATATCTTCCTTGCACCTAGGTTTTTAACCCCAAATGATCAAATGCCAACATTACTAAACAAACTTCTCAGAGCTATGCAAATCCTTTTAAAGTGGTGCCTTGAAAATTGCTGGAGCAAAGATGAAGCACATAATTTTCATACTTGAATGATTCCTTTTCAGATATGTACTATTCTGTGCTTGCATTTATCTATAGCAGATTTAACTTAGAATTAAATTAAATTCTAAGGTAGAATGCACCAACTAAGGAACTGTTTTTTCAAGATGAGGCATCATACTGTTTTCTGTTCTGTAATGTTATCTGTGCACAACCAGATATGGACTTTGCTCAAAAAAAAATAAAAGGTTTTCTCTGACTTCTTGCATGTAAGTGTGCAAATAGTATTGCCCGATATATTAAAATAAACATTTTTTTCCATATTCTAGCAGAATGTATATACGGATTCATTATTATTCAAGTTGTAATAATTTTCCATTCTTTCTCTCTGTTGTCTTTTCTAGACAAGGTTAGTGATGAAGTACAAGACTTCATACTTTTAATAAATACTTTTCCTGTTTTTTTCATGTCTGTTGTATTATATAGTCGAAAACAAACCTGGAATGCATTGCAATATCACTATCATTATGAATGCAACTTTATTCAAAGCACACACACAAGTTACGCAAAACTAGTTTTATTTTTAAAAGAGTGCATGGCACTCATTTTTAAAAAAATGAGTAGTTCTTTCTTGATGACACACATTTTAATTCCTCCAGTAGGAATTTCAGCAGTGTGTCGATTCAATAGAAGTTGACCAAATACGTATAAGAAAATAGGAAATGTTGCACAGTGCATATTCTATTGCCAATATTAATCTATAACAACAAACTCAAAAGGCTAAATAATAAATTAAAAAAGTAATGAGCCACAAATCTAGAAACCTGTAGAGGATCCATTTTTAGAAAGAAGTCTAATTATTTAAATACCTTAAATAAGATCATTTGTTTTAGGTGAGTTTTGCTGGTTTGACTAGATAAATTACCTCTCCCACCGCAATTCCAGTGTCAATTATTAACTAATGTTTTGAGTGTAAATGCTGAAAGATAATTTTCAGATGTATTAGATGTCTAATCTGCAGTTTCATTTATGGAGGACTGACACTGAAGGACACAAGAATTTTAGGAACAATGTACTGTTATTTCAAGTCATGGACCTCCACAAAATTGTACATTCAACAAATTACTGAGGTAGTTAAAAAAGAGTTGTATGAGCAGTACTGCAATTTGAAATTAGTATCATTCCTTTTCTAATGTATTTTGCAATCCTTCATCCCCACATAAAATGAAATCATGAGAAATGACATGATGTAAGAAGATAACCTCAGACATTCAATTCTGTTACCTACCTGTAATCAATTTTTCCCTGCTCAGACATGCAAACACAGTAATAAAATATGCTTAGGGAAGAAGTCGTATTCCCCAGTATATGTTTTCAGAAAGCTTTACTGTACTTCTTTCCCTCAAAATTCCCCATTTTTATAAGGACACACACACACAAAACACATAATGGCATAAAATAATTACCACTACGGAGGATAGCTTCTCCTCCAAATTAAAGAATATTTTCTCATAGCATGGTCAGCTCATAGAGAGCCATTTTAAGGCCATTTTCCTTTAAATGAGAAGTATTTAGGATGATCTGTTTTTCACTAGGGAAGGCGTGTATTATTAATGTCTATCTTCAGGTACTCCATCCATTTATCACCTCCATTCTCAGTCATCTCTAAAAATTTGGATCACATGCCACTGGATACAAAAGTAGCAAATTCTTCATTCCTTAATCTTGAATGCTAACAAGAAGATTCTCAAACTTCTTTACTGCCTATTTACTCAAATAATTCTGGTTTGGATAAGGATAGAATCTAAGAACTTAAAAGACCTCTGATGGTCATATATAGTACCCTTATCGTGACTGCTTAGCTCACATTATAAAAATATCTGAATTGCAGCTGATGTGGCCAAAGAAATAGAAATTTAGAAATACAGTTGTGCTTAAGAGTCTTCCATTTCTCATTCTGCTCTCTGGCCATCATAAATAAGGCTTTATTTCTTGTAAGCATTTCAATTGTACCTTGAAGCCAGAAATCAATACAATGAAAAAAGAAAAACAAAACTTTTTGGACACAAATAGTTGGTTGGATAAAGTAGAGCAAATTGCAAACAATACTCCATTGTTTATGGTATAGTACTGGCTTCATTTAAATACAACATGCCTATTTTTTTCTGTCTCATTGCAAAGCACATTTAGGTGAAGGGAGTACTTGGATGAGCATCTCAACTCCCTTTGGCATTTACTACTACAATTACCCTGAGGAACTGAACCCGAGGTAACCATTTAAATGATATCTGTCCTGTATCACAGTAACTTTTGATTATTCCCTGAGTTGGTATGATAATT
Source organism: Crotalus tigris (assembly GCF_016545835.1). Classification (NCBI taxonomy): domain Eukaryota; kingdom Metazoa; phylum Chordata; class Lepidosauria; order Squamata; family Viperidae; genus Crotalus; species Crotalus tigris. Next base: position 477,676 of record NW_024096617.1, on the reverse strand, counting down.
TATCTCTACAAAGCTTCAATGGAGAATATTTGAAGTGGAAGATTGGAGAACATTAATCCAAGGCCACTAAAATACAAGTTCTCATCCATGGGCATGTCAAAGAACTGAGGTGCTCATTAGGTAAAAAGGGCCTCTTCTCCCACTTGCCTTTCCATCTTCTGGAAAGCAATGGCACTTAGTGGACTTTCATGGTTCAGTATCTTATTCAATACTGCCTGGAGCTAAGTAGAAGCAGCAGTGTCGCCAACGTCACGTGTAACCTTTCGTCTTTTCAGGAAGACAAAACCTGCAGTCAGGACAGGTATCTCTCAACACGCTTTTAAGGATATGTTTTAAGTTCAGCATGTAGAACTACAGTGTCGCAGAAATATTTTTTTCCATCTTTCTCCATTATTCTGCAAGTTCTTGTACTTGCAGTTTCTGCAACTGAGCTACCTTTGAGAGGAAAAAATGGGTGTTCTCTTTCAGCCATTTCCCAGGTTTCAGAAGGACCCAAAATTGCCCTCTATTATTTATTTAACACTGGTCACACAGAGAGTTCTGCTGTAGTCGTCACCTCTCAAAGCATGGAGTAATACAAGGGTAACGTCCAGCAATCTGATAGGTTCGATTATAAGAGACATTTAAACATGGCTTCACCTCTATAGGGACTGCTAGTGACATTCCAGAAGTCTGTATATGACTTTGAGCCTGAACACCACCTTGTAAACCAGCTGGGCAAGTCTGCATCGGGTAGGTTGAGGTATGACTGCTGCTTGACATAATCGGCTCACAGTTTTGTTGCGGTGCTGTTTGAAGATACGGTAGAGGAGTCTGATGAGCTTGAATATAATGGGATATGTGCTGCTGTGTGGGTTGACTGGTTGTTTGAAATAAAGTGTTATGGGCTGGTTGAGAGCTATGTTGTCCTTTTTGCTTGTTGGCTTCTTTTACGTCATTATCATGGGCCCTAGAATATTAAAATTAAAAGGATTATTTTCTGTTTGACTACATTGACTGAAATCTACAGTTCATCTAAGCCCATGTACAAGGAGAGGATTATTTTTTTCATACATGCTTGATGGGAATGGGCCAATAGTTCTTCTTGATTCAATGTAAGCATTTCTGCTACAAGAAATAAAACCTTATTTCCTACTTATTTATTTCAAGAGATAAAACCTTTATAAAACCTTAGTAAGACCACACCTGGAATACTGCATCCAGTTTTGGTCACCACGTTACAAAAAAGTTGTTGAGACTTTGGAAAAAGTGCAGGGTAAAACAACGAAGACGATTAAAGGCCTGGAGACTAAAACATATGAAGAACGGTTGCAGAACTTGGGTATGGCTAGTCTACAGAAAAGAAGGACTAGGGGGGACAAGATAGCAGTATTCCAGTATTTGAGTGACTGCCACAAAGAAGAGGGAGTCACGTTATTCACCAAAGCACCGTAAGACAAGACAAAAACAATGAATGAAAACTGATTGAGGAGAGAAGCAATCTAGAATTAAGGAGAAACTTACTAACAGTGAGAACAATTAAACAGTGGAACGGCTTGCATTCAGAAGTTGTGGGTGTTCCATCACTGGAGGCTTTTAAGAAGAGGCTGAACAACCATTTGTCTGAAATGGTATAGAGTCTCCTGCTTGAGCAGGGCATTGGACTAGAAGACCTCCAAAGTTTACTCTACTCTACTCTACTCCTCTCCACTCTCCACTCCATTCTTAGAAAAAACATACACTCCACTCCTCTCCACTCCACTCTTAGAAAAAAACATATACACCACTATTTGCTGGTTGGGGTATTATGGGAGTTGAAATTCAGACATCTTAAAATGGTTATGGTTGGAAAACACTGAAACCAGGAAAAGAAATAATACAACCCCAAAGGCAAAAGAAGGAAGGATTGTTTAGATCCTACAAATCTGTTAAACCTATTAGGTAAACAGTTATTCCTAAGTAAGAACTGATCTTCAAAGGCTTCAATTCTTGCCAGTTATCAGCTCAGGCAGGCATCTGAACCTCCTGCCCACTCCTTTGTTTTCAACAGCACCTTTTATTTTCGTCCCTATGTGTAAGAGATAATTGTGATATGTTAAAAGAAATAATAACTTTCTTATGGGTACTTATTTTATGCAAGAATTTGATTTTGTTTGGGATTAAAGCAGTAGTGTCTGCAGGGTATGTTTTTTTTTTTTAAAGCTAAAATGGCAGACCCAACACTCTGATTGTAGCTCTGCCAATTTTTTACGGATCATTGTCCAGTTGGGCCTGCTCTCTTGATCTCCTTTTGCATACCTGCAGAAATCCCTGAACAAAAGAGAGGGGAAATTAGAGAAATGTGTCGTAACTGGCAGATGTAGGCGTTAAGAATGCATTCAAGACTGAAATGCAACAGTGTTGGGAGCTTGTCATCATCCTCAGCTTTCCAACTTGGAAACTCAATAGCAATTCTTGCACCTAAAACCTTACTCGCAGCCCTCAGATTGCACTTCATTGGAAGCAACTACAGGTAGTCCTCAACTTACAACTACAACTACAATTAAGCCCAAAATTTCCATGGCCAAGCAAGATATTTATGTCCCATTTCATGTCTTCCTTGCCACAGTTATGTGAATTGCTGCAGTTGTTAAATTAGTAACACAGGTGTTAAGTGAATCTGGCTTCCCCATTGGCTTTGCTTCTCAGGAGGTCACAAAAGGGGATCACGTGACCCCAGGACACTGCAACCGTCATAACTACATGCCAGTTGTGCCAACCATCCTAATTTAGATCATGTGACCACGGGGATGCTGCAACGGTTTTAAGTATTAAAAAATGGGCACAAGTCCCTTTTTAACTTTGAATGGTAACTAAACAAATGGTTGTAAACCAAGGACTACTTGTACTGCCCTATTAAGTGAGAAAAACCATTCCAAACACTTACACCAATAGTCGTTCAATACAAGGCAATAGAAAATCCCAGGAATATGCTGTCAGACGATGTAGTCGGACTGGCCATGTTGGAGAAAGACGCAAGATAATCCTGGAGGAAGCCACACATGCAGCAGCCACTAACGAAGGGGCATAATTTAAAAATGCATGATCTGGAGAGAGACAGAGTATTAGGGTTACGTCACACACGGCCACACACAAACCCTGCAGCTAAGTAACCATGGGGAAGAGTTTGAACAAAATCATTAAAAAAAAAAAGCACCTTGCAGGGATACTTCCAGAAAGTAGTCGGCATATTTAGCCATGTACAGTTTGGTCTTTTCCAAGCAAACCATCGGCCACCCGTCATGGAGGTCCGATTCGTGAACGGCGATCGAGAGATAGTAATCTATGAAGTGAGCAGCTGTGGGCAGGCAGAGGTTCCACTGGAAAGTTTCTAACAAGAGCAGCTCCATGTGCAGCAAATTCTGCTTAGTTAGGACCAGGCTCATGTTACTCATGCACCCCAAGCTGTTCAGCTGTTCAAGCTTAGGCACACTGTCTTCCTTTTCTTCAAATTTACCTGACGGACATGAAAGGGGTAAAACATCATTAGAACGCAATTAAACTATTAAAAAAAAATAATAATTTCTGCATGCTGCGATTTGTCTTTCTAACAAGACAAATATAGATAGCCTTCAACTCACAACCATTTGTTTAGCGACCGCTGCAAAATTACAATGGTCCTGAAAAAAATGATTTATAGCTGCTCCTCGTACTAAACAACCACTGTGGCATCCCTACAGTCAGAGGATTGAAATTTGGACCCCTGGCGTGTATTTACAACCATTGCTGTGTCTCAGGGTCACGTGATTGCCATTTACGACCTTTCCCAGCCAGCTTTAAACAAGCCAGGTTAATGGGAAAAGGCAGATCTGCTTAACAAAAAAACGGTCATAAAATTGGGCATGACTGACTCGACAACCCTTTCTTTAGCAATGGAAATTCTGGTCCCAGTTGTGTGGTAGGAAGTCAACAACTACCTGGAATTAGTTGTTTAAAGCAGGGGTCTGCAATCTTGACAACTTTTAGACTTGTGGACTTCAGCTCCCAGAATTCCTCAGCCAGCATAGCTTTAAAAGTCATTGCTTTTGGTAAAAAGTACACTATTGCACAGCTGGGTTCATTTCTCTCTATTACTTTCTTATCATCTCTAATGACAGATCTATGATGCCAGACTGGCAGCCACATTTCAAATCATTTTCTCCATTCAAGGTTTGGCAGCAGGAAACTTTAAATGACTGGATTCTGTTTGTCAGAGCTGCTCATTACGTGGGAAGCAATCCCCCCCCTTTTTTACTTAGGCTAAATGATACATTGCAAAAAAATTTTTTGATCTCCATATTTTCAAGCCTAAAACAACAGATTTTTCAGATGTATTCTGTTATTTGGGACAAGTGTGACTTTCTGAGAACTTCAACTGTTCACAAGGGCCACTGGACTTATTGTGAAATCAATCAGCCCAGTGTTTGACACAGGCAGTTTGGCCTACAGATGGTGATTCAAAAACAGATGCAGAATGTTAAGAACAACACTGGAACGGTGCTAATTAACCGGATCCACCTATCAAGCCAAGACACGGCTTAATTAATCTTGGTTTGTTGACTACCCACAACTGGCTGAGTTCATACATAAAGCTAAGCTGCAGGGCATGATCTGTAAAGCACAATAAACTGAGTTAAGTCAAAACAAAGCCAAGTACAAACCTGTTAAAGCAGATGCAATTTCCATCACTTTCCAGGTCGATCCACTTTTCTGTGGTATCTAGGACCACATTCCAAAAGTGGCCGATGGCTGGGCCCATTTTTTTGAGAGGGGGACGGCCAGGAGTTTTAAGAGCTAAAATGGGCACCTGAATTTTATTAGTCCTTAAACCTCTGGGACACAAAAATACACAGTGCCCTTTATTTTTAACGCCAATGATTTTGAGGGCACAAAAGAGATGGTGGAATGTAACTCATGAGATGCATGTTTTGCAACCTTAGCTTAGCTTTTTTTTTTTTTTAACATTCTCTCCAATCCTTCAATATCCTGTACCTTTTGGTGAATTTGAGAAACGAACCCTTTAAATTGATCAAATCGGGGATATAATAGCCATTACAAAATAAGGTTGTTGTAACGGATCAGAAGAATAGAAAATACCATTCATGTGTGAAAGAAATTCCGAGTTCGGGCAGCATCACATTTTGTTTTCAAAAGAACAAATTAAAGTTTGTTGTAACACAGGCTGTGCAAATTTTGCCCCTAAAATTATAGAATCCATTTCTTTTTCAGGAAACCACTGCAGCTTAGCAAATAAAAAAGTTGGGTTTCTGCAATCCATGATGGGTTTCAGGATGGCTGGTTTAATATTGAATTCCCAACCGTTTTTGGAATTCAACTATTTGATTTCTAGTCTGGGTAAGCAATTTCTATCTGTTGAACTCTTGCTTTGAACTTACTTGCTAAAAGCAAGCAGGAAAGAGCAACCATGTGCAGCTGTTGAATGGAGATGTCATAACGGTCCATAAAGAGGTCCAACAGGTAAACAGCAAGATGCCGGGCAGCAGGACAGAGTCGGAATCGGTTGCTCACAATGGCAATCAAGTCTGCAAAATACCTTCTCAGATTTAACTGGGGAGACTGGCCTTTATAACACGGTAGCTTCAGCTCCTAAGTAGAGAATAACAGTGTTTAAAACAGCCACTGCTGTATAGAAACTTGCACTGAGAATAATTACATCCAAATTACATCCCTTTCGTTCATCAATTTGCATAGTTGCCCATCTTACGTAAGTGACACTAGGGTGGCTCACATTCATTAAACACTTGAAAAGAAGAAGCACAATACAAAAACAGAGAAACAAAACATATAAAACCATGTCAAAACCCACACAATATATTGAGCAAGTATACTATAAAAATGTTCACAGCACTCAGCATAACCAATGGACAGGCTTAACGTAATTAAGATCATTTTGGAATTCAGGTTCCCTAGGATCATTGTTTAATCTCCCTCATATTTTAAAAAGAACCAAAGAGTTGTAGAGTTCACATTCCCAGAATTTGCACTGCAGTTCCTTCTTTAATCTTACGAACCACAGGTGCATCACAGATATTAAATTAACACAACACTTGAACAAAATTGCAAGGAGATTAAGAATTTTAGCACTCATCTTCGGGCATTGTTATTGTTGCTCAGGGTTGAGTTTCCCCTAACTATTGCTATTATCACACAGGCATAACTGAAATGGTTGTTGTCAGCACCAACACTTCCATCTTGGGGGAGAGAAGGGGATGGACACACTGAGTACAGAGTAATCATAGTTACATATCTCCGTTCCCCAGCGAGCTACAGCAAAATGTTGAAATGTAAAACTGCATTGAATCATTTTATATGACCCAAACCAAGACATTCTAACCCAGCGGTTCTCAACCTATGGGTCGCAACCCCATTTGGGGTCGATCGATCATTTTACGGGGGTCACGAAACAACGCGATCCGCCATTTTTCCCCCCAGGGGGCGCCGCTGACAAACAGATTTTCCATCTTTTAAAAAAAAATATTCTCAAAAGAATTCCAGCAAATTCTTTAAAGCAGTGTTTCTCAACCTTGACAATTTTAAGGCATGTGGACTTCAACTCCCAGAATTCCACAGCCAGCAATTCCACTCCTGAAAGCCAATTAGAGCTAACAGGAAACAAAAGACTGCTATAACAACTTTAAGATGTGTGGTCTTCAACTCCCAGGATTTCCCAGCCTGCCATTGCACCAGGTCATACTATTACAACGATCAGATCCACACAGAATGCTAACAAGAAATCTATTTAAAAATTACAATAGCTGAGCTCACCATCTCACTAACTCAACATCAAAGAAATCACACTGCAGCTTAATGTAACACATCAATATTAGTAAAATTAATCATAGTGAACATTGCCTGATTTCTCCTTCATCACTATTACAAACGACTTTAAAGTTCAGTTTTATTCTTTACTGTGTTACTTGGGTATAAGACAACTTACGTCTTCTATTAATAGTTCCAGAACATAAGCAATTTATTAGAGATAGAAAGGGGTAGATTGTTTTAGTCTATTCTACATTGTTAGGGCCTTTCGGCTATTATATTTATTCATACTATTTCTCTGCAATGGAAAAAGTCACATACTTAAGTTCCACTTTACAGTTGGTAAAACTGGATGGAGCAGTTTAACATGAATTACAGTAGCAGTAATTGAAACAGTGAACCTTCTCTGAATGTTGCTTGACTTGAAGGCAATTCATACTTTAGAGGCATCTACATCTGTTAGACTGGAAGTATTTTGGAACTACCAATAACCAATGCCATCAGGCATCACATGTCAGTGGATCATTAATCTAGAAAGACTCAAGATGGACACTGGGTATTGCTACAATCAATCGCAATAAGCCAAAGGAAGGTTCTGGGTACTTCTGTATATTTAGCTGCTGAGGTAATCTATAAGATATTATTGAGCTATTTTGTCTCTTTTATTTTTGTTGTTCTTCTATGAGGACAGAAAAAATGCTGAACAAACAAGGTAGAGTTGCAAAAGGAGGATTACATTGTGGTTTCCTTGGTGCTTTCTGAGTTTGTTTGTTTTTTGCAGACATTTCTTTACCAAACTAGGTAACACCATCAATGTACCAAGGACCCCACAGTTCAACCCTGAGCTACAAATATTCTCTTCTAACATTTCCTGGTACAATTCATAAAAGAAGCTTAATGAAAACCTCTTGTAACTCCACTTCATTGCAAATCACCTGATATGCGCTTGTGGCCATCAAGCTAAAAGCTTTCATGGCTCAGGCAACATTCATTTGAAAAACAAGCCCAGCTTTTGGATTTGTTAGTCATCCTTGTACCAAAACCCATCCATTGTAGTTTGCAAATCACATGGCTTAATATTTTATATGAACCTCAGGAACAGCCACAGTTTATTCAATCAACTGAAATAAATAACTGCTCTGCTGACTGATTCAAAATGGTCAACCAGTGTCATGGATCCGAAGGAAAAAAAACATGAGATAAGAAAATAAACAAAAGATAATTCAATAAATAAAGAAATCAGAACTTTCTACCTGATCAAATAATCCTATCAATTTAACAAAGAACAATATACAATGGTGGAACTAAATTTCTCATGTCAGAGTTGTACATTAAGTTACTTAGAGGCATCTGATTGAGGTATGGCGAGATCAACCAAACCTTCCAACTGATGGGAAAGCAGAAAAATAAATCTTATGAACAGATCAAACAACGTTTTCTAAAAATTCCAGGAATATACATTGGCTTAATTTAAACAGGACTGGTATTTACATTGTCTATTTCTGTATAATGATTTGATTGGTAAGGGAATTAACTTGATAATCTATCCTATTGAACCTTAAAGCCACTACATGGACTGGGTTTGCACAACATGGTGAGTAGTTAGGTTTGTGATACAAACACCATCAAGGAGGTGGAATGGTCTAAAAGAGAAATATTAGCTTTTTTATTAACTGCCTTCATACAGTAAATTAAATCATGATTTTATAAATCATGGCTTTTGGGATAAATATGTCTCTGCATGTTAAGCCACAAATCGTGATTTATAAACCACAATTTCCAAGCTAACATATTAAACATCACCAAATAAAAAACGTGTTATAACTTAGCACTAAAATCATGGATTCTGAAAATATGATCTTCAATAAAAAGATTATAAAGAGGTTAAAGATTAAAGATTACAGGTTTAGGTTTACTGACAATTTTCTTCCTCTGAGTTTGGGAAGATTTCATTCTGGGTTAAACAAGCTTATAATCAAGGAGAAAACTAGATATGTTTCTCTCCTCAATGGGAACTAAAATCACACATGGATGAAAAGTCTTTTTATACTAGAGAGATGATTACTGTAGCATATTAATGATTAGAGACAACCACATTTCAAAGAATTAACAAAGTCTTAAGTATTTACATCAGTAACAGAATTGAATCAGTACATTATACCCATTCCATGCTTGCTCTAAAAAGATTTATGTTAAAAGTAAGAACCTAACTAATGCAGCTTTATCATTACAGTATAATGACAAGAAGCTGCAGCTGGTGAATATCCACCAGGAGCCTTTTAAAAAACAAACAAACTCAAGAGCTCTTCAGAAACTGATAATCAAACATTTATAAGACAAGACAAAAATGACTGCACCCAGGCCTGATAAACAAATTGCTGTTAATCACTTTACTTGATCATGGTTCATTGAATAAAACCTAATTAACTGGATCAATGCAGTGCAGAAAGACACAAACTATAGTAACTTGATGCAGTGTCTGCTCCTGAGCCTAGTATTTCCTAAAGGGAAAAAAGTATGTAAAACTTCCATAGATGTCTCAGTGCTGGGTAAACCTGAGCATTGTTACAGACATCTGCAGAGCAATAAATGTTATTTCAGCTGATCTTCTGAATCCAACTCTGCATGTTCACTGCAGTCTGCCTACAGCATGGGTGTCAAACTCGCCACATCATGTGACCTATTCTGATGTATTGCAACTTTTTTTGCATTGCTAGAGCTGGGGTGAGCATGGCCTTCGCATGATGGAACGGGCCCACAGGCTGGCAGCTTGACCCCCCTGGCCTCTCCTAGAGGGAGAGACCCAAATAAGAGCAGCAGTTTCCAACTAAGATGCAAATCTTAGCAATCAGTAGCATTCAGCTGCTGAAGTCCCTTCAACTGTTCTCTAACAGTTGTTCCTGTAACCCAGCATCTATTACATTGTCATCATTTTTTAGGTTGCTAAGCCATGGCCCCAGGAAACTATGTTCAGCAACCCAATCTGGGGCTGTCAGTCAACCTAGGAAAACTTCAGGAATAGTGACTAGAAGTTTTTCCAGCCTGACGAAATGTTTCAAATAAAGAAGAAATGTGTTTAGGCTAGGTTGTGGTTTTAATGGTGCTGGTATTATTATAAGTATCATGAATTTGCATTGGCAGTATTATGACAGCTTCTGATAAATGTTGATTTATTGTAATGCATTCTGCATAATGCTGTAAGCCACTTAGAGTCATGTGACTGAAGTGGCAGAGAAGCATTTGCAATAGACAAATAGGAGACACAGCGCGATTTGGAAATAAGCTACTTTCTCTCACAAACACCTAGATGGGTTACTCAGTGATTAAGGTTACTTTTTGACAGCCCTCAGAGTAGAAAAAAAAATTGAGTGAGAGCAAAAGAGCCTGAATGAACTTTTAAAATCTGACGTATCCCTTTTCTTTTTCTTCCACAGGTTTTGGAAAAGGAGATGCAATAATAACTTATTAAATTTACATGCCATCTGACTTCTGTCCACAAGCATCCTGCAACTTGGGAGGACCATTTCATTTGATTATGCCACTCTGAACAAACCCCCTGAGCAGAATGGGTTCTTTACTTTGGTCCTCACCAAAAAGTAAAACTTTAGTAGGCCCAAAGCAGAATCTGCTAACTGTTCTTCTCATAAAGGAACAATGCTCCCACCAATCTCTGTATCTGCACTTTAGGGCAGGGAGCAGGACTGGGTTAGAGGAGAGGAAGGAAATTGGCACCAACAAAACTACATATCTCCTGTGGTTGAAAATCAGTAGGTTTGGCTGCTGACTGAGAAGATCTATTAGCTTCAGGGCATTGTCTAGCCAGATCCTACAAATGCTACAGGATCACAGCCAGTTTTCTCCTGACTGAAACCCACAAGCAATCACAATGCCCCGAAGTCCTAGGAAGTTTCAGTAGCATCACTTCCAGGGCCTGAAAGAAGCTCCAGAAGCAAGTAGTACAGGAAGAATAATGACTGGAATCTAGAGCTTCTGCCTCAGTTCCCCCAACTGTGAGTGCAAAGACTAATTATATAACTCAGAAGAGAGGGGGAACAGAAGAACTTCAAGAGGGAAGGCTAGAAAGGCCAGAGAGCAGGCCTTTCTTTCCACAGCTGATCAAGACCACAGACCCAAACCTTCTTGGCTTCGGAGTGGGAAGGCAGCGAGCGCATCCCTAAGGCAAAACTTGAGCCCGGGCGCCCGATCTGCCTCTTCCGCCCGGCCGCGAACTCCAAGGATCGGGGTCGGACGTCGAAGCGAGGGCGCAGGGCGATCCGGCCGACTTACCTTATACCGAAGAGCTTGGTGGATGTCGGCAGCCAGCTGTCCTTTCCACCACTGCCCCTCCAGCTCCATGGGGTGGGAATGAGGCGGCCAGGGATCAGAGCGGAGGAGCCTGCGGGGGGGAAAAAAAGTGAAGCCGCGCCGGTTCTGAACAGCAGCTCATCGCCCGCTGAATGCTGCTTCCCCAACTCCCAGGCAAGCGGCCGGGACGGGCGCCCCGCAGTTAGCCGCCAGCAGGAACTCCGCCCGACCCGGCCGGAGTCCCAGACCTTCCCCCCTCGAGGGAAGGCGGGAGGAGGCCAGCCGGGGGGGGGGGTGCCCAGCTGATTCCACTCCTCTCAGCTCCAAGAGGCGGCAGCGGGAAGCAGACCGGCCGGGGGCGCAGGCCGGGAACGCGGCCCCGATCACCGGGGACAGCAGGAGACCGGCTGATTCAGAGTCCAAGGGATCTTCCCAAGTGGGGCAGCCGGGCCACTGGCGAGGAGGGGGCGACTCTTGACAAGGGTACCCAGACCGACTCGCCCAAGGAACGCAGCCGCGACAGCCAAGCGAAGCCGCGCCGCCCTCCGTCTGTCCCGCAACAACTTCCAACTTCTCCAGCTGGAGGTGGGAGCGCCGGACAGAGCGACGCCGCCACAACAAAGGGAAAGACCCGCTTCCCCCGCCTGGGCTGCCCCGGACGGACGCTTCTCCCTCTTCTCCCAACGCCGTGCCGGCCGTCGTCGAGATTACCGAAGTTCGCAGCTCCGCTTCTGCTCTACAGCGGCCAGGAAGGGAGAAGCACCTCCAGCATCTCCCCGGACATGTCGGTTAAAAGCAGCCGCGGCGTCCCCCGGGACCTTTGGCGCTACCAGCCCCGTCCGGTGGAGCAGCCCCTTTCGCCCATTGTTAAAGAGCTCGGCAAGCGAGTCTGTATATACAAAGACGGGGAGCCAAACACATGCGGCCGCGCCTCCACCAATCCCCTTTCGCCTTACAACTCCACTCAGACGGTGCTGTCCAATCAGCACACAGTATCCACAGGCCCTCCGCCGCTTCGTTTACCCCTCTTGCTACATGCGAGGAAGTTTTGGGCCAATTGAATTGCCGTAGCCGCTCAGACTTATTAAAAGATACACACGGACGGCGGATGGGGCGTCACGTGGTCAGGTTTTGTGCAAATGGGCTTAGGTGTGTATTGCGAAAGGTGGCTGCCTTTAAAAAAATATGACAAGGACGCGGTACGCTTTTGTAGCCTCTGAGTTGGCCGGGTAGGCAGGCGAATGCCTTTTGAGCAAGTTATCGTATCGGGAGCGCCTTAAAAGTTTGGGAAAGTTTCTAAAGTAAAGCTCGTGTAAGAAAGAGACAGGGAAGGGGAATCCGAGAGACAGGGGAATCGTGTGGATGGTTAAATATTCGGAGAGATCGCTCGCCAGAAATGTCATGATAATTTTTCTCCCCCAGATGTGCTTCATTCTAATCTTCATTTTAATCTTTCACTTGCATTGTTTGACAGAGTTGCTCTCTAGACATAAACTGTGCAAGGCATGTTTATTTTGCGGTATTTAATTACAGACGTAAAGCAGGGTGCATTGCCTAATAACTGTTTTTAAAGACTCTGTAGTGCAATAAGGATAATTGGGTTTCAATTTGATGCATATCTATTGAGAGTAAATCCAGTTTTGAATGAAATGGAACTTTCCCCTGTAGATAAGCATCTATCTGTCTCTGCTATAGGATAATTCTGTGCCTATAGCGTAATTTTCTGAAGATTACAAAATCTGTCTTAATGGGCTTTACTCTAAAGGTAACTGTCCTTTAGAGGTAACTACTGCTACTACCAGTAGGATAAGCCATATTGACTCCAATGGGATTTCTCAGTAAAATATGACTTGGGCACATCTTTGGCAATTCAAACTGTAAGCAAGCAATGAATAAAATGAGAATTAGGTTGAAAATAATTGGTTTGCACAATTTTTTTTCAGATGATGCAAGCAGATGCATCTTTCATGTTTTGTTCATAGGATGGATAAGGAGATTTTTTAACATAGGTTAGTAGGTACAGGGTCTTGATTCTTCCCATCCTGGCCTTTTCAAATACACATATGTGGTAGTCTGATCTGTTCTTTCAGTTTTGTAAAGTTGAATGTTTTGGATATACATATTTCGTATACAATATATAAATTCTAATGAATAAGATCTGTGTATGCAGGATCAGCCTTTCTTGATGTTTTTCCATGCTATGAAAGATAGGTGTGAGTCCAAGAAGCTTCAGGAATGTGTCATATCATTGGAAAGTTCTAGGCCAATTTATCTGGGCTACAAAAACCTAGATAACCAACAAATGGCAGCAGATAGATATAATAAATCTTCTCTCTTTGCTGCCAGCTAGTGGTTATATAGAGTGTTGTAGCTCATATAGGGTAGCTCTGTCTTTCAGATTGCAAAAAACAAAGGTTCTAAAATAAACCAGATGTTTTAAGCAGGTTAAGGGTTTGTATTTGTTTAAAACAGCTAACAGCTGTGGTTGGGAGGGGCTGGTTTTCAGTGGCATAATGGTGCATAAGGAAAGAAATATACTACAGCACTTACCAAAATGATTCATCCGGCTTTTAGCCCCAAAATTAATGTTCCTGTCAGCAATCATTTTGACAGAGTATGATCCAATTTTCCTGAATTTCTTGCAGGTCAGTCTTAATTTTGCAAGTCAAATTAGCCATGTAACTGCATTGATTTGGTCTTAGTGGTTTAACAGGGCCAAACTGCTTGAGAATTTTCTTTAATGCTATAAGTCTGAAACTAAAGGCAGCTGAGGCCACTTAAGCTAGCTTTAAAAATGTTGTCAAACCTCGCTTACTGTACCATCTTCTTAAAGTACTAGGATGTACTTTAAGAAAAAAAACAGGTAAAAATGTTCTTAAAGCTAAATACTATTTGTGCTACCACTTTTAAGAATCTCCAGTATATTCTGACATTACAGAAAAAGGGATACTTTGTGATCATGCCTCACAAAGTTTGTGGATCATTTAATTCACAGAGGAGATAAAAACATCTATGGGTGGTGAATGGGTGGAACATATTTTCTTTTAAAGTGATCTTAATGCTTCTCTGGAAGCATTGCTTACAGCAATTGCTTACATGCTGGCTAGGGAATTTTTGGAGTTGAAATCCACATGTCTTAAGGTTGCCAAGGTGGAGAAACACTGACTTACAGAAACAGGGGAGGTTTTCTTTAAGGCTTTCTAGCAAATGGTCTAAGGAAGTCACGGATAGAAAGCAACTCCTATTTTGTAGGCAAAAATTCACTCAAGGCTGGTGATGAGATTCAGCTGGTTTGCACCAGTTCAGCAGAACCAGTAGATAATTTTTTGTTGCCCAGGCCCAGAACGGACTTCCGGAAGCGGCATCCACAGAGAGACCCAGCTGTTCACATATTTGAATCCCACCACTCTGCTCAAGGCTCAATCAAAGGCCGGTGACAACTGGGAATTAGAGGAAATTGAGAGTATGATGTAGTTTTTCTGCATTTACTTTTAGACGTTGTTGAAGTATACGTTTTTTGGAAAACAATTACAGTTTTGTACTTGCATATATCTAATGCTAGTTCCAAGTTGTGTTCAGTTTGAGTTGGGGTACCTAGATGGTCTGATCATGCTGGTTGGACATTTTATTCTCCCTATGTGCACCAAGGGGATTTATTCAGCTTTGGATTCTGTGAAAGGAAGCCTTTCTACCCTTCACTAAAGCTATTGTCTTATTTTTACTTTCCTGGAATAGGCTTTAATAAAAATTGCATTGGGGGAGATTAATTTAAAACGGCAGTGCCCTGAACTATGTGGGATTCTAGAATTGGAGATATAACATTGTTTTTATCTCTCTTCACTTTCCAGGTTTGAGATTGACAAAGGAAACTTCTTGGGGGATACTTCTCTCTGCTGTGAATCACATTATATAATATCTTACTCCCTGCAATGACTACTAACCTTTTGCAGGCCCAATTCAGAGTGTGAAGTTTAATTTTCAAAATCCTAAATAACTAGGACCCAGATTTCTTGGAAACATCTCTATTCCCTTATTTACCTACACAAATCCTAAGATTTTCCTCTGAGTTTTCTTTTCTTCAAACAAAAGAGGATGAGCAGCCAAATAGAGGAAGTCTTTGCAGCGGTGTCAACACATAACTAAAATCTTTTCCCCATTAGCATCCACATTATGGACCTGAAAAGTAAAAAGAGGCATTTAAAATGTATTTCAGTGTTTATACACATTTCCTGATTTTATTGTTACGAAATTTATCTATTGCAGTTATTGCTGACAGATTTATATAAAACCACAGAAAATATAAGACACATCTAAAATATGTTGTTTTTCACATCTTCAATTTGATTTTCACCTAGGCAAAAGAATTGCAATTACTGTGCAATCCAGAAATATAGTAACTTTAATTTGATCCGAATATATGAATATAGGATCGTACTTTTTTTCCTCTTTTGCCATAAATATGTTCCCCATTCCAAAGAAATTGCTTTATTGGATAGGTTATATTATATCTGTTGGGATTCTTCTTGAGTAGAGAAAATGCTAGTGGCATGATGCTAAGTTTTGTTCTTGAGAATTTTTGGCTTTTCTTATACAGGTTTGCCACATAAGAGTCTATAAATTCAAAGTTTTGATCTTCAAAAGACCATTTCAACAGATTCTATGGAGCTTGCAAAAGGCAAAACTGAACAATAGATTGTACCGTGATGTTAATATAGCAAAACATGATGGTTTTGTTAATATGTATATTGCTATTTTGAATGGAAGAAGTCTTATTTATTAACAATTGACAACCTCATAACAATTAGGCTTCAGTAAATCACTGTTTATTAATGAGATGATTTCTTTCCCAACCTATTATATCTTGAGGTTGTGATATTCCCCTGGATATATGTACAAGTCATCACATCCAAGATGATGGGTATGTCTACTCTTCCCACTTAAACACAATAGGGGCAAGATGTAAATTAATTTCTGTAGATGTCATTGCGCAGCATCCCTATTCATGGTTAATTTAACCATATTTACTGAATCCAGTTTTCTCGATACTGAGCCATAAACTAACCATGTGGTTTGGAGTTCACCACCCTAGACTATAAGATAATTGGCCAGTGTGTCATTCCATGTGTCATATGAACTCAGCTAGTGAGGAATTGCTATGTAATGTGGAATGGTTCAAATCTGACCTGGAGATTGATTTAAGGCAGATTTTGGATGAAATGAACTCTTACACTTCTTTGAATATGAATACTGTCAAGGTCCTTTTGAGCTACCTCATTCAGTACAACCCTGTCTGGTTCTGGAGGTTTATTTAAATGATCTGGGTACCCTTTGTGCAACAAGATTGTGCCGTGTCTCTGTCTAGTTGAACGCTTTTTGACCTACATTGGAAGGGAAGGGTGGAGATTAAACCTAATGATGCAGAAGGTCACTCGAAAACAAGGCAGTAGCAATTGCCTTTTCTATTCAACTTATTTTGCAGGAATAGACTTCTGTTCATTAAGCCTAAAATGTGTGGCAAATTACGGTATCTGTAATGTCTTTTTTTTTAATGACTTCATGGATCTCTTAACTTCAGATCTTCCACAAGAATCTAACAGAAACTTCTGCTTGGTGAAGAAGTTAGATATCTTGGTGAAAACTGCTGCTAGCTACAAACCTATGAAAGCATTATCTGAAATAATCTCATTGTTGCCATGAGAATATGAGCACTGTTACCACACTTAAACACTGGCAGAAGCCCATGAACTTTAAGAAGAGTACCCAGAGGCATTGGAAGAGCATCACAACATTTTTTAGGAGCTGGCGCCAATCTGAAAACAAAGATAAACTTGCCATAGAATCAAATTATTCTTAAGTTCTAAGAACTTCTCACATGTAGCTTTATATTCTTCCTGCTGTCACCTCAACTTTTTCATATGGAGGCTTATTTTTGGAAACATGGGACTCTTTCCAGTAGTATGATGCTTAAAAAAAATAGGCAGTTTTGTCTCCCCCAAACCCAATACATTTTGAAAATATTATACCATGTTTGTAGGAGATGATCAGGCTGAGCTTGAGGAACGGGTCAAACGAGTCATAAGTCACAAGTCTCTGCATGCCTGCAAGAGATCTAAGTCCAGCCCATCTCTTATTCACGCTCATTTCCCTAGACTGTTAGTAGCTCAGATTTTTGTAGAGAGTTTAAGCTTGCAATAAATCTTTATACCCATTTGAACTGCCTGAATCGCCTGATTTCCTTGGTGCTTGACATGTTTTTGTCATGACTTAAAGCAATCAAGAAAAATGAGCAGATATGTAGTGATGAACACTACTTACTGCATTGCAACATTATTCCTAAATCTGTTTTTTTCAAATTTTGCAGATATTCAGCTTGTCATGTTAATCTGTTTCTGGAGAACCATTTGCTGTGTGGCACATTAAAGAGCTTAAAAATACACAAACCTTTGTGGGTGCAGAGAATTTGCAGAAGTGAGATGACTGATCAAGGTATTTTATTTCAAGGCTTGCAGCATCTCATTTAGTAAAAAAATAAAATACATCTTGAAATTTTACTATCAAATTTGGTAGCAAAATGGCTAATTTTCTATATTTTTCCTTGATTTGGGGTTTGTTCTTTGAGGGGTGGGTGGATGTTTTTAAGGCTGAATAAGATCACAATGCTTCCATGAAGCAAAGTGTTCTCCTACCAACCTCCCAAATTAAGCTTTTAAAATTGTGTCATGGGATAAATTAAGACAGATATTTTTATGTGTCTTCTTTGCTTATGGAATAACAAATTGTTGAACGTTTCTGTGAAGACTGTGTCTGATAACTGAAAGAATCACTATTCTGTTATACAAAGGGAATGCAGCAAGACAGAAAGAAAAAAAAGGTAACTTTGTTAATTGGGTTTGAGGAGGTATTTGGCAGAATTGTAATTGAAAGATTACTACTTAGGATTTGTGGTGTCTCCTAAGTTGTTTAATATATTGTGACTAAATATATCAGGATTGTTTGTGGTGATGCTGGTTGGAGATCTGAATGTGCATGCAGTTTGTATGCTGACAGTGGCATGTTGTTGATGGGGAACTCAAATGATTTGCAGTGATTTTAAGATAGATTATATGATGCATCAAGAAGTACAGATCAGAAAATCCATGCATCAAAACACAATGCAGTTGTACATGATAGGAAAAATGGAGTGAATGACTGCAAATTATACATAAATGACAAAATCTAAACCAAATGAGATGAATTTGTGTACCTTAATTGTGTACCTTAGAATATTTACCATACACCAGAAAATGAATGGAAAACATTTAGAATGTCAAGTGCTGGAAAAAAGGCAGCATGTAGTATATGCACTTTTGTGAAGAATTACCATTTGTTGAAACATAAAAGTGGCTGTGTTTAAGTCTGTTTCTGCCCATTTTGTTATTGGAAAATAAGTCGTGGATATGCTAGAAAAATATAAGTTGAACATAATGGAAAGGGTTACATAAGAAATATATCTGGCAAAATGGGTAGCTCAAATTTGAACAGATGCTGAATGAATGAATGAATGAGTGACCAGCACAAAAGAAGTACATTGAGGTAGGTTAGTATTATGGAAGGAATGAATAACAATACAGTTACATGAAGAATGAGTGAATGGCTAGACAGATATAGAAGAAAGTTATGATTGGATGGACATGATGAGATCCTGAAAGAGCAAGGGGAACCTTAAAAAATAAAGGCAGTGGTGGGATTCAGCCGATTTGCACCACTCTGGCAGAACCGGTAGCTAATTTTTTGTTGCCCAGGCCCAGAATGGACTTCCAGAAGCGGCATCCACACAGAGAACCAGTTGTTCACATATTTGAATCCCACTATTCAATAAAGGGCAATGCAGGAAGCAGTATATGGGTACAGTGGAAGCAAAGATGGCTTGCGAGGAATGGAGAGATATAGTGAATGGTGTTGCATAAACTTGTTTTAGCTTTATTTCTTTTTATTATCTCATCCATCAATTCCTTTGGCTTGCTCTTTCTTACTCCTTTTCTGTGCTTTGGCTCACATAGCTCCCCTGAAGAGGATCTGTATCTGTTATTTTTTATTTTATTAATGTTAGCTGCCTGGAAACTATTGTGGAGGGAAAACCAGAATATAAATCTGGTGAATATTTTTTCCTGGCTTTCTTCAGTATATTCAGTATTTCCATTCAGCTGGCAGCATAACCTGAGGCACTACTTTCAACCAAGCGTTCAAGGGATCTTTTCCTCCTTCAATACTGCAGTATAGATAAAAACTGTTCTCTGAACAAGCACATGCTGTATTATCTCAACTGATTATATTGTACATGCCACAAACTCCTCTAGTAATTAATAAATTACATTGCTCCTACAATCAACTTTAATTCTCCCCGTTGGATACATTTCTCACTGAATTAACTTTTCATTCACTAGCTGAAGTCACAACAGAGCAGAAAAAAAATTCTTAGAAAAGGAATGGGTAAATATTCTCTTCAGCTTCTAGAAGTCTCAGACACTTGCTTTTAAAATGAAAACCAGGATTCCTGGAGATTTGCTTCATCTGAAGGATGTCTCTCTTGTAGACACCATTAGTAACTTTCTAAAAGCCAGAACAATTGCCATGCAGAAACAAGCAGTGTATGGCTTACCCAAGAGCTGCTGAATTTTAACTCCATGGCTTTTTGATGCATGATAGGGATTCAATTCAACAATAGTTTGTGGTCTACGTGGTGCTTATCCCTCTGCTGTCAGAATGATGTACCCATTCACTCAGTGGTGGGATTCAGCCAGTTTGCACCACTTCGGCAGAACCGGTAGCTAATTTTTTGTTGCCCAGGCCCAGAACGGACTTCCAGAAGCGGCATCCACACAGAGAACTGATTGTTCACATATTTGAATCCCACCACTGCATTCACTTTTGAAACTCCTTCTTTTGATTTTGTGGTGCTGGTTTACAGGTCACTGTTGCCCAAAATTTTATATGGATGCCAACAGGGCAGTCTGCTAAATTTCTATACATCCTATTTATTTGTCAAATCTATAAGTAACCTATCCCAACTCTAGAAGACATGCAAGTTAAAAACATTCAATTCAATAAAAAGGGTGAGATTCCAAGGAGTTAAACATTAAAGACATGATAAAATCCCCTCCCTCTTGGGATCCAAACTATCCACCTCTAAATGAGTTTTCAGGGCTCATTTAAAAGATGGATATTGCTGTAAGAATTCCATCAGAAACAACGCTGGCCGTGTGCCAGTTTTATCCAAGGCAAATTGTACCGTACTTAAAAACATTAGAAGCATTCATATTTATTTTAGATAATTTATACAGCCACCTACTCACAGTGACTCTGGGGGCTTAAAGATTTAAAAAACACAATGTAGAAAAAATAAAAACAATAAAAAGTAAAAAATAAAATATCAGAAAACCAAATAATTTTCTTAGTATCACACTGTGGAAGCTTATCTAGAATTTACTGAGTTACTCAAAGTGGCAGTTTGATTGTGGTAAACACCACCAGCAATTCACTACAAAATCTATGCAGTAAAGGAGGCCCTTTTCATGAAAGTTGGCAATTCGGAGGTAATGGGGAGATCCTAAAGGCAGCAACAAACTGGGTCATGTCACAAACTGGGCAGAACTGGGATGTTTTGTTTTCTTGGGCGTTTCTGAGAGAGTTGGCATATTGTTCTTTGATGAGGGCTCCTTGGTGCTTTCTGAGCTTGGTTGTTTTCTTGCAGATGTTTTATTACCCAAACTAGGTAACATTATCAGCATTGCCCCTCATTTCAATCCTGAGCTACAAATATTCTCCTTTACTGTTTCTTTAATTTCTAAAATTGTGTTAAGGACATTAGAGAGTTGATGCCAAGTTTCATATCCTTCCCATCCAAAATGGTAGGGCATCACACCGACAGTTTTTTGCAATTGTAGTACTTACGGCACTGTGCCTGTACAATTGGAAAAGATTGCAGGGGCCATTAAATTGCAGCAGATAACTCTGGGGTGATTGGGGGGGGGGAAATCACCTCTAATGGGAAGATTGGAATTCCGTTACTTTTCTATGGATATACCTATGTAAATCCTATGAGTGGAATAAGTGCCTGCCTTGTTAGCCTTAATATCTGCCACTTTGATTATCTCAGTAGAGCATTTGCAGCAGTATCAAGTAAGATGAACTATTTCAAGCTGATTTTTTTCCCAGAGAATCTGCATCCTCTTCTTAAAAATTATAAGGAGGCAGTGAATTCTTCCTTTAAACTGCACTGACTATACTGTATATAGAGAGAGATTGAAAAACCTGAAACATTTTCCCACCTCTAGAGGGACCACCAGGATCAATGATTAGATAGCTTGGTTGACTTTGGGAAAGTCAGGTGGCTTTGTTAAAGTTTCATTAGCAATTTTGTTGGGCAACAAAATACTTCCTGTATTCCCCAGAACAATGGTGAAAGATTTCAAAAATTAGACATGCAAACGTAACCAAGTTATTTAGCTTGGCCCCCTTAAATTTGTTTGACAGTTTCTTAGAAAAAGGTTGTGGGAAAGGAAAAAAGAAATGCACGAAGACAAAATATCACTCAGTTTACATGCATGAAATAAATCAGAAAACACTGTTTCCTTTACCCAATAAGATTATAACATATTTTAAGCCATATATTATACTGTAATTAACAATCATTTATAGGATAAATCACAGTGGCAGAGTTCATGTTGAACTATAAACCATGATTTATAAACTGCACTGCTTAAAATCAGGCAACACATTAAGTTACAAAGAAGCAAACATTTTGACTTAATATGCTATGCAAACCCTGCCTAAATGTGTTCACTTGAATCAAGTGAAAAATGTTATAAGCAAGAACTGGAAGTGGAGGAACATTACAGTGATAACAATGGCTTGCCTTACAATAAGCTCTCCTGTATTTGGAGGGCTGAAGAGTATTGATGCTGAAAGAAAATATTAGCCTATTGCCTCTATTCATATACTGAATTATTTGGGGCAAATTTGTCTCCTGTGTGGATAGGCTACAGTTTCAATTTAATGCAAATGAATAGAAATTAATTGTAATTAGAACAATGCTAGGTTGTTCTAGTCCTTACATTACTTATGACAAATTCACAAGTACAATCACTGAAATCTGTAATTCCCTCTATGTCTCAAAATACCCTTTTATTATAATTTTGGGGCATAGAAATTTCACATGGATGTAACCCTTTACCCATCTCCAATTCTTGGAGATTGCCTGGACAATTCCCCAAGGTTTTCTTGGCAAGGTTTCTCAAAAGTGGTTTGTCATTGTCTCCTTCCTAGGACAAAAAATGATTGGCCCAAGTCACTCAGCTAGCTTTGTACCTAAGACAGGACAGTAAGACCTAAGGCAGGATGTAACCTTAATGCTAGTTAAATGCTTAATAAATCTTGGGCATTTGTACTTCCTCTAGGGAAGGTGTACAAAATCTATGGCCTCCAAATCATATTCACCCATACGTAAAAGTCTGCAAAAATTGTTGCCAGATGTAAATTTTAATATAACAAGAGTTAAAAAAATTAGACATCCTGTAGACAAGCTTGACACATGTAGACTGCATTCAGACAGATTTTTGTGGGATTTCTACAACAATACTGAAGTGATTTACCAATGCCTTCTAGAATATTTAATCAACTTCCCAATCCACTTAACAATCATGGTCAACTGTGGTGGCCTCCCATGGAGAATGAGACACGCACGCAGGTATCTCGGGATGGGAGCCCAGAGCTGACTCCAACACCCTATTTTATTGTTACTATAGTTTTTACATCATACAGCGTAATCAAAAGACGTATATAGGGGTGGTTACAATGTATCACATAACAGACACTTTCCAGATGCAAGGCTATGCAGGTGGGTAATGATTCATGCATCCTGCTTCCCGTGTTCTTATCAGACCCTGTCCAAATGGCTGATGAATGTGTTCCGTGTCTGGAGCAGTCCGGTTGTTATCTCAAGGACTTTGGGGGAGCATGTCTATGGGCATATTTATGCAATTAATTCCACATCTCCTCTTTTTGTGTTTTTTTAATGTTACTCACTTCCAGAAGGAATCTTGATTCACTGATTAAGGCGTCCTTCCTAGTGGAGGGCGTAACATTTTTGCACATTTGCAGGAGGGAGGGAATACATTGAATGCAACAACATAGCAATACAATTAATATCAAAATGGTTACTATAATAGAAATCAAAGATCGTAGCCAGGATCCATCCGGTAGCCAGGACCAAAGGGCACCCCAGATATCCACGGTGCCTGATCCATCACTGCGTAAGAGATTATTTTGGATCATAGATTCCATTTTCCTTGCTGTAGCAGAAATATTAGGTTGAAAATCATGTATATACATACAACAATGAGAATGAATTAAAGCACATACACCGCCTTTTGCTGCTAAAATAATATCTAAAGCATACCAATTTTGCAAAACTACTTCCCTTATTTCCCCCATTTCTTGATTAATCATTTTAATGCTGTTGATTATTTCGTTAAACATATGAACAGTCCAATTGTTAAGCAAATGAAGGTTCCCTATAGTTCATGGCAACTCCTAGATTGGGCAATATTCCTCTGCTGATTTGAGTCTCTAAACTACCACCCAATGTTAGGGGTGGATCCGAGGAATCAGTATCACATTTGTTCCACAGGCGTCCATCAGGGAGATGAGGCAAGGCATATACAGCAGGGGTCAAAAGGCCCAGTGTACAGGTGCCTTTCCAATCCTTAGGCACCTGGCGATAGGCTCTACGGCCACATAGTAGCCACATATCGGGTAACTCATAATAACCCTGGCGAGACTCATTAGCAAATGTTATTATGGATTCCATGTCAAGGCAAGCCATGTAGGTACTGACGTTTGTCCATTGATTGCTTCGATAAGTGTTGTTTATCTTAGTAAGGTTGCTTTTGATGGATTTGCATTTCTTTGCTGAATTCCATATAATAACTTGTTGACAATTACTATAATTTCCCAAATAAGTGGCAGTACGGAATAGTCCTGTGCTATAAAAACAAAATCTGGCAGGTTCCATTATACGAGCGCCCACAGCATATGTCATATTCAAAGTCTCTGTAGTTACGTTCCACAGCTGCTTCCATCCTGTTTCATTGAATGGGATGGCATGGAAAATGAGGCCACCACGACTGTCACCAGGAATTTGCATGCAAATCCAACAGTTCGTGACGTTAAGTGTAAGAGCAGTGCACCTGGCATCCCGTACAAAAGCATTAAAAGCCCACAGTCCCTGATCCTCATATGCCTGGCTGAGGTGGTGTACATTGAGCCATATAAGGACAAACACAACGAGCTGGAGTCCAAATGATCTCGCCATGGTCGTCTATTGCAGCATAGCCTTGACCCCAGGTAATGAGGGAGGCAGGCCCTTTCCAGGTGGGATCAGGCAAACGTCGATAGTATACCTGGGGGCGTGAAGAATCTGTGGGAGAAGCAGAAAAATGCCTGCTTGCGGCGGTTGAGCCAGGGGTGCCAGAAACATTCAAAAGCCGGGGGTATTTTCTCCTTTCTTTTTTGTATGCATGTTTAGAGCCCTTTTTATGGTCTGATTGGCTCTTTCCACGATCGCTTGACCAGTGGAGTTATATGGAATGCCAAATTTATGAACAATAGACCAGCGAGAGCAAAACTGCGCAAAGGGGGTGCTGGTATAAGCAGGAGCATTGTCCGTTTTAATTTCTTTTGGGTTGCCCAGGGTAGAAAAGGTACGAATACAATGATTAATAACATGTTTAGCAGACTCACCCCTTTGAGGGGTGGCCATAATAAAACCTGAATAGGTGTCAATGGAAACATGCAAATATTTCCAGGGGGCAAATGGCAAATATTGCGTAACATCCATTTGCCAAAGTTGACAGCTCTGCGTCCCTCTTGGGTTGACCCCTTGAGGAACAGAGTGTGCTTGGAGGCTGCAGGTGGGACATTGTTGTATGATAGCCGCAGCCTCCGTAGCCGTTAAAGAAAATTGTTTCATTAAAGCCTTCTTATTTTGATGAAAATATGAACGGCTGTCCCATGGGGTTATGGGAGATAAAACAAGGACAGAGACTTCCTGGTGAGTCGAGGCGGCCGAAGCGGCAGCATCCGCCTTGGCATTGCCTTCGGAGATAATACCAGGGAAAGGTTGGTGACTTCTAATATGAGCAGGAAAAAAACAAGTAGAGCGGGAATGAAGAAGGGATTGGAGTGTGAGAAATAGACTGAGGAGAGAGTCATCCAGTGAGGGTGACACATATGAGTCAGATAAAGAGGTGAGAACTTTATATACATAAAGACTATCTAAAATAAGATTAAAAGGTTCAGAAGAAAAAGTTTGTAAAGCCAATATTGTAGCGGCAAGTTCAGCATGCTGAGCAGAAGTTTGAGGAGGAGTAATTTTTGTGTGCCATTGTTCACCCTCCTTCCATACACATGAAACATAAGTCTTGCTGCCATCAACATACAGGGTGACAGCGTTAGGAATGGGAGAGGAGGAAATGGGAGAATGCAGAGAAATTGAAACATTATTAAGGAGTTGGAAGCGAGGGTCAGAGGGAATATGACAGGAAACAGATCCTGCCCAGTCAGCAAGAGAAAGTTGCAATATATCTGAAGAGGCAAATAAAGGTTCCCATATAGTAAGAGACATGGGGACATATAAAAAAACAATATCAAATCCAATTAAACATTTTGCTCGAAAACGGCCCTTCGTAATTAAAAGAGCAAACATATATGGCAGTGGATTGATAGATTTGCGAGGGGTATTGGGGAGGTGAATCCATTCAACAATGGAGACCCTCCCCTTTTGATGTTGGAGAAGGGCAGCTGTAGGAATAGAGGGAGTATTAAATATGGCCAAAGACAAAGGCTCATTGGGAATGGCTCGGTCCACCCAGCGGGTGGAGAGGGCACTATTAATTAAGGCAAAAACATGTTTTTGAGTGGGGTTAAGAACAACAACAGAGGAGGGGGAAGTGTGGCCTCGCAAAGCCAAAAACAAGGGTGCCAATTGGGCAGTGGTGAGTGCAAGAAATGGGCGCACAAAATTTATGGTGCCCAAGATTTGTTGTAAAGCAACTAAAGTGAGAGGAGAAGGAAGGTGGATGGCAGGGAGCACCGGAACAGAATGAGAGGCTAGGACTTTGTGTCCCAGATATAAAAAGGGAGATTGGGTCTGAACTTTTTCCGGGGCGACAATAAAGCCATAAGAAGCTAAAAGCTGAATGAGTGGGGGAAGGACAGTTTGTACCGTGCCGGGAGGACCCGGTGCAGCTAGGAGAATGTCATCCATATAGTGATAAAGCAAAAAGTTAGGATAGGATTTGCGAAAAGGCAACAAGGCAGCGTCCACAAAAGCTTGACATATGGTGGGGCTGTTAAGCATGCCTTGGGGAAGAACAGTCCATTGATAGCGAGGAGTAGGTCGGGACATGTTAGTTTGAGGCAAAGAAAAGGAAAAAAGTTGTTTGTCATCAGGGTGTAGAGGAATGGTAAAAAAACAGTCTTTTAAATCAATAATTGCCAAATCATAGTCTTTGGGGATCATATTTGGGTTGGGCATTCCGCACTGTAGCAGACCCATGGGTTTAATTATTATGTTAATGAGGCGTAAATCATGAATAATTCTCCAGTTGCCTGATTTTTTCTTGACTACAAATACTGGGGTGTTATAAGGACTGGCAGTTGGTTCCAAATGGCCAGATTGTATTTGCTGATATACCAGTTTCTACAATGCTTCCTGTTTTTCCAAAGTGAGTGGCCATTGGTCTACCCACACGGGGGTGTCAGAAAGGAGCGTAAGCTTCATGGGTGAAGGAGGCATTATTAGTCTTCCAGAGTTAACTTCACATTAAATTGAGAGAGTAAGTCTCTGCCCCATAAATTTGTGTGAAGAGGGAGGATGACAGGTTTAAATTTAGCAGAAATGCCTTTTGTGATTCGTTGTGCAGTAAGCCAATTTTTACTGGAGCTTGCTTGTTAAAGTCCTCCCACTCCCCTGACTGCTGGTGAGGATTCGAGGGGCCAGTTAGAGGGCCATTCAGCAGTTCTTATGACTTGAGACATCCGCACCAGAGTCTACAAGACCAGAGAAGAGAATGCCATTGATTAAAAAAGGCATCACCAGTTTTTGGGGAGTAATTTGCTTTGTTAGTGCCAATAAATCAGAGGAAGAATTCCCAGAGTGAGGTGCATATGCAGCCTCTGGAATGGATGGTGCTGCACGTGGTAATAAAACCAAGCGTGCCACCGTATCCCCCCGGTTCATTGTGACAGGGAGATTGGTATAAAATTGGACTTTTAGGGTGTCTCTATATATGGGATCTATCATACCTGGAAGCACAAACACTCCTTGTTCCCAAGCAACAGGTGTGGGAAAGATCATTCCCTCCGTTTCCGGAGGCAAGGGTCTGGAATAAAGGGTTTCAGCAACTGTGAGTAGGTTAGGAAAAGTAACAGAAAGATCAGAAGCCAATTTTAAATCAATGCCAGAAAAATATTGCGAAGCAGAAGAAGGAGTAAAGTCTGAAAAGGATGCAGCCTTTGGAGAGGGGTTAGCTGCAGACCCCTCTGTTAGTTTCCCCGATTGGACTGAGAGGAACGGCACTGATTGGCCCAATGAAAACCCTTTTTACATTTTGGGCACACAGTTTTGGGCTTGGCTCCGGGGATGGCAGCAGGTCGAGCTGCGCCGCCTCCTGGGGCTCTGCATTGCTTTTTAAAATGACCAGGTTTTCCACAATTGAAGCAAGTGCCTTGGGGTTGATTCCCCTTTTGGATTGCAGCTGCAAGAGTGTCCATTTGAAAAGTATTGGTTCCCACAATGCGGCAGGCTTTAAGAAAGTCCGCTAGAGTGGCCGTGGGACTGGAAACAAGTGGTTTAAGAATGGACTGGCAGTCCGCATTTGCATGTTCATAAGCCAATTTTATGAGGATTTCATTTGCTGCATCTCTGTTTGAAATTTGACGCTCAATGGCAACTTGCAGGCGATTCACAAAGTCTGCATAGGATTCAGTCGCAGTTTGGCGAATGGCAGAAAGACTGAATCGGGGTGCCAGACTCATCAACGCGAGCCATGGCAGAGAGAACACAAGTATTAATGATCGGAAATGCAAAGGGGGTGAAAGTTTGAGCCTGAGCATTAAGAGTAGCAAAATTGCCTTCTCCGAAGAGTTGTTCTGCTGTCCATTGTGAACCTGGGTGATTAGCTCTGTTTTGTGCCTCTCTCTTATATTCAGATTCAAAAACTACATATTGCGTTCCGTTAAGAAGTATGCGGAACAGATCTTTCCAATCTTGAGGCAACATTTGATATGCACTAGCAACTGAGTGTATCAGTCCTCTAGTATAGGGACTGGTTATGCCATAATCTTTTGTAGCCTTTTTCAATTCTCGGATCATAGCCAGGGGAAGTGCTTCCCAATCAACCACTATGCCCGCTGCGGTCTGTTGGTAAGTAACAGGGAACAACTCTGTCTCGGATAGTTCAGAAACGCTCAAATCACCATTGTTCAAAGCCTTTTGAAAAGCGCCACGGATGATTCCGGGCCGGGAGACAGGTGACAACGTGGCAGGAACAGGAGAGGCTGTTTGTTGTTTATCAGGATCCATAGAATTTGCAGGGGCAGAAGGAGGGTTAAAACCAGCTCCAGGTGGCAAGGGAGTGGCCAACATAACAGACAGACTTTTGTACGGTGGAGGGTCTAATAAAGGCTGATGAGGCGAGTCAGCATGGGTTTGAATCAGGGTATAGGCAATTTTCCAAAGGCACAAAATCTCTGGGGGGGCTCTCGGAGACTGATGGAGGACGGCGCCAATTTTCCTCCATGTATCTACTTTTGAAGATCCAGACTCCGGATAGGATGAGCAGTTAGCCCATACGTAAGCAAGCAATTTAACAGCCTCAGATTTAGAAAGGTGACGGGTTACTTTCTGTTCCTGATCAGTAAGATATTTTTTCCTGCCAAGTAGCCTCAGCTCTTCCACATGCTGCTTTTGAGCGTGAGACATTCCACCCCCCATACTTATGAAGAGGAGTCAGTTGCCAGCAACTTCGTCGGGTGCATCAAGCCTATTCCAGCCAATAAGTAAAGGGTCGGCAGGGACGTATCCCTCAATGGATCACGTCGGGGTCACCAGATGTGGTGATCTCCCATGGAGAATGAGACACGCACACAGGTATCTCGGGATGGGAGCCCAGAGCTGACTCCAACACCCTATTTTATTGTTACTATAGTTTTTACATCACACAGCGTAATCAAAAGACATATATAGGGGTGGTTACAATGTATCACATAACAGACACTTTCCAGATGCAAGGCTATGCAGGTGGGTAATGATTCATGCATCCTGCTTCCCGTGTTCTTATCAGACCCTGTCCAAATGGCTGATGAATGTGTTCCGTGTCTGGAGCAGTCCGTTTGTTATCTCAAGGACTTTGTGGGAGCATGTCTATGGGCATATTTATGCAATTAATTCCACAGTCAACCATGTAAGTAAAAATCAGGACTGATCCTCAGCTTCTAAGATCAGCTGAAGTCAGGTATATGGAGAAACATATAACTTGGTATGTTTCCAAACTTTCCAAACATCATGGAATTTACTTTTTAGACACTTTTACAATCAAATCAAATGTAATTTTGTCCTGACTCACATTGCAATACGCTAAGGAAAGCCAAATACAAGTCTCAACTGTGCTGCAAATTAAATCTGAAGCCCAATGGCAAGGGTGTCTGTAGGGTGTGGTCATGGTGGACATCTTGACCTTTTAAACTACACTCTGCCCAATGGAATGCAAATTTTATTTTTTCTTTAATTGGGAAAGGACCTAAGTTTTTGTCTGCAGTTTATATTGAACCTGAAAAAAATTGGCTTGCTATTTAAAATAAGGAATTGGTTAAATACTAAAAGATCTGATAGGATACATTTATTGGCTTGAATTACAGAAATAAATACTATTTGGTAAGTATATATAGTTTGAACAATATGAAAACTTACTATAACATTGAAACTACATACACAAGTGTAAAATAACACAGCAGTACAGATGATATTAGACAAAGTTAGAGTCTGATGAGTAGTATCTACACAGAAAAGGTCTGCAAATTGAGAAGAACTAGGAATGTATCCTATTTATTTATAAAAGGTCTTCAAACTTGGCCCTTTTATGACGTGAGGACTTCAACTCCCAGAATTTCTCAGCCAGTCATGTTGGCTGAGAAATTTTGGGAGTTGAAGTCCACAAGTCATAAAAGGGCCAAGTTTGAAGACCCCTGATTTATAAGCTGTATAAGGCCACCCAATTCATCCAGTGTGACTTTATGTATCTGGAATAAAAATTATTCTGTGAACCCAAAATTATGGCAAGAAAAAAAGGACGAAGCTTCAAGATTATGCTAAGATGGGCAACCTAGATATAGGAATCAAACATTCCAGGGAATAGGTTTGAATACAAATATTGATGGGAGAACCAAATCTAAGGGTTAGGAAGCAATATATATGAGCACTCCAACTCTGTTTAAAATAACCATTTTATAAAATAGTACTTGCCTCATGTTAAAATGTTGTCATTTGAATTGGAAATGAACTAACTGCCTATGTGTGCTAAGCTGTCTAGCTGAACTGGGAATTTCTTTATTGATAGGGGTCCATTAATCAGTCAATCATTAAATAATTTAACCGTATGACTCCAATCTCTCTCCCCCCTCTTCTCTATGCATAGCAGCAAGGGAACCAACTGTTCTGTACTTTTCCACAAATGTGAACAACCTATGATTAGCATAAATGCTGGCTTGCAAGGCAACTAAGTTTTTTATCAGGACTTGTGAGGTCAGCATGAGCCCAAGCACAACAGATTTCTTTATAGAAAAAACAACCCTATCCTTTCTTGCTGATAGTCATTGGATTTGGGATGACGGGAGCTGCACTTTAGCTGTGTGGATGCACCAGTGAATTGCTTTGTGGCAAAAATTTTGCCATTAAGCTTTTGCTTTTTTTCTGGTACGTTGCTTCAGCAGATGGAGAAAAGCAGATTTTGGAAATAAATACCTTCTCCATATGTTACAATATGTACATAATATATGCTGATCTATGATTACCAATGCATGTTTATTTTAGAATGAGGATTCTAGTTGCTTTCAAGAATAAAAGGGGAAGTTATGTGCTGATGGGGGATAAATAAAAGTGCCTTGGTTTCTTTAGTAAAAGAAAAACATGATAGTCCAGTTGAATTTTCTGCTATTGCTTAATTTACCTGGTTTAGGAGTTCTTATGCTTAGATCCAAGGATTGGTCTCTTTGACTCAACTCTAGAAAAGAGAGGAAGCTCCTATCCAACGTTCAAAAACCTTTAAACATCCTGAAAACCCGGGGGGGGGGGGGGTAACTGTTATCAAATCTCTAAATATATTAAGGAGCTTATGGTGGAAAGCAGGATATTAAGGTGACCAACCGTCCTCCTTTTGGGAGGACAGTCCTCCTTTTGGGAGTTCTGTCCTCCCTCAAAAATGTCCTCCTAAATGTCCTCTTTTCTATATTTGAAGACTTATCTGCAGGGCTTTTTTTCCCTCATAGAACGCTCAGAAGGCGTTGCGGGACCTTTTTTTGATGTTTTTTTTTCAACTTTTGCCTGAGCTGTGCTACTCAATTGAAAGCTGTGCTTTCAAAAGCCAATAGGAATTGCTGCTGAGCGGGCCAAAACACCCGGGCGGCAAACTTTGCACGTGCAAGTTGCAGGAACTTTGCACCCCTCACTGCTACCCAACTACACCATCTTCTACTTAGTTCAGCAGATAGCTGGAGGAGACTGGAGCGGTAAGTTTCTCTTGATCTTCCCTGTTCGGTTCTACACGGAGATGCACAGTGTAGGCGGTGGTGCTGGGGGGCAGCTGGGGGGGTGGCTGCAGGGCCGGAGCCAGCATGGCTGGTGCTTTGCGAGCCACGGGGCCAGTCCTACGGTGATGCTCGGGGTGGGCAGTGGTGCTGGGGGGGCGGCTGGGGGGGCAGCTGCAGGGCCAGAGCCGGGGCAGCTGGTGCTTTGCCTTTGCGAGCTGTGGGGCTGGCTCTACGGGGATGCGCAGGGTGGGCGGTGGTGCTGGGGGGCAGCTAGGGGGGTGGCTGCAGGGCTGGAGCCAGCGCGGCTGGTGCTTTGCCATTGTGAGCCATGGGGTCGGCTCTACGGGGATGCACAGGTGAGCGGTGGTGCTGGGGGGCGGCTGGGGGGGTGGCTGCAGGGCTGTAGCCGGCATGGCTGCTGCTTTGCCTTTGTGAGCCGTGGGGCCAGCTCTACGGGGATACTCAGGGTGGGCAGTGGTGTTGGGGGGCGGCTGCAGGGCTGGAGCTGGCTCAGCTGGTACTTTGCGAGCCTCGGGGCCGGCTCTCCACGGCAGGGCAGCGGTGCTGGCGGGGCAGCTGTGGGCAGGGGCGCAGCGGACAGTTGACCTTCCATGGGCCGAGCCAGGTGGTGGTCTACGCAGTGCTGACCTGTTCTGCCACCACCTCACCCTGCGCACCTACGTGGCTGTCCTGGAGCGCCTGGCTCACAACACCTGCCTCCGCCGCCCACCCCCACGCAGTCCAGCCGTGTAGATTTTTGGATAAGTGAGAAATCAAGATTGAATGTTGATACTCTAGCTGCAGCACTTGCCATAAAATTCAATATGAAGGATATTTCTTGTTCAAATATTTCCAATATATTGTTAGAAAATGATACATTGACAAAAAATGTTCATTCAATGGAAAAGTACTCATTTAAATAATTAATAGGCATGTAAGCATAATTATAATATAAAATGTTATTGTTACAAATGCTTTTATTATGCATTTATCATATTATAGTGTATTCTGTATTATTGTTGCAATAAATACAATGTTTCTTTTATTTACGATATTTTTTTCTTCAATTTATTTGTGTCCTCCTTTTTGTTGTAAAAAAGTTGGTCACCTTAAGGATATGGGAAAATTAAGGGGAAGCAATATGAACATGCAAAGAATCCAAAGAAAAATCCATAAAGTTTGAATTAAGTTAACGAGTAGATGCATGAGTAAGAACTTGGATTTCAGAGCATGCTTAGAATTTATGGCAAAGAGGATGGCTTGAGAAAGATAATTTGGGAATTCTGCTTCTTTTAATATCATCCTGTCTTTTTTTTTTCATGCTAAGAAGTTACTTTGCTCAAGGTTTTAGGCTATTGTGTTCTTCTGATTGGAAAGTTACTTCTTTTAATGAAATTTAACCATTAAGACAAAATGAAACATTTGGTTTTTGTTAATAGGTACCTTAATATTTAGATCTCCTAAACTACTTAATAGGGACATTTATAGTACAACATTTGAGGTCTTTGGGTTAATTTATTTATTTATTTATTTATTTATTTATTTATTTATTTATTTATGAGACTTATATACCGCTTTAAGTGCAAGCACTCTCTAAGCGGTGTACACCAGTAAGCAATGTATATATATTTTACATTGCCCCCAACAATCTGGGTCCTCATTTTACCTACCTCGGAAGGATGGAAGGCTGAGTCAACCTTGAGCCGGTGAGATTTGAACCGCTGACCTGCTAAACACAGTCAGCTAAAGTGGCCTGCAATACTGCACTCTAACTAATATGGTACTGAGTGAGGGTATTTCAGATTTATTTATTATATGTTCCTTATTTTTATGTGCTATTTAAAGATAAGTCAGGGGGTCACTTCCCCCTCAAGTTATCAAAAATTTACTGTGAAACTGTTCCATCAACTTCAGCATATTTTCAATATTTAAGATCACAATGCAATTGTTTTTATGTGTTCCTAATATTAGTCTAGAGTAGACCACGAGTTCTAGATCAGCTAGTGTCCTTGGGGAGTCATTCTTTCAGAGCCCTAGGAAGGAGGCAAGGGCAAAGGCCTTCTGAAAACTATAGGGCCTAGTCCAGCAATCACCAAGAGTCAATATTAACTCAAATATGCTCTCTCTCTCTCTCTCTCTCTCTCTCTCTCTCTCTCTCTCTCTCTCTCTCTCTCTCTCTGTGTGTGTGTGTGTGTGTACAAAATATCTACAGAAAAAGCTTCTGTGCTAAGGATGCAACTTTAAATTTCATTGCTGCCAGACTTGGGTCCTTGATCACCAATTTCATAGATTATGTTGTCTTATGAATCAGGAGTTAGATTCCAGCAGAATTTCCACAACCATATCTAGAGAAAAAAGGTACACATACAAACAGATGCACCTGCAGGGAAGTGGTCAAGAAATATAATGAAAGCACATAGCCTCCGATCCTGTACATTGTAGAAGATTGGTAACCCCATCTTGGTATACTTCAGAAATTGAAGTTACCATTTGCCCATGTTAGTCCTGAAGATACCAGTTTGGAGATGAAAGGAGATGAATTATTTTCCTAAATGGACATAAGATTTTTTAAAAAATAAATGTGTGCATGAGATCATCCCAGAAGTTAACAGGACATTTAAACTGTCCTTCCCCAGTGCTATAGCTCCTCATACAAAGTAGCAACAAGGTCTTCCTCATAAACTTGTACAAGCCACTTTTTATAACAGATACAATTCCATTTCTAAAATGCATCTAAAATTACTGCTAAATCAGGTTTATAACCAAGACTGACAAAGGGAGGCTTGAAAGAAAGACGAATGAAATTGGTTCTTGTATGCAAGCGCACACAGAGAAAAAAGAAATGCATACAGGCACACAAACCACAGCCAGATTTAGTCTTTGTGTTTCTGGGTGATCTATGGCAATAGAATTATAAAATACCAACTTTTTTAAGTAGTTGCAAACAGTCGAGACAGAGATTAATGTGGCTTTTGTTCCATTTTTTAGCCACCAAAATGTTTTTGCCTGCCAGTGATTTTATGCACCAATCAATTATAACTGCTTATTTAAGTGTCGTGTGATTTTTCCAAAAATCGGTTAAATTTAGGATTATTGACTAATAATTCAAAGCTGTCTCTACAAATTTATACACGTATACCATAATCATTATAAGGATATTGCATAAATGATTATGCCCATGGCAGAGGAAAAGTTTTTGGATCTGAGATTTTTAACACCAGAAGCAGGCAAAAAAGTTTTTTTTAACCTGATGATTTCCAGGCATGTTAGAACTACAAATCTCACAATGATTAACTCATACCCTGAAATTTGGGAGTTGAAAACCCTGTATGCATGGAGGGCACATAGCTGGAGAAGATGATTCTCTAAAGAAGCACGTTAATGCTTTTTCCTAATTATCCTTAAAAATGTTTCCAGAATGGCAATGACTTTGAAGTAAACTTTTGGAAAGTGTACAAAGTGTACAAAGAATATATATTACTAAAAAGATTAATGAGTAAATTGGATGATTGCATGGGGTATATTTTAAAGGTTTTCATTCTGATAGTAACTTTTACAGTAATTAAATAATTAAATGATAAACATTGTTTATTATTTAATTACCAGCACTTCATGTTCATACCTGTGTATCCTTTTAATATATATTAATGGCCAGCATGAATGCTTTTTCTCTGCTTACATTCAAAATAACTTGTTCTTTCCTAAATTATAAGAGTGTTTTTTTTAACTGTTAAATTAACTGGAATATGGCAAAGCAATTTGCATAGAATGTAGTCTGAAAGCTAGTGGGATCTAAGAGGGATAGGCTATCAAAGATTCAGGGCTGAGCAAAACTGTAATGTATGGTGTAATTCCAGTGTAATTTATCTTCTGTACCAAGGATATTTTATCACATTTCTACTACATCATTTTATTTAGGATGATGGCAATGTTTTTTTTCCAGTTTTCTGAGGATTAGTCAAAAGCAGGCATATTTTTAAAAGAAATATGTTTTTGGCATGTCCATATAACTGCTACTAAAGATGAGGAACTGCAGCTGTAGTTGAAACTAAGGTAAAGTTTTAGTACAAGAATTTAAATTCTGCAGGGATTAATCTGCAGTGATCATTTTTATGTTGCGGCATTGCTTTTAATTTCTATGAGAACTGGCAGTAGGACAGACGTCAGACTTGATCTTCTGTGTTAGGAAGATTCTTTTCAGTGTTTCATTTGTGTAGGTAAGTGGTTTTGGAAGTGGTATTGTTGAAAGAAAAATCATCATCAGGGTCCAGCCCAAGCTGGGAATAATCAAAATGGAGACTGCTTTAGAAAGAAGATTGTAGTTTATTGAAGAGGAGAGTCAGACAGAAAGATGGCTCTGGGAAAACTGACCACATGTAGCAGGGAGTGGTGGGTTTTACCTTCTGTGGCTCTTAAGGTTGTTTCCTGTTCCTGTTTGAGGCTTTGTATTTCCTGTGTCATGTACTTTGACCTGAGTCTGAGTGTGCTCTTTTGGTATTGGTGTCTCCTATTATGTCTCCTGTCCTTAGAATTTGAGTGGGGGTATGTAGATTTTAGGTGTCTTTGTCTTCCTAATAGCTTTCTGGCTCCAACCTTCCTGAATGGATTATTACATCTGCATTTCTAAAAGCTGGCCTCTGCCTAGTTTCTGCTTGGGGGAGAGGGGCTGGGGCTGGTTTCTGGGGGCTGGTTTCTGTCTTTTTTTAAGATATTCTCCATTATTCCTTTGGGGAAATATATTCTGCCTTTTTAATATTCCCCAAAATATTTCTTTCTCTGGATTCTTCCCACAGTATCTTTAAGTGTCCCGATTTCTCATCTCCAATTGCAGCCAATAGTGGATAAGATAAGATAACATAAATAAGATAACCTTTATTGTCATTTTTTTACTGTGGGCACAACGGCACACATCAAAAATGAAATTTAGTTGCCCGCTCTCAAAGTGAAACACATACTTGACACACACCTAAAACATATGATGTACAACATATGTATACACCCACACCCCTACATATACATAGCAAATAAATATTAAATACAGTCCATCTTGAATATATAAGGAGGAAGCTTGAGAGTTTACAAGGTTAATGCTATATGGAATGAAACTATGGCTGAATCTTGGCAACTTTAAGATATGTGGATTTTAACTCCCAGAATTCCCTATTAGTATCTTAAAGTTGCCAAGGCGGAGAAACACTGATCTAACAGGTAAACAGATCATGGTTGGATCAGTATTTCGTAACTGAAGAACGAGAAAGAAGTTTAGCTGAAAGGTAAACTACCCACAACTCACTCCTTCCATGCTGGATTCACATACTGGATAGTACCGAGCCAAAATGTGGCTTGCTGATGATGTGTAAACCTAACCACTGTGATTTAGTTAACACATTCACTTAAAACATAGCTTTAGTTTATGTGATTACAGTCAAACCAAACAAACTACAGAAGTACACATATGAGGTATGGCTTGGCATGTTTATAGCCAAGCACAATGTATTTATTCACCCATTGTGGCTTAATTAATATATCATACTTAATACTATGAACTGAATACTTGCTAGGTCAGTGGTGACGAACCTATGTCACAGGTGCCAGAGGCGGCACTCAGAGCCTTCTCTGTGGGCACATGCGCCGTCACCCCAGTCCTAGGCCTTCAACTGGGTTTTATAAAACGTTTTCACTTTAGGCCTCCACCACCGTGTGCAAAAAAAAAAAAGGTTCAATTAGTCAATTTCAACTTCTTGCGGGGGGAAAAAAAGATCTTGCAAAGTTGGAATTGATTGATTGAACTTTTTAATCCCACCCAGTCTGCCGTTACTACCACAGCCACGCCCACTCAATGGGCCACACCCACCCAATGGCCACACCCACCCGGCACCCGACGATGCATAAGTGGGTTTTGGGTTGCAGTTTGGGCACTAAAAGGTTCGCCATCACTGTGCTAGGTTCACACATTAGACTAGATTAAAGCCATACTGCACAAAGGGCTACCATACAGCATAAACCATATATCAGTTTGTTAATGAGGTTTGTTAACAGTAACCAATCTTTCAAGAACCCATAGATTAGCATGATATGTGAGATGATATGTATAGCAGATCACTTACTGGCCATTTGATAATTTGAGAGCTACTCTATGATTACTAATCTTGGTCATATCAATTTTCTGGGTGTCCACATAGGCAAGCTAGGCAGTTATCTAGGGCTGGGATCCCCAATCTTTTTGGCACCAGAAATCGCTTTTGTGGAAGACAATTTTTCTTCCACCAGGGGGGAGGGGAGGAAGGAGCATGCAATCTAGATCCCTCACATGTGCAGGTTACAATAGGGTTTGCACTCTTATGAGAATCTAATGCCTGATGATCTGAGATGGAGCTGAGGCAGTGATGCTTGCATTGGGGAGAGGCTGCAAATAGAGATGAAGTTTTGCTTGCTTGCCCGCCACTCACTTCCAGCTATGCAGCCCAGTTCCTAACAAGCTACGGACTGGTTTCAGTCCATAGTCTGGAGACTGAAGACCCCTGACCTAAGGTATCAGATCAAATGGAATGCCAAATTTCAATATAAAACAATATCAGTGTCAACGCTGCTAACATCGGATGTTCTTGCTTTAATAACAAATGGAAATGCAACCATTTTCTCTATTGCTTTTAGAGTTAGTTGATGCTGGGAGGGGGAAGGGGATGTAAGTCCAGCTAGTCTTAACAATAATAACTCACCTGTGGGAAACCAAGGTCATTGGGCCCAGAGTGGATAGAGTTTTGGCCGGCTGGAGAGCTGGGGAGAAAACCCGCGCTTCAAGCTAATTGGGGAATGTGATTTATGACTGTTTATTGGAGGAGGGAATTATGCTTTGTTTCTTTGTATCCAGGGGAGGGGAATTTAGTTTTAATTTATCTTATAAAAGATTCTTTAAGGTAAATAATGCCTCAAAGTTCTTTTGAAGAGTTTCATCTGTCGGAACCATGATAATCAGATCTTCTTTTATATGTGTGTGTGTGTGGGGACGCCACTTCCATAGTTCTCCTGCATGCCAATTGCTGAATAAAACTGTCATGGATATAAATATGTATTTGTTTTTTTATACAAGTTTTATTAATTTTTCAAATGTTTTACATCCAAGTATTTAGGAAGCAGCGTGGTGATAGGGTAGTCAATAGTCCAATAACAAAATCATTCATGTATATCTCAGGTTACATCAATAAAGGTTCCCTCTCTATTTCCCACAAATATTATATCATATTCATATTTATAGATTTCTAGCTAAAGCTCAGTCAATCAATACATTTCTGAATAACATTTTAGTTATACATATCCAAGTCCTGTTTTTAGGTTTTATTTCATTCCAATTAACATATTCGAATTTAGCCTTTTATCACCAAAGTTTAAACTTCAGATAACTTTAATTTCCCTCATTTCATTATAAGATAATTAACGTAACTAAAATACACACATTATTCCAAAATTTACCTACTTACTTTATTAACAGATATATTCTGTTTCTCATCCTAGTAACTCATTTAATAACAAAATATCTTTCATTGTCACAAATCTATTTCCATATAACAATTAAAGTTATAATCTAACAGTTAGTTTTAATTCCCATTATAAATCTAAATCCTAAATATTAAAGCACTCATTGTCTCTAAAAAGGTGCTTAACCCATTAGGTGATTTCTAAATCAAATTTTTAAATCTAACTATGGCTTTCTTTTTGTGCCAGGCCGGTTTCCATGCCAGTGCCTCTAAAACCTCGGATGTGTCTCCTATCATTCCCA
Source organism: Crotalus tigris (assembly GCF_016545835.1). NCBI lineage: Eukaryota > Metazoa > Chordata > Lepidosauria > Squamata > Viperidae > Crotalus > Crotalus tigris. The sequence continues at coordinate 437,973 of NW_024096617.1, read as the reverse complement.
CACCTGTTGTTTGAATCAAGTGAGAACATCCAGTTATCAATCTTTCAAAAGAACTGGCCCTTTTGTAGTTATTAGGTTGTTGCCCCAATAATTCAAATCTCCATGTTTGGTTTGAAATGTTTATCATCGGTTCAGTCTGGTCCTCTTCTTCTTCTTGCAGTTCCGTCTGAGTAAAATAAAAGGTCGTGTCCGGTGTTGTAATTGTTGTTTGGTTGTCTACATTGTCTAAGTTCTCAATGTAGCATGTTTATTGATCAATTCCTATTACAGCTACTATAATTAAAGTCAGTGGTTGAATATCAGGGTTCTCAATAGATTGTACGTGTTGTATAAAATCCTCTTTGATGTTAAATTGTTGCTCTTCTGTTATTTTTTGGCTTGTAGGTTGATTGGTTTGAGTCTGGGGTTCAATTTGTAGTTTTGTGAAAATGTCCTTGGCTTTCATTCCTGAGTTCATTAGCTCAGTAGCTTCAAGGATTTTTTCAAGAATAAGTTTATAATCAAGTTGTGGATAGGGTTCCTCCATTTCCATGGTGATTAGAGATAGTCCTTTAGTGGAGACTATTTTTAGTGAGAGTCAGTCATTGTCCACCTCCACACTTTGTAAAAATAATTGTCACCACCCAGCTGTTTCCACTTCTTATCTTTTTTGATAATATGAAGGGCAAATCAAGGGAGTCAACAGGCACCATTAAAAAAAATTCAGTTGCTATGCCATGTTTCGCCACAAGATGTCCCCAACAGACTACAAAATCTTTTCCCAAACACCGAATAGCCGTTTATTAAGTTAAAAAAACAGAAAAAAACAAATATTTTCCAAAGTTAATAGTTAAGAAAGATGTTAAGTCTCTATAATAAGAGGTTTTGGGACCCCAAGGTATCTGCAAAGCAAAGATCCAGTTATTTAGTTGTTAAGGTTAGTTGTTCTTTTCTTTTGTTTCCAAGATTTAAGTTCCCAAGTATCCAAACGCTGCTGTATTGAGAGCGGAGAAGAAAATTTCAAGGAGCTTTCACAGGAAGATGATTAGGGAAAGAGAAAGGTAAAGAAGGGTCTCATCTAAATCCTCCATGGTATTTCGTTGTGCTTAGTTGTTATTTTGGCTTTCGGCTGGTGCAACTTGATAATCAACTTGATTCTCCAGCAGGATGGCTGTAGAATCCAACGGATGGGTTGTTACAGCCTTCCTGCCCGATAGACTAGGTCAGAACTTTGGCCACACCCCTCCTTTGAGTGTGACTCCAGTTTTGACTTAGTCTCGAGCCCGATAGCATCTAAATTTTCAGGCTCTGTGACAGGTTTACCACAGAAAACAAGACATCTTCTGTTGGCTGAGATTGCTATTTTCTTAACTGGTCAGGTGTTAGAAAAACAGACCAATCCTTTGTGGCTCAGAGCTCCGAGCCTCCGTCAGGTTTGCTATCCCCTGAGGACTCCTTTTGGCAGCGTGCTGAGAGCATTCAGCTGGCAGCCTCAGATCACGCAAAGGGGTCAAATTTGTTTTTTTGTTTGAACCTCGGAGCTTTGGCAAGCAGCTGACTCCGTATTCTCTCTCAGCTGAGGCGCGCAGGCTCTGCGATGCCCGAAAAAGCCGACAGAACCGCGGATCAATTCTACAGCTCCACAAAGGAAACAAAGCTGCGGTTTGTCAGGGGAGCTCTTAGCTTCCCCCCCCACCCTCCAATCCTTACCTGAGCCTATTTCATAAAGTCTTCAGCTCGGGGCGCGGTCACCATTTTAGCCTCGTGGCTTGCTCACTGTTGGTTGGCTGTTGGGGGGCATGTCTTAGGCCTGGGTGCCATCTTGGGTGTGATCCCTGACAACCACCATTTTAGGTGGGTCAGCCATCCGAAGAAATTCAGTCCCTTGTTCATACTAATCTAACTTAGTTATATTCTGATATATATATTTAAAAGAGAGAGAGAGAGAGAGAGAGAGAGAGAGAGAGAGAGAGAGAGAGAGAGATTACTACCCTGACACCTTGGGTCTGACTTTTCAGCCCATTTATTGTGGGGGCGATACAAATTTCTCAGCCCAATCACTGTTCCTTTTTTTACAATTTTCTCCAGCAAAGGTGAAGGAGTGAGAGGAGTTTCTACCTTAATTCCCACTGCTCCACTAAAGTGGCATTTGTCACCGGCCTATCAGGTTTTTTCTCTCTTCTTAGTCAGAACCGGACTGTCCGGCCATTGTGTTAGTGCAGAGCATGGATCGCGATCCTTCAGATTTGCGTGTTTGTTTTCCCCCACCCCCAGGTATTTCCTACTCGGGGTACCTGGCCACAATGGCAGATGATGTCTCGCAATCAGCTACACAGGGTCCCAGACAGCTCCCCCACAATAACAACAACAAAAGCGCAGATCTGCAGAATCTGAAGTAGGGGGGGGGGAGAAGAAGGCCAAAACCAAACATATCTCTCAGAGGGAACCCTCTAAAACAGCTGAGCGAGAGGCCTCGAGGAGACATTTGGCACTCGAAAAGCAATTCTCTAGGGCCCAAAGAATCCGATCCAATGAGGCTGACATGGTTTCCCCTGCCCCATTGGAGGCCCCTATACCCGAATCTACCTTAACTACTTCTCAGGAAGTCCTCAGATCTTGGTCTCCTCTGGGGGAAACCGAGCAGATGGATTCCCCTCACTCCTCTTCACCAGCATCTTCACCAGATCATGCTCCCCCTGTGACTGGAGCTAACACCAGATCCCAGGAGGACTTATGGTCTGCTCAATTTCAGGCCTTTATGCAAAATGCATTCGCCCAATTTATGTCATCCAAAGGACAATTAGCCTTTCAACCTCCATCCCAGAAGGGGCGGAACAGTGTTCCTGCCACAAATGTCTCTGACACCTCCTCTCAAATGGGAGAGGCGGAATCAATGGACCTGGACATGGCCGACATGCCCTTCTTGGAGGACGAAGAGGCTACTCCTGAGCAGACAGCAAATTCTGGTCTCTTTGACCCTTCCCTTCTTAAATCCCTTCTAATTAAAGCAATTTCCACTGTCAATCTAACATCTGTACAGGAAGAAAAACCTTCCACCAGTAAGGAGTCCAATCCCCTCTTTGCAAAGAGGGTAACCGAGGACATTCCTTGTCCAGAGGTCTTTTGCACCTCTGTGGAGGAACAATGGTCATCCCTGGCAGCACCACTTACTCCTAACAGTGTGGAGAGGAAGCTCTTTAATGTTGCCCCATCCTTTTCATCCTTATTGGATGTTCCCACGGTGGACAGTCCCCTGATTTCATTGTTCTCCACATCTGCTATTCCAGGGGACATGGCAGAAGCCCTGAGAGCCGAAGACAAGAAGTTTGAACACTCCCTCCGTCGCGCGCATCTGGCCTCAGCCTGGGTGGCCCAGGCAGCAACTTCCTCATCTTTCTTCGCCAGGGCTTGTATCATGTGGCTTCGCGAGCTACAAGCCAGCGTACCTCCAGATCAGGTCAGAACACACCAAACTTTGGCCAAGATACTGGCTGCCTCACAATACATGGCTGACGCCTCCTTATACGCAACTAAATACTCAGCAAGATCCATAGCAGCCACGGTAGCCTCATGCAGGCTCCTATGGCTCAAACACTGGAAAACCAACCTAAAAGCCAAGTGGCGTCTATCAACATCCAAATACAATGGGACACTGTTCGGATCCATTTTGGATCCACATGTAAGTGAGGGCAAGTGTAAAATTTTAGTCCATCCCTCAAAAAAGCTGGACAGGAGACCCCCCACAGGAGTTTCGTAAACAGGGCTTCCGGCCTAGCAGTTCCTGGGAGTGGAGACAGCCCTTTTGAACAGGGCAATCCTGGGACTGGTCAAGAGGCTCGCGATCCTTCTATTCTAGGCAGGATCGTTCCCAGGATCGCCCAAACACTGGAGCCAGAGGCCAATTTCAATCTAAATGTTCTTTCAGGGGTGCGGGAGGCTGTCCTTACAGGCGATCCAAGTGACGCCAGGGAAGACTCTCCCATAGGGGGACGGTTAGGAAGGTTCAGCGAGGTCTGGGAACAGAGCACCTTCGACGCTTGGGTTTTAGAAACAATCAGGTACGGTCTCACCTTAGAGTTCTACTCTCCCCCACCAAACCACTTCATCAGCTGCCCTCTGTCCAGAAACACCTCCAAGGCAAAATTGGTAGCCTCAGCCATTTCACACCTCATATCAATTCAAGCCATAGAACCAGTACCAAAGGAACAGGAGGGAAAAGGGTTCTACGCCATCCTCTTTGTAGTCCCAAAGACCTCAGGAGGGTGGAGGGCAATACTGGACTTAAAGGGACTGAATTATTATTTAACCTACAGAAGGTTCAAGATGCAGTCCCTAAAGTCCATATTAGCCAGTATCAGGAAGGGAGACCTCCTTTCCTCAATAGACCTCACGGAGGCGTACCTACATATTCCCATTCATCCCCAATATCGCAAATTGCTCAGATTTTGCTACGCTCACCGGCATTACCAATACAGAGCCCTGCCCTTCGGGCTATCTTCAGCCCCAAGGGTTTTTACCAAGATACTAGCCATCATAGCGGCCCACCTCAGAATGATGCCAGTGCGCGTACAATTTTACCTGGACGACATTCTAATTCAGTCCAGCTCTCTCAAAGCAGCACAATCAGACATTCAGACCACGATACTCACCCTTCAGAATCACGGATTTTCCGTGAACTTCAAAAAGAGCCACATCACTCCCACAAGGAGACTTCAACACCTGGGAGCAATAATAGACTCATCCCTATGCAGGGTATATCTTTCCCAGGAGCATCGAATCAGCATCAGGAAACTGGTCCATCAAGTTTGAAAGGACAGGAGGGTGTCTCTGGCACAGCTGTCGAAGCTCCTGGGGAAAATGATATCTTGCATGGGCATTGTTCCATGGGCAAGACTCCACTCCAGACACTTACAGTGGTTCCTCCTTCCTTATCAGAGAAGGAACCTCAGTGCCTCTAACAGGAAGGTCACAGTCCCACATCACACATTGCGATCCCTACATTGGTGGATATCACCAGCGATGGCCAAGGGAAGCATATTCAGGGAACCAACCCGGATCACTCTCACAACAGACACGAGTCTGTTCAGTTGGGGAGCTCCCCTGGAGACTTACCTAGCTCAGGATCAGTGGAGACGCTCGGATCTCGCTCACAACATCAATTGGCTCGAACTTTGGGCCATACACCTAGCCCTCCTTCGATTCTCCCATCTAGTAAAACGGAAACAGGTTCTCGTCTTGACTGACAACGTGGCAGCAAAAGCCCTCGTCAACAAAGAGGGAGGGACCCGATCTTGGGAACTAATGCAGGAAGCATCGGCTCTGGGTCTGTGGGCAGAGTCAAATCTCCAGGCAGACTCACTGAGCAGAGCCAAAGTGGACCATGCAGAATGGCGCCTGGATCCGGCTCTGTTCGAGGAAATCTCACGAAGGTTCGGACGACCACACCTGGACCTATTTGCTACCCCGAAGAACACACAACTACCCAGGTTCTTCTCCAGATTCCCGACACCGGGAACGGAGGGAACGGACGCTCTTCGATGTCGGTGGCTGGCACAACTCCTGTACGCCTTCCCACCACTCCCCTTGATTCCGGCAACCATACGCAAGTTGATCCTGGAAGGTGCAGAAGTAGTCTTGATTGCTCCACATTGGCCACGACGTCCGTGGTTTGCCGACCTTGTGGATCTCTCGATATCACCTCTGTGGAGGATTCCCCCGGACCGAGCGGTCCTCAGTCAGGGCAAACTCCTACATCCAGACCCTCAGTGGCTACAACTAGCCACTTGGCACTTGAGCGGCAAAGTCTAGCCAGGCAGTCTTACTCACCCGGGGTGTTATCGATCATTCAAGCATCAAGGCGTCTTTCTACAAACAGGCTCTACGATGCTACATGGAAAGGATTCTGCAAGTGGTGCTTTGTACATTGCTTAGAACCACTCTCAGTTACTATTCCTAACATCCTAGATTATTTGTTAGAGGGGCTGAATAAGGGCTTATCATCCAGCACCATTCGCAGACAATTAGCGGCCCTCTCAACGGTTCTTTCCTGCGACAATTCAAGTCCCTTGTCACAACATCCGGCAATTAGTGCTTTTCTAAAGGGAGCAGTCAATACCAGACCACCTGTAGTACATCGCTATCCTTCTTGGGATTTATCCAAGGTACTACAGGCCTTGACATTACCTCCATTCGAACCTCTCAGTTCATGTTCTCTCCACTACTTGTCCTTAAAAGTAACCTTTCTTGTGGCTATTACCTCAGCTAGAAGGATCTCAGAATTAGCCGCACTCTCAGTCAGGGAAGATCTATGCACTTTCTTCGAGGACAGAGTGGTCCTTAGACCGGACCCCACGTTCATTCCAAAGGTTAACACCATTTTTCACAGATCTCAGGAAATAATTCTACCTAATTTCTGTCCCAATCCCACACACAGGTTGGAACGTCAGTGGCACAAGCTAGACGTACGCAGGGCTCTGCGTTACTATGTAAAACGTACTTCATCCTTCCGTAAGTCGGAAGCCCTATTTGTTTCCTTCCAACCTTCAACTATGGGGAAGAAAGTTTCCTCTTCAACTATAGGTAGGTGGATTAGAGCTTGTATAGCTCAAGCCTATTCCTCTCAGTCAATTCCCGTTCCCTCACACGTTACGGCTCACTCAACACGCAGCGCCGCTGCATCGGCCGCGTGGTCCACACAGGCCTCGTTAGAGGAAATTTGTAGAGCCGCAACTTGGTCTTCTCCCTCGGTTTTTGTTAGACATTACCACGTAGATTCCTTCACGGCGGTTCATGCTGCCTTTGGCAGATGTGTACTCCAACAGGTTGTCTCTGCTCAGGACCCAGTAGCCTAGACTCTCCCTCCCAGGGGGACATGAGGGCTTTGGTATGTCCCATCCGGTGGATTCTACAGCCATCCTGCTGGAGAAGGGGCGTTGTCTTAACTGAACGCCTTTTTTCAGCAGGATGATGTAGAATCCACCCCCCCCCATGCAGATAATCTAGGCAGGTGACTAACAAGGAGCCACTATGTGGAATTCATCAGATCAGCTCTAGTCTCAGTCAAAACTGGAGTCACACCCAAAAGAGGGGTGTGGCCAAAGTTCTGACCTAGTCTATCAGGCAGGAAGGCTGTAACAACCCATCCGGTGGATTCTACATCATCCTGCTGAGAAAAGGCGTTCGGGTAAGACAATGCCCCTTTTCTTTTGTTTCCAAGATTTAAGTTCCCAAGTATGAAAACTCTGCTGTATTGAGAGTGGGGAAGAAAATTTCAAGGAGCTTTCACAGGAAGATGATTAGGGAAAGAGAAAGGTAAAGAAGGGTCTCATCCAAATCCTCCATGGTGCTTCTTTGTGCTTAGTTGTTATTTTGGCTTTCGGCTGATGCAACTTGATAATCAGCTATGTTAATGGCCGATCTTTTCTTCATCGGTCTTGAGGAGTTGCCTCGGATCAAACGGAAGGGCTCCCACCCTTCCGCGATCTAGTGAGGGTCCTCCCCAACGGTGGTCATCACTCCAGGGCGATGTTCGACCCTTTCCAGGGTCTTCTGATGAAGGGAAACCAAATGGCGGAGAGAAGGCTCTCTCCACGTCCGAAGGCGTCACAGTCCGGAACTGGAAGCTCATACTCTTTGTTTTAATCCCTCCCATGACATCTACATGTTTTTTTAATCTTCGTAACTTGGAGAAATATAAGATTTGTGCCCTAAGATAGTACAAGTAGTCCTTGACTTACAACAGTTCATTTAGTGATCATTCAAAGTTATAACAGCATTGAAAATTTTTTTGACTTAAGACCATTTTTCACACTTACAACCGTCACAGCAATCCCAGTGTCACGTGATCAAAATTCTGAAGCTTGACAACAGGCTCATATTTATGACAGTTGCAGGATCCCAGGCTCATGTGATCACCTTTTGTGACCTTCTGAACTGCAAAGTCAATGGGGAAGTCAAATTAATTTAACAACTGTGTTACTAACTTAACAGCTGCAATGATTCATTTAACACCTGTGGCAAAAAAGGCTGTAAAATGGGGCAACTCACATAACTGTCTTGCTTAGCAACATAAATTTTTGACTCAATTGTGGCTGTTAGTTGAGGACTACCTGTAATTTGGAAAACTTGTGAAGTTAATGTTTTATACTTCAATATTTATTTGTTGTTGTTTTTTTAAAAAAAACTTATCACTGCTATTCATTCCATGAATGAATGGATGAATGGATGAACGAAAGCAAGTATACAAGAAAGCCAAGAGAAGAGCACTCCTTGGCCACCACTAATAGATTTAGATTCTGCTCATTGGTAACCTGTTTTTCCCTCTTCTGTAAGGCTACCACCATATCTGGGCTGCAAGAATCCAGGCAGCCACTAGATGGTAGCAAGGAGATACAGGCAACTCTAAATTTTGGAAAACATCTAGAGGCTGTCTAGATTCTGCAGCCCAATCTCCTCTAATTTTCTTCTTAGCCATTGTTCAGTCATTCAGTTGCTTCTAATTCTTTGACCTGATGGTCATAATTTTGCCAGGATTGTCTTTCAGTCATTTCTTATAAGAGCAAGCTTTTGTCATTATTGACAGTCTCCAACCAATTTGTCTTCTGTAGGCCTCTTTTTCAATAGCCTTTCCCCCCAATATTCTCTTCTACTTCTGTATGATGTATTCTCTTTTCAGTCTACCTGCAAGGAAAAACAAAATATAAAACTTGGAACTGGCACAATATCATATTGGGCAGTATTAGTTCAGAGGACATCCTTTGCATTCTCAATGACCTATCCAATTTTCATCACTGTAGGTTCACTGGACGACTATGGCAAGGTTAGTTCTACATGAATTTTAGTGCTCTTTGGATTAGAATTCAGGTTCTCAGCCTACCTGATCCATTAACCCATTCAATAGCAGCTTACTTCTTATGAGCAATGTCTTAAAACACTATTACTTCATTTCTGAAGTAACATTTTAAATAGAATGTTACACCAATGCTCTCCTCCCTTCTCACCCCAAAGCTGTAAAAAGAAGGATTTTTTTTGTACTGTATATCACCTTAATTCCATTATCACAATTTATCTTGTCACATTTGCATGAATCCAAACTAAAATTCTTGACCAATAGCTGAGTAGCCTTTAGCTGAACATATGCAGCAAAAGGGAGCATCGCCTATATAGAGAGAAAGAAGTGAGTCAGATGATTTGTTGCATGGGTAAATTTTAACTGCAAAAGGAACATCACCACATAGAGTAGCTAGCCCAAAGTAAGAATAATAAAGTTGGAGAAAATGAGTCAGATTTTTTTCTGTCTTAGTTAGCAGCTCCTGATATATAGGTAAACCATTTCTTTATTAACTTGTTATCTTCTACCTGGGAAAATATTAGTATATTGTGGAAAAGCCTAAAATGCTTGGAACAGGTGGGAGGGAAGAGGAGAATAACCAGAAGAAAGTTGGATAGACTCAGTTATAGTGTCCTTGCCTGTTCCAGATAATTCCAGCTTCTCATAACAGTCTGGGAATCCATTTAGCTCAGGTTTCTCCCACATCTCTTTCTAAGCCCTGGCATTTACTTGGCTTCTGCATAGACTTGATTTGATTTTGGCATTTATAGTGGCTTTTCAAGGTCTTTATGGTAAGATGTTCTTGTCCTTGTTTCAGCTATTTCAGAAAATATCTACTAATCTTTTTATTCACATATCTTAGTCTCATTGTTTGGTATGTTATACATAAAATGTCTTTGTTGGTCCAGGGAGCTTAAATTCACGACAAATCCTCTTGGGCAGATGGCAGCCATCTGATGGCCTTTTTTCACAAGAAACTAGGAAGTATAGCTGTTAATCTTCCTTGTCTTGAATAGGCCCACATAGTTTCTTTCGCATGTGCTATTTTGTTATCCCCAGGAAGTCAGGAGAGCATTTAAATTTGTAATTATGTTCCTTTATGCAAAAAACTGCTGTTCATACAACTCCACACAGCCACCTAGTATGAATATCCAGTTGTCTAATTATGTCTTCAGAAAATTCTATATTCAAAATTCTCCAACAAATCTAACAATCCTGATGCATACACATGTACACAGATACACATTTGCTTGCAACACACCGAAAGCAGAAGCTGTGGAATAGCACCTTAAAAGTCAGGTGGGAAAAAGGTCTAACATAACAGCCCCACAAACCTGATAAATATGTTTGTCAGAATAACCCAGAAAATAACTTTATTTAGCTTGTTTTAAAATTACAGCTGCCAAGGAGTAATTGATCTGCTGTCATTAGGCAGAAAAAATCTGAAAGCCTGGGGGCACAATTAACCAGTACACAACCACCTGCCCTCTCAGAGTTATCCTTTGTAATCGAGAAGAGGGGCTGTGGCATTTTTTGACAAGGGAATAACAATGGGATTCTAAAGTTTCGTTCCTATAGGATCTTACTTTAAATTAGCAAAGTGGGTGAGGAGTGATGTAACCCTTGCTCTACCGTGGCCAAAACGAGTATTCAATGAGGCAGTTGCTTGTTTTAGTCATGGCTCCTGTTGGTGAGGATTATTTGCGTCAGGATCCTGTGCACAAGCATAGGACGATCCACCTACATAAAAATGAGGAAACTAGGCCTTTTATTTATTTGTTTGTCTATCTATCTATCTATCTATCTATCTATCTATCTATCTATCTATCTATCTATCTGATTTTGGAACTGCCCATCTCCCTTTGAGAGGTGTTCACATACAGAATTAAGCATCAAAAACACTATATGAAATTATGGCATCACAACCTTTATTACCCACATAACTGTATTTTTAGAACTGCTGCTCCAAATCTAACAAAATCGTAGGGTTCCATAGGTTCCAAGGAATGGAAGTGGGGGGGGGGCAGCTATCTTGTTGTAATTCCTCAGTGTTTCATTCATGTGCTGAAACTGTGCTTTTAAAATGTTTTTAAATTTAAATTTTATATTCTGCCTTTATTATACAAATAACTCCAAACAGCAAACACACCTAATACTTTTTCTCCCTCCTATTTTCCCTACAACAACAATCATGTGAGTTGACTTGGGCTGAGAGGGAGCGACAGGCCCAAAGTCATCCAGCCAGCTTTTTTGCCTAAGGTGGAACTAGAACTCACAGTCTCCTACTTTCTAGTCTGGTGCCTTAACTGTTAGCCAAACTGGCTTTATTTTATAATGTATCACCTAAACCACCACGCTTTTTTTAGAAGTAGGAATTAAAAGTAGGAATTCATCAAAAACTCCTGCTTCCAGAATTAAAAAACTTACTACACCCCTGTACTCTCAATTCACAATTCAAGAAGAATAATTCAAATATTCCAATTGTTTATCAACTGTGCTTCCATATGAAAAGGTAAAGGAAAAAGTTTCCCCTGTCCAGTCATGTCCGACTCTAAGGGGTGGTGCTCATCTCCGTTTCTTAGACAAGGGAGCCTGTGTTGTCCTAAGACACCTTTGTAGTCTGCAGGATTATAGGCCAAGGCACATGGAACACTGTTATCTTCCCACCAAAGTGGTACCTATTTATCTACCCACACTTGCATGCTTTTGAACTTTTAGTTGGCAGGAGCTGGGGCAAGTGACAGGAGCTCACCATATCACATAAGTCTTAAACCCAGGCTGTCAGTTTTCCAGCTGATAAGTTCAGCACTTTTAACCGCTGAGCCAGCCTGCCCCCTATGAATCCATTTATAATGATTTAATTTGATATAGTAGGGCTTAATTTCTTTTAAAGTCATTTTAATCATGGCAACTGCAGTAACTGAGGATTTTAGCTCAATGTGGAGGCACCAGTGGTAAGTATTGGGCATAAAATAAAACATGATTTATTGGCATGCTGTGTAAAAATTAAGGAAGAGCGTATATTTTCCTTTCTAGTTAAGTCTCACTTGTTTGTGCTAAATGCTGACATTTAACATCTTTGCATTTGGATTAAATTTACCTTTCTCTAATTTATATTTTGATTTGTTGAATAATCCATTGTTAATTGGGTTTACACAGCACGCTAAGCCATAAAACATGGTCCTCCCAGCTATATTTAGTGTCAATTCCCCTAATCCCCAACCAGTCTTAGGGAAGGCTGCTGTAAATCCTGAAAGATTCTCCCTTAGGAGCAGCTTAATATTTTCTTCCTATTTTGATGAAACCATGTTTTGCCATTGCACTCAAACATAGTCAGCCTTAGTTAGTGGAAGCCATAATCAGCCTGCGAACAATGTTATATTCTGCCACAAACTCAGGGCTGAATAAATTTTTCAAATGGACTGGAGGATTATACAAATGCAACCATTTTTATCTATTTCTTTCTGTTTTTAAAATAACTACAAATTGTCTTGTGGAAATGCAAAGCTCACTTTCTAAACAAAGGCTGCATCTGTTTACTGCACTTAGGCAGTTTCTTTAATCATATTTTTTGAATAAACCAGAATTGGCTAGCCACATAGAGTCTAGACTGTCTTCTAGAGAATCTATCCCCAACCTTTTTGTCCCCAGGGACCGGTTTCATGCAGACAATTTTTCCACAGATTGACTGGGAGGGGAAGAGCATGCAACCTAGATCCCTCACATGCGCAGTTTTCAGTAGTGTTTGCGCTTCTATAAGAATCAAATGCTTGATGAACTGAGGTGGACCTGAGGTTGTGATGCTAGTGCTAGGGAATGGCTGCAAATACAGAAGAAGCTTCGCTCTCTCACCCACTGCTCATCCCCAATTGTATGGTCGGTTCCTATTATGAAATTAGGAACTTAGTGTATTGTGTGAATCCAGCCAATCATCATCATCATCATCATCATCATCATCATCATCTAGCTTTTTACCTTGCCTTTATTATTTTATAAGTAACTCATATGTTACTCAAACATGTTATTCAGTTAATTATGGTTAGGAAATATTTGGTTAAGTAAATAACAATAATGGGAACCTCATAACTAGAGGTGCCTTAGATCAGGACTTAGGCACAGAATACAGTATATGGGGTTTTAATCCTTTATATCCATTTGGTTTCTAATCTGGATTAGGCTTTTGCTCTTCTTTTTTCCCATGCAGTTGGTTTTTTCCACACTGGATGACAATACAAAGAGTGACTTTGGAATCCATAACGGGGAGAAAAACAGTCTATTCAGTACCACAGTCTTCAATGCTTTTCCAGTTATTTAAAATGAGTGCAATTCCAAATGACATAAATAAAAATATCTCTGTTTTAGCCTACACACAGTATGTTATTTGGGCTGTATTATCAAAATGATTTCAGGAGGCAGAACTTATTTTTTTTTCCCTAATAAGTAGGTTAAGCCGGTGAAGGTACCTGGTTTTAAAAACAGCAAACGCCAAACATAGTTGGTCATTCTAATCCTAATCACTTTTCTGTAAGCCCCAATTAATAATATAGAATTTACTTCAAATTAAAATATATATGGTTTAAGGTACATGTATCACATTCTAACCTTTGACAATGAACACCAGGGCAAAATACCACATTAACAAATCAGTTAAGGTGTTGGACTATGACAGAAATAACCCAGGTTCATCCATAACTATATTACCCATGGATAATTTGGAGGCGAAGCATTCTCAGCCCAATTTATCTGCCAGCATTGTTGTTATAGTTGTGGGGATTTAAAGCAGAGGAAAGATTAATACATAATTCTGCTTGGAATTCCTCAAAAAATTAATGAATAATAATATTAAGAATACTTTATTCTAGAAGGTATTTTATATTAGGGCCAAAATAGAGAGATGATGGACATCCATTATTTGTTTACTGAGGCTTCTGAAAATCTATTTTGATTTAACACAGCGGTTCCCAACCTTTGCGGCTTGGTGGCCTGTCTGGGGAGAGGAAGAAGAGGGGAACTTAGCTGCGTGAGTGGTGGCCTAGTGGGCTGGCGTGCAGACTTACATGCAGCCCTTGATCGAGTGGCAGGTCAGCGCATACGTGCACATGCTCATAGCTCAACTTGCACAAGCAGCGGGCTGGGGCACATGTGCACAAGTGCCCACCGGCCCACTGTTTGTGTAGGTTGAGTTGCACATGCACTCCAGCCAGCCACTCATGTGTCCCAATTCTGAATAGGTGATGGCCCAGTAGTGGACCATGATCCAGGGGTTCGGGACCCCTGATTTAACACACGGTATCGGTCAAAGAAAGGAGCTATCCTTTTCCCCATGTATCTCACATGTTGCATTTTTAAAAAACATTTTCATATCTTTTCCATATTTTTTCAGTGGCTCCCAAAACAATTGTGTTTATTTCTGACTGGTTATACACAATCATGTTTTCAAGGAATTTAAATGTTTGTGATTAACAGCTCAAACTCATGCACATATACTCAATAGTAAATTAGACTGATTTCAGTGAAGTTTATTCACAGATCATGGATGAGATTCAGAAGTAGTTTTGGTGGGGAATAGACTAAAGATTTGAACTTTAAGTCTTTGAAACCAAATGTACATGATAAATATAATAAATAAGGAAATTGGCATTTTGTTTCTATTGTAAGATTTAAATTCAAATTTGATTTGAGTGATTAGTATGGACATAAAATAGGAATGGTGACGAATTATTTGATCTAGGCCAGGGTTCCTAAACTTTTTGCTATCCCTTTAGTATATTCTTAATGTAGACATTTTAAAAATTCAAACACCAAAATGAATGAACAATGAAAACAATACAGTGAAAATGAAATTTTGGGAAAGATAGAACTTTTGTTAACAATGTAATTATGGTAAAAGCTTCTTCACACATTCCTTGGACAGATCTGCACCCCCCCCCCCAGGGGAGGTACACCTCACACTCTAAGAAACCCCGATCTGGATGGTTTTGAGGACAGAATGTGAATGGTTTGTCTCTATATCAGTATAAACAGAAAGAAATTCAAAATACATCTGCAATACAGATGCAAATACAAAATGATTTATTTGTATTGGCTTTCTCAAGATTATTTTGAAATAAAATTTTGCAGAGGCTAAGGAATGCAATTCCCTAAAGTTTTTGAAAAGGATGCATGAAATTTATGATAGGTGAATAGATGAGGTTATTTATATTGAAGTTCTTTCCATTCTGTCAACAAACAAATTACATTTTCATTTGTTATACGTAGCATGACAAGAACTATTCCAGAAAAAGGCATCCACTAGGGAAACAAGGAAGACTAATATCAAAACAAATGTTGCATGAGGCAATGCAAAGTCCAATCTTATTTTATATGTATTATGTTTTGATAAAATGCTTTCTATGTGAGTTCTAATGTCAGCACCAACTGTTCTTGAAAATAAAAAAAATAACACTATGGAACCCAACCTATCCCTATATACTGTATATAGGGATTTTCCAGAGTTGCGTTCTTTTCTTATTGCTTCCCTCCCTATCCTCATTTGTTTCTGAGGCGCCTGAGCGTGGCTGTTGTGGGTTTTCACGCGCCCAGCGGGTCTCCCATGAGTGTAGAAGAACAGACACGAACACGTGGTTTCCTCGGGATGGGAGCCCCGAACAAAGCCAAAGCATCCCTTTTATTGTGTTACCAGAAGGCGGGTTTATATGCACCTTGTGACCACCTTACACCAACCACATTTGTTATAACACAGCATATTAGCATATTGCACGTGCTACAGCTTTGTTTTGCTCACACCCCTATACAGCTGTTACACCCGGCACCAACAACGCACCAAACACTTTCCTTTGCACCGCACGGCACTTCTTGGTATTCTCTCGAACTTTTTGACTTCCGACTTCCTTATACCTTGGCCTACTGCAGTTGATGACTCAGCCTAGCAGGCCAGATAATCCAATAACTCCAACATCTCCTCCTTTTCTGTTTTATTTAAAAATAAGGAGGGAGCGCTTTATACAAAGTCATCCTCAGTGTCGCTTGGCAAGGTGAAGGCCGGTTTGGTTAGCAGGGGTAGCTGAACTGCAGTGATAGGTGTAGTTACTAAATTGACCTGTTGATGGGGGAATTTTCCTGACGGAAAAATTTTAAACATCATAAACAAAGAGGGCAAACATTGAATACAACAACATATCAAAACTAAAATGACCACAATAGTTATACCAGAAACCAATGATCGCAGCCAGGTTCCGTCGGGTAGCCAAGACCATAGGGCATCCCAAATGTTTATTGCACCAGATCCGTCGGATTGTAACGGATTATGACGAACCATGTCTTCCATATGCTCAATGGTACCTGTGATATTGGCTTTATAATCAGAGATATAAACACAACAATGAGAATGGATTAAGGCACATACTCCTCCTTTCGAGGCAAGGATAATGTCCAAAGCATAACGATTTTGCAGAACAATCTCTCGTATTTCTGCCACTTCCTTGTTTAACAATTTGGTAGTCTGAATGGTAGCATTGAACATGTGCCTAGTCCAGTTATTTAATGCATAGATGTCTCTGTAATTCATGGCTACCCCCAGAGATGGAATAAGAGATCGTGCAACTTGCGTTCCTGTATTGCCGGGTCCTCCCAGGCCATTTTCTAGATCTCTTCGATTCCGCAAACGGCCTGAAGGTGGCTGATCTGACACAAAAACTGAGGGAGCAAGAAAGCCCAACGTACAACGGCCGGACCACCGTGGAGGTATACGTTGATATGCCTGCCGGCCACAAAGCATCCAGACGTTACTTAATATATTTGCACAGTTTGGCGAACCATGGCTCTTACAAGACTGCAAAGGAAGAGTGTGGACATCGTGTCCGTGTTGCCGGGGTGACATCCTGTTGATAGCGAGCATCCGGTTATTTGATAGGTACACATATATTCAGAAAAATCATCAAGGAATTCAAAAAGAGGAATTTTCTTAAAGGGATGTGGTCTAGTCATGTTGTTTGAAAGTTGAAATGTGATGTCACAATATAGGTATATAACGGTGTTCTTATATTCCCAACAAAACGCTGCCTTTTCCTGGATTCTGCTTCCTATTGTGTATACCGTATAATTCACCATAGCATTGGAAAGGGTCCCTCTAGACCAGGGAAATTGTTTCCAACCAGTTGTATTAAAAGGCACCGCATGCATAAAAAGTCCCCCCTCCTCCAAGGTTGGGATATGCATGCACATCCAACACTCAGTCTTCTTCAAAAGATGAGAAATATTCTGCACATCTTTCATAAAAGAGTTGTGGGCCCAGGGTCCATGGTCGTCCGACGTCTGGTTAGGATGGTGGAGATTGAACCAAATAAGGACGAACACAGAGAGCTGGAGTCCAAATGATTTTGCCATGATCATCTACCGCAGCGTAGCCTCTCCCCCAGATAATAAGCTCTGCAGGACCTTTCCACGTGGGGTCTGGAAGCTGTCGATAGTAAACTGGAGGTCTTGACGTAGGGGGAGGGACTGTTGAAAAATGACGAGAGGCAGCTGTTGATGATGGATCGCCCGTCAGATTTAAAAAGTTCAATGTATAAAGGCACAAGTTAAGGATGTTTTGCACTGCTGGGAGGCCAGGGGCGATTTTCCCCTTTTCATTTAAATATCGATTGAGAGCTGTTTTTAATGTTTGATTTGCTCGCTCAACCAAGGCTTGATCTTGGCTATTATACGGAATGCCAAACTTATGAACAATGGACCATTTTGTACAGAATTCTGCAAAAGCAGAGCTAATATAAGCAGGCCCGTTGTCTGTCTTAAATTCTTTGGGGCGTCCCAACGATGCAAATGACCGAATACAGTGATTGATAACATGTTTAGTGGCCTCACCCCTCTGGGGGGAAGCCATAACGAAGCCAGAATATGTATCAATAGAATGGTTGGCTGGGTTGGACCATGTGGTGTGGAAGCCGATGGTGGCAGTGGGAGACACATAAACATGGAGGCCATCTTTCATCTATCTATCTATCTGTCTGTCTGTCTGTCTATCTATCTATCTATCTATCTATCTATCTATCTATCTATCTCTATCTATATAGGGAAGAAAGAGAAGAAAGGGAGAAAGAAGGTAGAGAAGAGGGAAGAAAGAGTAGGAGTGTGGATACAGTGAAAGGGGAAATGGGCGAGCAATACCAAAATTTATGTGTATGTATTTATTTTATTTTATTAAGAGTATCAGATAAGAATGTAAAAAGAATGTATGTTAACACGTGATAAAATATCGCGATATATTTGTTGATATGTATGGGGGAAAAAGTTCTTTGAAAAAAAGATGTAGATATAAATAGTTAGATAGATAGATAGATAGATAGATAGATAGATAGATGATAGATTGCATTATCTTTCTGAACATAAGCAAAAGTCTTCAATATTTCAGTACAAATCACCTTTAAGCCAGATGGATGGCATATAAATTAAATAAATAAATAAATAAATAAATAAATACTGAAATTGACACCTACATGGCAATATAATTTGTTTAAAAAGTCAATAGAAACATTTAATTGAACATTGCTATGTTGCAGTTGGGGTTTACCATGGCAATATTTTCATTTTCATATTTTCAGACGTCATCATATGATTTTTAAAATGTATCCTACTCCTTCAGATATATTTAAAAAACTCCTATGATTTTATAAGTATGTTGGAGCATTGTTAAATTAAATATTCAAACGGTCACCATCAGCCTGTGTGCTGATGGAAAACAACAAACATCTTTCTCCTGGGGAAAATATAAAAAATGTGTAACCTCAAAATTAATTTTTGAATGCTAAGCTTAGAGATATTTTCAATTCCATTTGAAGGGAACACTCTAATGGAGAATTATTCTGTTTAATAGGATGAATACATATTCTTGCCCTTGGTAGGAATTTAGTAACAATGCACTGTGTGCAATTGACTTGAATGGAACTTATTTCTGAGTATTTTCCTAATAATTCTCATGACTAATTACATTTTTCTGTTCTTTCTAATAAGAAGCTGTTGAAAACAAAGGAATGAGTGGAAGGTGTACAGGACTATCATTATTTGCAATGGGTAGAGATTTGAAGGGCAAGATAGGATTCAGAACACATGTGGAAGCAAAAGCACTAAAGCACCTGCATCTTTTCCAAGGCTCACCTGGATGCCCTCTGTAACTGATGGGTGGTTTTGAGAAAAATATAATTTGGTTTAGGATGTTGCTGGCACATGTCACATGTGCCTAAATCACATATGTCCTTTGAATCTGGATTTCTGGGCTACTGCAAAGTCTGAATACCTTTGATATTAATCAAAGATTATGACTCACTTGGGAGGTGTTTGTTGCCGGACTCAACTTATCACATCTAAACAGGGCTATCCTTTCCTTTCCTTTCCTTTCCTTTCCTTTCCTTTCCTTTCCAGACACCTCTTCCTCTCCCTCATTTTCATCTATTTTTATTATCCCTTTTCCCTTTCTTATAATGTCTACTCTTTAACCTACCTTGTGTCTTCGTCCTGCTGTTTCTCTAGAAGGAAAAGAGAAGTATATATGCTTCAGTGTGCACACTGGTCAATGTGTAGGAAGGAAAATAGTTGGTATAGTTAAAGAGAGGTATCCATTTTATACCTTATATATTTTTTAACCTGTTCCTGCTTCTTTAGGAATATCTGACAAGTACATCTACTCACACACTATGTGAACAAGCAATGTGTATGACACATTATTTTTATGGCTTGTCACACAGTCAGCCAGATGTTCAGACTAGATTTGGCATTTTGTCTACCTATCAAGTCCTTTCCAAGGCGTTTAATGATGTTTCAGGGTTGCAGGGTATAAGTTGTTTTGAGTAAAGCCATTTTTTGCAATTGACTGATGATGAATTGTCAAATAACCTGCAGTTGTTTTGGATTTCACCCAAGGTGCCTGTTACTATTAGTATACCTTTGCTTTCTTTTGTCACAGTCGTTCTATTTTTATTTGCAAGTCTTTGTAGGATATAAATCAAATAGATAAAATAAGTTCATAAATGCAGTAGATCACTTTGCACTACACTGTACAGATACAATTACATGTATACATTTTAAGTTCTATCAAATTATGTAGTACAGAAATTTAGCTGACAGACCTGTCATTCCTGTTCTTTTAGGAAGGCAGACTATGGAACGAAAACAAATTTCAATTTGTATTACACAATTTTACTATTTTAAATATTGTGGCAGATTTTGAACAGGTTTTAATTCACTTTAACCCTACCTGTCGAATATATAAGTCAAAATCAAAATTACATATTGTATTTTTGTATTGTATATTGTATTGATTTATGTTCAAGACAGTTTACATGGGAATCTTCTTTCATTTTATTCATATATTTGATGAAACAAAATGGCTGGCCCAAAGTCACATTATGATTTTTAGTTGCTGAAAGAAGACTTCAAATTGGGTTTCTCTGATCCTAGTTTTACACATTAATCAAATCTGTTTGTTTTTATCATACACTGGGCATTTTCAGATAAGAAGTTCAAATCAGTCTTGGCTCTGTCTAAGCCCATTATGTCAGTGCTATTCAAGAATGGAATAGTGTTATTCCCAGGGACTTGAAACCACATCAGAACTAGCATAATGAAAATTAGCATTCTCCTTGGAAATGCTGAGCTGGAAGACATCTTTCTCCACTGATCTGAACTCTTGTCTCATCCAACCTTCTACCCTGCAGGAGTTGGCCCTTTCCAGAGAATGGGGGAAATAAACAGAACTCTTGTGAATTTCAGTTTCAGTTGTCTCTGTTGCAATAATGCTGACATTTTAGCCATTCAATTTCTTCACACTGACTTTTAAAACAGAAACTAAAGGAACAACCAATTTGCAGCTGTGTAAGTTCCCTTTGCAGCTATTTTATAATCAGGATTGTAATTCCAGATGCTGTTGAAGTATCAAATATCACACAGGTGAAGATGATTGACAGTCAGCTTCAAAGGCTTTGAGGGACTATAGATTGAAAATGGTTGTGATGCAGAGTGAGGGTGTGTAATTTTGAAAATAATTTGGAAGGAATGCTTCAAAACATGCATGAATGTTTTTGTTATGACTTAAACTCACAACGTTTTTCCAGTTTCTATGTGAAAATAAAGAAGATGGACCTGGTTTAATGAACTGACTCATAGCAGCTGCATCTTTTTTCAAGCTCAGTTTTTTTTTAGCTTGGAAAAAGATGTCTCTGCTTTAATTAATAGTACAGAGTGGTACTTGCATGAGGTCCAACCTTTCTTCTTAACCATTTCCCCATCTGGAGTGTTCTTTGCCAATATAATGTAGTAGCAAATATGGAAGACAATGTGATGTACTGTATGATTATAAAATAAGCTTCATCTTCTGCAATCAGTACCTCTTCAATTTATTTCTAGTTTTTGGTCTCTTCTAAAAAATGATTACTTGATAGAGTCTGTTGTATTGAGGCTGTATTAATGGAACTTAATTTTTTTAAAATCGCATTTCAGTGGACTTATCTTTTTAAATTATTTGATTAATTTTATCATGCAGAGTTAAGAGCTAAGACATCTGCCTGGATTTCAGAAAACTCACACAGCTGGTACATTTTTTGTCTTTTAGTGTCATATAATTTTATCACTGCTGCTAATAATATTAGGCCTATATGCCATAGTTGCTGCTTTTCACACATTGCACACAGCTGTGTTTTGATTAACCATAGTTTTTTTTAAATAAACTGCTATAGCTTGAATTTACACAATTTGCTAAGCCATAAATTGGGGTTTACAACCCATAAATATTGGATTCACACAAATCATAAACATTTAGTTGTCATAACTGTCAAGTCACAATATGTCTTATTGTTATATGTGAATCCTGTGTATTCCTCAAAGCAAACTAAATATTGTATGTTGCTTGCCAGGTTATGAACAAGAGGTAATGAAAACAGTTGTACAGTAAGCCTGAGTTTAGTAGAGATTACTCCTAAATTAAGGTGTACCCAGGATTACAACCTTCACCTAGCACAGTGGTGGCGAACCTATGGCCCCCTCACCAGCAGCCCCCCTTGAAAATTGCCCCTAAGCGCAGCCCCGTGAAGCAGCATAGCCAACGTCATGGCAGCTGGGCAGCAGGGACAAGAATCCGCCCTCACGCCCCATCGTACGTAGTTGATGCTGCAGGGTGCAGGCAGAGGGGGTGGCCACCATGGTGCTCCTGAGCTGCCTGGGCGATCTGCAATGGGCTGTGGAGATGGTGAGTAGTCCTGTGGCTGGGCAAGGTGGGGACGGAACGGGGCGGGGTGGGGTGGACCAGGGGCAGGAGCGGTTTTTGGGCACTAAGTCTCTAAAAGGTTCGCCATCACTGACCTAGCACATACTCACATGGATGTAGTCGCTGTGCAGTTAATGAGTCTTAATGCAAAGCATTCTTAGTCTTGTCAATTTTAAAAGGCCATGGTTGGCTGGGGAATTCTGGGAATTGAATCCACATATCCTAAAGTTGCCAAGGCTGAGAAACACTGATCCATATGCTGATATTTCATCAGAATCCTAAGCCTAGGATTGAAAGAGTAGTTGAAGGTGTTGGAAAACTGTCATGTACAAGATTAGCGGAGAACTACCAACTGCATACAAATTCTTTTCTCACTGATTTGCAGCAAAAAGTATATTTTGGTATGTTAGACTAGTAAGTACATAGCAACAAAGATGAAGGTCTATGAAAAGTTACAGTATTCTGTGTCGGAATGTCATTGGGATGGAAATGAAAAATACAAGCACAGAAAACATACAATCTTGAAATTACATAACACTTTCTGCAATAAAATCGTGAATTCTTTATGCTGTGGTTATAACAAATTAGTATGACATTAGGTTTTTGGGACTGTATTCCACTTTATCAGATTTGTAAAAATCTACATTTGTTATTTCATAAAATTTCTTAATTTGATCAATTTAAGAGGAAGAAGTTAGCTAATGGTTAACATTTCCTTATCTACTTTAATACACTTAATTTCAAAATGTATTCTGATTCAATTCATGTTAATTTGTGGACATCTTTCTATCTTATACTAACAAGGTTACAGCATGATGCTGCCATATGAATAATTGTTACGTCCATAATTTTATTTTTGCTATATGTATAAGACTAGAAATAAAATAGATATATTGATACATTTTAGAAGATATCAGTTCAATGAAGGTACAAGCAA
Source organism: Crotalus tigris (assembly GCF_016545835.1). Taxonomy (NCBI): domain Eukaryota; kingdom Metazoa; phylum Chordata; class Lepidosauria; order Squamata; family Viperidae; genus Crotalus; species Crotalus tigris. Next base: position 414,975 of record NW_024096617.1, on the reverse strand, counting down.
ATTAAATATTTTCAATTTGTATATCCTGCTTTATTCTGTTTTTTGTTTCATATGATTTATAGAAAAACAAGTCTAGTCCCATTCTATGTAAATGTTCAGTAAAATGATTGAATGTGGAAACACACAAAACAATTGATTCCATAATTACCAAACTATAACATTTGGAGGTATGACTATTTTAGTGTTACATATATTATAAACAATTCATTTCCAGAGGCATGCTTCAAAAGTTACGGTGATACAAATGTGGCACTTGTTTGCAAATCTGTAGAACCACTGGGGGGGGGGGCGCATGGTGGCTCAGTGATTAAAGACACTGAGTGCTGCATGATGAGGTGAGCTTATGTTATTTCCCCCAGCTCCTGCCCATGTAATAGTTTGAAAGCATGCAAATGCGAGTAGATAAATAAGTACCATTTCAGTGGGAAGGTAACATTGTGTATCTTGGTGGATAGTCATGATGGCCACATGACCATGGGAGTGTCGTCTGACAATGATATCTCCCTCTGGTAAGAAATGGAGATGAGCACTGCCTCCTAGAGTTCGAAACTATTGGACAGGGGAAATCTTTACCTTTATCTTTAGAACCACTGCAGTTTTTTAAGGTAATAATTATTACTATATATCCCAGGGAAAGAAACAGTTGTTTTAAAGCAGGGGGTTCCCAACCAGGGGTGCGGGACGATATTCCATGGGGTGTGAAAACTTGGGTTTCTAAAATTATAGTGCATATGTATAACTTGTTGCCATTATTTTGAACTTTTGTAAGGGGTGCGAGAATATATCAGAAGTGTTCTAGGGGTGGGGGTGGGAGCCACTGCTTTAAAGAACTGCAGGTATGTGTTACATTTGTGCTTTCATGAACGTTGAAGTATCTTCTTGGAAATAATCAAAATGCTGCAGAGTTCAATTGGGAAAAGCAGGAAAAATGTTTTTCCTCTTCTTTCATAGTATTTCTTTCATATAATGCATTGTTGAACTGTGAAATCTGCTACCACAAAATGGAGTGGAGTACCAGCTTGGAAATAAAAGGGGATTAGACAGATACATGGAAGATAAGGTTATGAGTAATTACAAATTACACTTTCTCTATTTTATTTCTAGTATCTGAGTAAGTCTGCTTTTGAATACTAAATAAGTCTTTGGTCTGATTCAGCACAGCTATTCAGTTTTTATTCGTTCCTCCTACAAGGATGAATAAGCAAGGTGCTAGAAGTTATTCTTCTACCTGTTAAAAGCTGTTTATGGATGATGCAGAAGGTTTAATGAAATATTCCACTTATTCTAGTTATTACAAAGTCAAAAAGATTAGATGGCAGTTATTCAGAATTAATGTGGAATAAGAAAAAGAGTTCTTAACTGAGAGTAAAGTTGAGAATTAAACGCACATCTGAGATTTTATAAAAATGGATTTTATTAAATTAATGTGGAATAAGAAAAAGTGTATGTGATATTAGCATATTTTAATAAGCATGCAGTTTTAAAAAAAATCAAGAGGAAGGAAGGCATAAATAAGCATAAAGATATATCCAACTCTGGTTGACAAATGGACTTTGGTTCTGTATTTTTGCAGCAGTTTCCTCTCTTATAGAATATGATAAAAAGCTTGCAAATGGACAAATTGCAAAATTGGTTTATGATATATAAGGAAGTCTTTTGCTTCTACAAAAGGATTAAACAGTTTTATCATTTGTGCACAAACCGTTGGATTAGACTAACATAGTTTGAAATCTAATCATGAAATAGCAATAAAACTTACAATTTTAAGTAATGTAAATCATGAAGGAAAAACAAAGTACTTGAGACTGAATTACTGAAATTTTGGTAAGCACTCAAAATTTGAATAGCAAGAAAGATGCTCTTTCTGGTGCAATACAAACTAATATCCTTCCTTTTATACTTGAAAACTAGTAATTCAATATTGGAGATGGGACAAAATCCCTCACTCCCCTGAGTGACAGAGAAAAAACAGGTGATGTAGCACATGGTTTTCTAGTATCTAAAGGTTGAATCTATGGGATAGAGGAAAGGAAGTCGAGTATGGTTTAAAAGATGTAATAGAGATTAAGTGTATTGATTCCAATGACTAGAATATTGCAATAGAGTGATACAATTTGTTTGTAGAAAAAAAGAGGAGTGAAAAGTATTCACTCATCCAGGATAAAATAAGTAGAGGTATGGACAGAAGTAATACTTCTGTTGATATCTCTAATGCGAGGAAGAACTTGAGAATTATATTTCAAAAGCAACCTACAAATCCTTCAAAGAAGTTATTAAGTTGTAGTGATTTAATTGCCTTTGTATCTGCTAAGCATGGTTCTTCTACGAAATTTCTAAAATATCCTACTTAGAACTTTCTCTGTCAAAGAATGGTGGGAAGCCTAAGAGAATCAGCTATCCTTGATTTGATACTAATCTATAAGGAAAAATTAGTTGAGAAAAAATATATTGAGTGAAAATGACCACGCAATGGTGAACCTCTTAACTGAGGATAAAGTTGAGAATTAAACGCACATCTGAGATTTTATAAAAATGGATTTTATTAAATTCCAAAGGAATAATATGTAGGAGAATGGCAGGAAAACTGAAAAGGAGCTACAAATGGGAGTTCCTAAAAATGGGATACCAAATCACATTCCCATAAAGAAACAAAATGGAAGACAGATAGAGATTTGCCGAGGAAAGATCAGAAAAAAATAAAGTTTAGATTCAAACTTTATTATTAAAACCAATATTTTATATAAATCTAAAGTTATAAAATATAAAAAATGAGAATCAAGTATCAAAAGTGTTTAAGTGCAGTTTTAACATACTAAAAAGAATGAAATGTTAGGAAATGTTAACAGTAGCATATTAATAACATATAATTTATTCACTATTAAGAGGTAAATTAAGAGCCCCCTCAAATAAAACTTTATAAAACATAATATCCCAGAATCTGAGGTAACAGTGAATTTCTATAAAACAAAAATGTATATTTAAAAATCAGTGTTTACTAGGGGGAACATAAGTATATATTAGTTAAAATTTGAAAGGAATTGGTCTCCATTTCTTTTAATGAACAAAATGCCAACAGTAAAAATGAAAAAAGAAGTAGCCCACTACTGTTTTTCCCTTTTTTTTCTAGAAAGAATATATATTCAAATGATGAGAATGATTGAAAAGACAGAATTGACATAAGTTTGATAGACACTTGGTTAGGGAATGTTTATTTCAAATATACTTTGACTGAAATGAATTGCACTGCAGGATTCTGAGGGAACTAATTGATTGCTATACTCTTGTGTTTTATCTGTGAGAAATTCTATAGCACTCGTGAAGTATCCTATCATCCCTGGATAACAAATGTCCCTATTAAAAAAGAGAGGAAGAAAGTGGGATCTAACTAACTACTGTACAAATGGGTCAGTCTGACACTGAACCTGATAAGATTCTGGAGCAGAGCATAAAAAGATCAGTATGGAAACACACTGAAAACATTGTTATTACCAGAAATCAGGAAAAGTTTATCAAAAACAAATCTTGCCAGAAAATGTAGGCAAAAAACATTGTTAATGTCCCTTCATAAATCAAGGGAATGTTGGAAATATAACTTGACTTCAGCAAAATATTTGATATTCTCCTTGACATTTTGATTAATAAGCCACGAGATGGTTGACATGATAATTAAATGGCTACATAGCTGGCTCAAAAATCGTATTGAAAGAACTCTCAATAATTATTCCTCATCTACCAGGAAGAGTTATTGAATAGAGTGTTTCAAGGTTCTGTCCTGAGGCCTCTGTTCTTCAGTTCTTTTATTAATGATTTGGACAAATGTAAGGGGATTTCTTGTTAAGCTTGCAGAAGATACAAAACTGAAGTGAGATGTCTGCAAAGGCAAATCAAATTTCAAGTTGTATCAAAAGAAGTTTATATGGAATATGCTGGGCCGGTCAGATCCTATCTCAAGGATTAAATCCAATTGTAGACACCACCAGATAAATTGAAACAGGTTCAGAGAAGAGTAAAAAGAATAATAGGAGAGTAGAGAACAATTCCAATGAATAGAGTTGGAGGAATGAGGTATGCTTAGCCTTGTAAAAGGATAGAGAGCAGATATTATAGCACTTTTTAAGTATTTGAAGGGGTGTCACCCAGAAAATCAAACTCTGTTCTCTAGTGCTCCTGAGTTTAGGCCATGAAACAATGGATTTAAGTTTACAGGAATTTTTAACAGGATAACCAGTTACACAGAAAAAGTAATTGTCTCCTCTTTGCAGAGACCTTCATGTAGAAGGTACAGAGTCATGGATATTTAGTTTGGGTTCCTGCTCTGAGTTGGGGATTGGGCTTAATGGCCAGACTTTACAGCTGTATGAATTTCTAACTCCTCATTTTCTGAGATGTGTTACTTGATTTGTCTACCCAGCTTTTCCTGATAATAGGGCTGCTCATGAAAGACATTTTATTGGGTTAAATTCAGAGTTGCTTCATACATGGGGATTTTATATATCTTGATGACACACATTAAAATGGATCAAGAATTTATTTAATCTGTTCAGATAGTGAAATAAAAACTTAGATAAAATTTATAATTGATGCCAATGTAGGCCAATAAAATGCACATTGATACATCACTTCTTGCCAGTCAATACTAGCAAAACAGTGCAAGGCGAAAATATTTTGAAGACTTAATTGCATTTTTGCTAGTTCCAAATGTACTTAAAATATATTTTGTTTGTACTGTATTTTTGTCAATAATCTTAAATATTTGGAATGATTGAAATTATGGAGAAAGAGCACATATACATATTTTTAAATAGTCAACTCATCTAATAAAAATATATGGTATATTTTGAAAACAATCTGCTTTAAAATTTATATTTAATATATGAACATACTATGTTTTAGCATATTTAACTATATATTAAATGTTAGAAAATGTTAAACTAATTTAGTTTCTAAATTATTTATTAAATATGTATAGCTATCTTTATAGCAAATACTAATATTCTACTTTATATTTATAAAAGATCTTTATGATCGGAATCTAAAGCAGATGGCTATTAGCATTTGCATTAAATGTTACTTCATGGCCAGCTCTAAGACATATATTTAAGCTTATAGGTGTCATTAAATCTAACAGAATTCCTATAAAAAGTATGTATTGTAAGCATTACATTTATATATATCATGAAGGGATTGCACAGAATTTATGATGCCCATTATAAAAACTTTAAAATGTGATTCCTAAAAGGAGTTTGGGAAACATGATTGTAGATTATTAAACTTTCAAATGAGTGTTTAATAGTCTTCTTCCTTGAATATTAAGGTAAGATATGGTTTAAAAGATTAGAACACAGAACAGGATGAAAAAGAAAGTGGAAGAGATGAATGTTGACATCAGCCCTAATTAATTGGAAAATCTGTTCTTCCAGTAGACTACAACAGCCTTTCCCAACATGGCCAAGTTTAAGATGGCTGGAGAATCAGACATTTTAACATTGACAAGGTTGGGAAACAATGAGCTAGAACAGAAAAACGATTTCATCATTTTGTCTGAAACTTCTGCTTGCTTTGTCTTGTAAGTTACCACATGTACCCCAAAGTCTTCCTCTGATAGCTTCCTTTCTTGTTATTCTCTTCAGCTTTATTGATTTTATCTTCCAATGATGATTATTTGAACGCTGCACTGATGTAAGCTGGACTACAAAGCTCTGAACTTTCAACATCGTTCTGCCCTTCCCAATATTGATTCCTGAGAAGTTCTTCCTATTTAGATTCTCTTTTCCCGCTTTGTAACCAGCTTTGAAACAAAGGCGCTCTGCTTGCGATACTTTCTGCCATTGTTAGTCCTCTTTCCTCTCCCCAAGTCTAAAGACATCGACTCATAAGCGGAGGGCCCAGCCATTTTTTCCTTTGCTTGCCTTGCGCTAAAAAGGGTGTGCAAACCTTCATGGATCTCCCATCAAGGAAAGCCTTGCAGATTGTCCCATGTCCCGATCAGGAGAGACGGACTTTAGAAGAACCCAACAGGGCCTACTTTCTTTGCACGAAAGACGCTGCTCTGCGCAGGAAGGACAAGTCTACATGGCTGGCACTCAGGAAGCACCTTTCAGACAATGGCTACGGGTTGATGAGCCAAAGGAAAGATGGCGTTCGTCCTTGATGGAAGGAAGACAAGGCGCAGGGGCGCCTTGTTTGCTTCCTCTTGGAGGGTCTTGTCTTTGTGTGCCGGCCTCCTAGGGGAGGTAGAGCGCCTCAGGTCGTTTCCCCGAGAGGGAGAGGCTGTCAGGGCGAAGGGTACTTTTGTGCTTGAGTTACACCGTGCATTGTGCTCGAGCCATCCCCGGAGCTTCGCGCGCCCTCACGCACACCAACACCAGCGGGGGGAGGGGAGAGGGAGGAGGGACTCGGTGGGGAAGGCAATGAGCGCAACGGCCTTCTTTACTTTTCTAGAAACTCTCCGCGCAGCGGGTGCCAGCCGTCCCCCAGGCCCTTTCCCGGCGTAGGGAAACAGTTGAAGACCCCGCCGCCGCGCTACGGAGAAGAGGGAAAGGCGAAGGAGAGCAGGCCGCGGCCCCACACACTTCTCCAGGCCTTGGTCTCATGCGCGGCGCAGATCCCTCCGCCGCTCTCACCCCACCCCTCCCTCCATTGCTGAGCTCGGCAATTCCTGCAGTCCCCGGATGGAAAGTGTAATGGCCGCCAATAGTGACTCGTCGGAGTATGGAGTCGGGCGAGGTAATCGAGACGCCCAACGAGCGGAGCGGTCGGCGGGCGCGGGGGAGGCGCGAGTCCCTGGGCGCCCCGACGGGGAAGGGGGGGACCATTCGCCCCCCGTCGCCGCTGGTTGGAGCGAGAGGGGCTCTTCGCAGGACGGGGCGACCCCGGTACCCGCCCTCTGGTTGGGCTGAGGCATCAAATAGTCCCACGCTCCGCCATCCCCTCCCGCGGCCGCCGTTGGGAAAGTTGGTGGCGTGCCCCCATTTCTGTCCCCGGGAAGCGGGGACGGCTCGGGAAGGGCTTGGCAGCGCGTGGTGGGAGTTTTAGGAAGGCGGCAGTGCGCTGCGACAGCCCGGGCAGCCATGGCCGCGCGGAAGACAAGGCATCAACAACGGCCGACGAACTTTGTGCGCGCGTACGGCCACCCCTCACTTGGAGGGTGATTCCAGGATTAGGTGTCCTCCATGGGCATCCAACCCTTGCCATAGGCTCACCTGCCTCTAGGCATGTGGTCTGGAAAACGCTTGAAAAGCTGTCCTTTTCTTCACATTGGTATCATCCGGACATCTTTGTAGCAACTTGGGGTAGGGTTTTCCTACATCCCTTGGCGTCCTTGTGCTCACCCCATTATGCTGAGAGGTGCTCTTCACCTGCTACATCGTTGACCCCCACTTTTAAAGCGCGCGAGTGGGAGCTAAACACACTTAATCCTCGCAAGGCACTCACTTTCATACACTTGTTTCCAGTGGTTGAAAAGGAACCTCCCCAAGCAGGTGAAGTGGTTGACTAGGCACAATATGGCACTTTAGGGTGCATGGACACATATTTGTATCTAAAATGCCTCTTTTTCCAATTCTAGAAGGACCCAGGGAACTAACTTGGTAACCGTTCTTGCAATTAGCCATTCAGAAATAGAAACACTATTCACTGGCAAGTAAAGTAAACTTTTCTATTAAATACATGCACCCATCATTTCTCTCCTCCATCTTTCAGGCTAGTGAAAGGAAGAAGATGTATAGGCAGTCTTATTGATGTCTAATTAGAAGCATATCCCTTGGTGGAGGATTGTACTTTATTGCAGAATAATGTCTTCTTACTCTCGCTCACCTAATGAACAAAGAAAGAGGTGGAGAGAAAAAAGAGCTAAGAGAAATAGCAGGCATCTGCTTTTGTCCAGCAATCAGCAGTGAGAGAAAGGAGCAAAGAGATGGAGGAGAGGGAATGTGCAGGTGACAAAACCACAGGAAAATTGAAAAGAGGAGACAAAAAAAAAAAAAATCCCTGAAAACTTTGCCACCTGGTGAGTTCTGCATTATGGTGGTGATTATTGTTGACCCTCTCTCAAAAGGAATAATGCTGTTCTTTCTGATGGGAAGGAAAATTTTAAAAATCAATGGTGCTGGTATGAAGCTGTTAGATGAATGTTCCTGGAGTCCTGAGTTTAAGATCATGAGGATTACTACAGATGAAAGAAGAAATAAAGAATATTTGATAAGAACTGAGCAATTTTCACTACAAGTTTTAATTTATCAAGGAAATTAAATTTGAAACACATTATCCAAGCCTTCCTGAATTGCATTTTTTGCTTCACCATGTAAACTTACAATAGTAGATGGCTTCAGACTGAATAGTCAGTCTACTAGTCTTTTGTTTGAGTGATTTATATGTTCCTGTAAAATCACTGAGATTGCACAGTAATATAAATGTAATAAACAAATAGCATGTGTTTTCTGAGTAGAGAGATCTTTATTTTATATTGGAGCTTTTCAGCATTGCCCTTAATTGTTTGTTAAAAGGAACAAGTAAAAAATCTTGAAAAGCCTGTAAGATGGTGAGGGGTCAGCAATTTAATTGTTGATATTGTCTTATTTTGTTTCGGTTAGTTTTATACCTAAACACCATAATTACAGGGCAGAATGATGTATAGTAGTGTATCTTGAAAGACATCATTGAATAAATAGACCAAGGAAGTTATGTTTATGATTGATTTAATACTTTTATAGCAAAAGACAGTGATGATTATTTCTGATGTCATTGGGCCATTTTATTAAATAACTCAGGTTCTGGATGTTCTGTCTTGATAATTTATAAGATGCAAGTTTCATAGAGTACTTGCATTACACTATAAGTCTGCCATTTCAAGCTAGTGTTGTAGGCTTAACCTAATACATAGGCTTTTATTTAAAATAATAAAAGCATTCAAAATGGCATTATTATAAGTAAACTCATTATATGGAAGATGTAGATGGCACAAATAATATTTTGCTATATTTCGAAATTGTAAACTCTCCTTGCTGAATCTTGAACAGTTTCAAAATACAGGGTATTTTACACTAATAATTCATCAGTTGATTTGAGCACTTATTTTTCATCAATTATATTACATGTAACATTAAAGTCTTAGATTTCTCCTGCAAAATTAAAGTATTTTTTCTATTAATTAGCTTTTAGATTCTATCTTGTATAAGGATGTCAAGATTGTTTTAATTTTGAAAATTGTTTTAAAGGATACTTTAAAAGTTTTGATTCTTGAGGGTGATCCAATCTTTGCAGTTCATTTTTTGGCCCAGAAAATATTTTTTGTTGTTCATTCTGACACATCCTGTTATGCACACTATTGTAACTTAAATGCACCATTTAGAATATTCTGATTTTAAATAAAATGTTAATTTTACTAAATGTTTTGACTTTTTAAGGAAGCAATATTATTGTTAGTCTTATACAGACTAAAAAGACTAACTACTTTATTCAGTGCTAAAAAGACTAGTTAGTGTAACTATTTTCAGTATTCTTGTATCTTTTTTTAACTATAGAGAATGACAACTTTTATAGTAAAATGACATCAGAATTTGTTCCAATTTATTGAGGACAGACATATCTGAAATGACTCAAATTCTAACTTTTAATACTTTTGTGTTTTAAAAATAATATTTTCTTTATTTTAGGATGTGCTGTACATTGAAAACCTCTTTTGAATCTTGATTTTCAAATTCATCTCTTGAGCAAGCTATTGGAAATGGCATCGTAGTTTTTCTTAAAGAGTAAGTTTTATAACTTGCTTACACTTTAAAAAGTTAAAATGGATTTGAGAGATTTAGCTTAAAACATGGGTGTCCAAACTTTTGATTTGACTGGGTCACATTGAGTGAGGAGGAATTGTCTTGGGCCACATATAAAACATACAATATTATTAACGTATATAAATCACATCATAATGTTAAAAGTTTAAAATCTTGGGCTGCATTACTAGCTGTCCAGGGCCACATGTGACCCATAGGCCACAGATTGAACATGCCTGGCTTAAAGTGTTTTAATTTTTTATATATGAATTCTGGCTTATAAATCATAATTTGTTTGCTTATTCATAGTAGGTGACAATATACTGATGACCAGGCAATAAAGCTATAGCACAGTGGTGGTGAACCTTTTAGAGACCGAGTGCTCAAACTGCAGCCCAAAACCCACTTATACATCGCTGGGTGCCGGGTGGGTGTGGCCACTGAGTGGATGTGGCCACCAAGCTGTCGGCTCATGCTTGCTCACTTGCTTGCTGTCCACTCCGACTTGTGCTCATTCTCAAGCTGTCTGCAGCAAATGCTGCTTCCGCAGAAAGTTGCTCTTTTTATAGTGTCTCGCTTATTCCCGGATTGCGCATGCGCGGAGAGGAGGAGGGAGCAGCTTGGCCCAGCAATGGCTCGCATGCCAGTAGAGACGGCTCCGTGTGCCGCCTGTGGCACGCATGCCATAGGTTCGCCACCATGGCTATAGCATATTCTACAATTTTAGTTCATAAATATTTTTATTAGTTTACTAGACCTACTGGCATTATTAACTGTTATTTACATGCCATTTAAAAAAGGTGATATTTAATAGTTCCTATCACAAATTATTTACAGATTAAAAATAAAGAAGACCTGAAGCTCTAAGAGTATATGTGGCCCTTAGAGACTCCGTAGTTGTTACTAAATTGTGATTTTGAATGTGATAGAGCAGGGATGACGAACCTTTTACAGACTGAGAGCCCAAACTACAACCCAAAACCCACTTATATATCATAGGGTGCCGGGTGGTCGTGGCCCATTGGATGGTCGTGGCTATGATGGTAACAGCAGACTGGTTGGGACTAAAATCTTCAATCAACCAATTCCAACTTTGCAAATCTTTTTTTTCCCCACGAAGTTGAAATTGATTGAACCTTTTTTTTTTTTTTTGCACACAGTGGCGGAGGCCTAAGAGGAAAAAGTTATTAAAATAACTAAAGATATTTGTACACTTCTGTTCTAAGATTCCCACAATACAAGTTTTGAGAAAGGATTTCTTGAATGTGCAGCATTGATGAAAAGCAACACTAGGCATAATAAATGGCAAGAGAGGAATAGAATAGATAGGAACAAAAATAGAATAGTTTATTTGTCCAGGATGTGCGGGATCTGTAGCCATTTTCTCAGCCCTCCTGACCCCACGTGATCTACAGGTCTTCTATGGAAGGCAGGCTGATTGCAGTTGTTTTTTCTGCAGTCCTAACTATCTGTTGGAATCTTTACCTGTCCTGTTTAGTTGCTGTATCGAACCAGACAGTTATAGAAGTACAAATGTCAGACTGCTCCTTCAGCAGTCTGAACTTTCTGAGTTGACACAGGAAGAAAATTCTTTGTTGTGCCTTTTAATGATGATTCTAATGTTAGGTGTCTATTTCAAATCCTGGGAGATTATAGAACCCCAAAACTTGAAGGTCTCTACTGTTGATACTGTGCTGTCAAATATAGTAAGAGGTGGTGGAATAGGAGGGTTCATGCTATAAAATCTACTATCATCTCTACAGTTTTAAGTATGTTCAGTTCCAGATTGTTCTGGCTGAACCACAGGGCCAGTTATTCAACTGCCTGCCTATATGTAGACTCCTGACCATCTCAAATGAGATCAATGACAGTGGTTATCATCGGGAAACTTTAGCAAGTACTTTAGCAAGAAGATTCTTAGAGATGCAGCCATTGGTATAGAGAGAAAAGCAATGGGCATAGCACACAGCCCTGAGAGATGTCTGTGCTAATTGTCTTATTATTAACCATTAAATTATGGTTTTAAGAAGCAAAATAACTCTGTTTGATAAAGGTAGTGAAGTCAGTGAAGGAAAGTCAGAGGAAAGAAACAAGAATAGTAAGGGGAACAAAATAAGGCATTACTTTTCTTTATCTTAAAACAAGAGTAGTGCTCCTTTCAGAATATTTAGCAAAACATTTAGTATATTTGTTACATTATATCATGAAAAAAGAGACATTATGATTATCTGGCTAATCAGTTATTTGATCGTTTTAGGATTTTAATTTTTTAAGTTAAGGAAAAAGGTCAGGGACAATAGATGAAAAAGATATTGGCAGACCTGAACTAGTTTGGAAAAAATGATAGTAGGGGCTGGACAATGACTTTTTGATGTAACTATGTCAAAAGAGGGTATACAATGAGAAGAGCTGACAAGCATGAGGAACAGTTATCTAAAAAAGAATCAATGACTCAGCAAGTGTAGGATGATGACCAGTAAATAAAAATTGTTTTTGGTGTCCTGAAACTTAGCCATAAAGGATGAAGTCAGAGAAATCGGAGCATATTAATAACAACACAAGACTAGTTTTTTTTTTTTTAAGAAACAACTTTTATAGCCATATTCCTTTAGCACCTGTAATGTAATGCTTCCTGCCAGTACGATATGCTGTCTGAAATGGGACTCTGGGCATCTGCTTTCCTTTAGAAGTTTTACAAATTAACTTGATATTTTTATTTCAGATATGCCAAGTTAAGAAAATTGTGGAACTCTCGTAGTAATTCAGCTCAGAGTCTTAAAAGACGAAGATTGCAATAATAGTACATTACAAAAAATGCCATCTGAGCAAGAACATTTTTTTTGCATTCAGAAGACCAACTTATTACAAGATGATGAGTCAGATAGACTGTGTGTTTCTACATCTGATATTATTATTGAAAAGTCTACATTTGAACCTACAATTTCAGATATTGTTGCCTATGGCCTAAAAAATGTGAAAATAGAATTGCCCAGGGTAAATATACCAAATGAAATAATGTTTAAACATGAAATTGACAAATATATGAAATTATTTCAGTGTAAAGAAAAACCTGTAGAAGCATCTTTCATTCAAATGGATATGAATGGGAACAGTGTAAATTATTCTGAGATTTATAATCCACATAACAAATCAGGATTACATTATGAGGAAGGCTTGAAAACAGCAAAAATACTGAATTTCAGTTGTACAAAATGCCAAAACAACATCAGATATAGCCCAAATGATCTACAGAAACATTTTCAATTGTTACACCAGGGAGAATTGCCATCATATCCCTGTGAAATGTGTAATTTTTCAGCTAATGATTTTCAGTCATTCAACCAACATCGCCGAACGCATCGTAGCACCTTAGTAAAATGTGAAATCTGTAATGATGATCACCGATACACTCTATTGGACTTAACAAAACATTTCACATCTCAGCATTGTGTAAATGGTAATTTTCAATGTGAAAAATGTAGATTTTCAACCCAAGATGTAGGCACCTTTGTTCAACATATACATAGGCATAATGAAATGCAGTATAATTGTGAGAAATGCCATCATGTAAGTTTTTCAGAAGAAGAGTTTCAAAAGCATGTTGTTTCACACACTGGCACATTTCCTTTCAGTTGTCAGTATTGTAACTATATGGCATCACGGAAAAACTACCTTTTAAAACATATTATTACCTTACACAAAGACCATCTCTATGCAAAAGATAAAATGAATACAGATGATAATGAAAAAAGGGTGAAGAATTCAACGGGACTAAAACTTATCTTGAAAAGGTACAAAACTGGTGCATCAAGGAAAGCATTGTGGAGACGTAAAAAAATTGCCACTGATGGCTGTAGAACTGAAGAAGAAGATGATGTTTTCGAAGTCTTGAAAGAGAGTCTGCCTAAACCTGAAGAAATAGGTCAATCTGTAAAAGAACTACATGACATTCTTTTAAATGAAAAGCTTGTTTATAGTGGAACAAAATCGTCTCCAGCGATTCAGTACAACAGAGCAAAAGGTGGACTAGGTTCCACACGGGGATTGATGAAAAAAGCAGTTCATGGTCCTACAGTGTTGATGGTTAAAAATAATAAAATATCTGTTCCTGCAAACTACAGTGCTAAATTTTTGGGATTCAAAACGGTGGATGGAAAACAACATATAGTAATAAAATTGCAACCTACAGAAAAACAGAATTTGCCAGGAGGAAATAAGTTTGATGGGATTAAAGATGGTACAACTGAATGCCAAGAAGAGACAGCTGACAACTGTAATTTACCATTAGTTGCTAGATCTCATGAAATTAATAATCAAATGCCTAGGAATAATTCTGTTCACTTGTCAACATCTCCATCGTCTAACCAGTTTTCAGGAAAAATAAAGCAAGAAGGCAATGTATTATGTTGCAATGCATCACAGAATATTGTACCACCTATCGTAATGGTAGGAAAGTGTGCAAGCCGTTTGCCGGTGAAACCTGAAACATCTTCATTTCCTTGTGATTTGGTGGTCAAGACTAGAAGTCCAGTTTCATGGAAAAATTGTATACCTCAAGACCATCCTCAGGTTTTATCCCCTTCTGGTTCACGCATGCTTCATTATGATCCCATAAAAAAACCTTTTCCTCCAGAATTCAAAGTATTGAATGGTGAAGTAAACAATAATAACAAACACAATAATCTCTATTGTTCATCAACAGATTTTTCCAATCGGGCACCATTGCCTTTCCATAATTATTCTAAAATAGGCATTTTGGAAAAATCAAAAGAACTTACTTATAACAAAATGTATCCTCTGCAAAGCAAGCCTACAAGTGAATCTATGCCTTGTTTTTCACAATCAGTAACAGAATTAAATTTAAACAAAAAATCACTGTTGCCTCTTTGTGGCTTTGTAAATGGTAATAATACTCCAGTATTCTCAGCCAGCCTACCCACTCACAGTATTGACAAACAGTGTTGGTTAGAAAACCATGATGGACAATTGTATTTGAATACTAAAGTAAATCAAATGTTGGAACATGTAGCTGAAAAATCCAAGCAAGAAAATGATTCTAATTGTGAAAATTCATCACTTATGCCTAAAATAACATCAGTTTTCTCCCTTCAAAGCAAGCAGGCATCCACCTATTTGTCACCTGAGATAAACCAGTCATTACAAGAGGTCTTAAAAAGACCAACCATCGTTCAGTCAAATAACTATGTTAAAACTAATTATGACAGATCTTTTTCAAACAAATATACAAATTGTAGGACATTTACACATAATGATTTATCACCTCATTGCAATTTAACTGATTCCTCTGATAAATTTAAGAGAGAACTGAATATGAACAACACTGCAAGAAATGAAAGTGTATACCCGAAGAACGGAGGACAAATCCCTTTGCCTCTTAGAACAGAAGCAATAAATTCAGCATCAGGGAAAACAAGTGTTGGTGCATTGCTTAAGACTCAGACAGATTCAATCATAACACAACAGTTGGTGAAAGACAAGATGCGCTATAATATCCATGGCCCTAGTAAAATTTGTCCATTTTTTCCTGAACAGAAAAAAACAGTACTACAGTCAACTCCATCAAGATTTTTTGTACCTTTGCATCTTGCTCGCAAGCAAGGATTACAAGTTATTTCAGGAAGGCCTTCAAAAGTGAGTTCATCAGATGCTCAGGCAACCAGAACTGCATCTTTGCTTTTAAATAAAAGACCTGGAATGATTTTGACGTTTGGTAGGGGTTCCCTTAGAACAGCTGCAAATGCCGCTGAAAATAATTCTCAGGTTTTAGAGAAAATTGCATCTAAGAAGCCAGTATCCTCACACAGGGACCTACAAACAAATGATTCTAGAAGCCTAAGAAATTCTAGTATTAATACATGTAGTGAGGCAGTAAATGCTTCATCCATTGCCATTCCACAAATCGATCAGCACAATACAAATCCAGAGAGCAGACTTTCTTCTGTGAAAATACTAGCTGGATTTCAAGGCAGTAAGGCTGCTTGTGCAAAGTCAGTGAAACAGCCAGAGGTGGGACAGGAACAACCTGTGTATGCACTTTTGCCCAATGGTAGACAAGCAGTTTTTCTTAAATGTATGTCATCAAACAAGTCTCTTGTACAAAACCATAGTATTTTTCAAGGTCCTACTCATAGTCAAAGTTCTGAACCAAAGAAACATGGAGCAATGCAACAAAAGCTTTTTTTGAAAATTAAGACTTTTCCTGCTGCAGACAAATGCCAACCAGTTAGCAACACTGTCTCATCTTTGCAGTTGAACAGTATGAAGTGTTGCAAACATCCTGCACTAAATCAGAAAAATACATCTCGCCCTTCTAGCAATGCCTTATACTTATCAGGTAGTTTGATGCCAGCAAATGCTTGTTCAGCAAATGGGAAATCAAAAGATTCTTGTTCCTCTGTAGAACCGATACATTCCTCTAGAGATGGTAAGACCCCACTTGATTCAGCTCAAAAAGAAACTGCTAATACAGGAAGCAGTTTGGAAAATCAAAGAGCAACAGAGAATATGTCAACACAAATTTCAAAGGTTAAGTATCATTCAAAGCAAAATGATGCTAAATTTTCTAATGCTACAGTTTCACAGAAGAATAAGAATTTGAAACGGAAAACTAAGGATGACTTTCAGGGACCTCCTAGAAAGAAAACATTGCATCGAAAGTGCAAAGAAAAAAATCAACTAGACGTGAATGAATTTGAATCCTTGTTTCAAACCCCTTACAGACCAAGAGCATCAAAAGATACTATAAGGATTTTAAATTTACTTCCTTTTCATTCTAAACAACTTGTCAAATGCCCCCGGAGAAATCAGCCTGTTGTTGTACTAAACCACCCTGATGCTGATGTTCCTGAAGTTGTAAATGTTATGAAAACTATTGCAAAGTTTAAAGGACATGTTCTAAAGGTCTCTTTATCAAAGAGAACAATAGATGCTCTTCTGGAGCCACCATATTATAGCAACAGTTTGTACTTAATTACTAATGAACTGACTCGAAGAAAACACAAAATGCTAAAACCTGTAAGTCCTGTAAAAGAAAGATTTGTTTTAAAATTAACACTGAAGAAGACTAGCAAAAATAATTATCAGATTGTGAAAACTACCTCTGATAATACGCTGAAAACTAAATTTAGCTGCTGGTTTTGTGGGAGGATATTTGACAATCAGGACAATTGGGTAGGGCACGGACAGCGGCATCTGATGGAAGCCACTCGAGACTGGAATTCATTAGAATAACTTATTGAAGAATACAAAATCATGTTCCTCTGATTGAACTGTTTTGGCTGATAGCATCCAGGAACACATTAAAATTATGTTTTTTAAATCAAGTTTCATGTTAGCACCTAAAATGAATCTGTATAAATTTTAATTACATAGTTGCTATTGCAGTTTAATTTGTGTTTGTTACTACTATCTTGGCATATATTTGTAATTGGAGAATGAATTTCAGGGCTTTTCTTGTCTTGTATATATTTAAACATGAAAGTGTGTACATATTTTTGTACTTTGGTTATTTGCTACAAAATCTTGCACAGGAATTGTATTTTCCAGCTCTGTGCATGCACTACTAAAAGGGTTTTCAGCTATCCACAGCTATTGCCGTATTTTTCCTTGATCTTTTAAAGATTTTTTTTCCAGGGATTGATCACTGTTGTTAGCAAGTGCCTAAAAGATGTGAAGCAGTTTACTTTGTGTCAACTGTATAACCATAGGTCTGTATAGGGCCAGGTCTCCTAACAGTTTCTTTTAAAACAAAGCCATATGTGAATGCTTTAAACTATATTGCTATGCACATGACACTTGTACTATTTCTGTGCAGTTTGTCTACTTTCTTAGTGAAGTATTTTTCATACAAATCAATAAACTTATTACTGTGTTTAAGCCTGATGAAGATAACTGTTGGAAAAATGTATTCCCTGTTTGTATAACAGTACTGAGAATTCCAAGTGAACATTTGTCATCCCTACAACATTGGTATTAAATTTTATTAAGAATCTGATTCCATAATTTTGCAACCAAATGCATGTAAAAGACAGTCTTATCATTGTAATAATGGTCATGCTAGAAAGCAGAATGTGATTTTCTTTGTTGTTACACTTTGGAAAGAGTTCCTTTTAACGGAATACTATCAGTCGGGATATGAAACATAAATTATATATATATATATATATATATATATATATATATATATATATATATATATATATATATATATATATATATATATATTAATAATAATAACTGGAGCACCACTTGAACACCATTGGCATTGACAAATTCGCTATTAGTCAATTGCAAAAGGCGGCCTTACTAGGAACTGCTTCCATCCTGCGACGATATCTGTAATACCATCAAACATCCACATCTGCCTATCCCAGGTCCTGGATAAGGACTCGATAAGTAGACAAAATGCCAAATCCAGTCTGAACATCTGGCTGACTGTGCGATGATCCTTAATAATAATAATAATAAAAAGTTGGAAGGGACCTTGGAGGTCATCTAGTCCAATCCCCCGCTCAGGCAGGAAACCCTATACCATTTCAGATAAATGGCTGTCCAATCTCTTCTTAAAAACTTCCAGTGTTGGAGCATTCACCACTTCTGGAGGCAGGTTGTTCCACTGGTTAATTGTTCTGTCAGGAAGTTTCTCCTTAGTTCTAGGTTGCTTCTCTTGTTAGTTTCCATCCGTTGCTTTTTGTCCTGCCTTCAGGCGCTTTGGAGAATAGCTTGACTCCCTCTTCTTTGTGGCAGCCCCTGAGATATTGGAACACTGCTATCATGTCCCCCCTTGTCCTTCTCTTCATTAAACTAGATATACCCAATTCCAGCAGCCTTTCCTTATATGCTTTAGCCTCCAGTCCCTAATCATCTTTGTTGCTCTTCTCTGTACTCTTTCTAGAGTCTCAGCATCTTTTTTATATTGTAGTGACCAAAACTGTTAAGAGTATTTGAATTTATTGAAAAATCTGTTGCTTGGACATAGTTTCTGATTTAGACAAAATATTTCTCAGGTTGATTGAAGATTTTATCAAAGTTTTTTCTCCTTTGTACAGAAAATGCACATATGATTTCAGAAATCCTCTTTAGGTTTCTACTGACGTTGAACACAATCTACTGTACAAACTGGCTTTCTTAAAGCTTAATATTTTGGGGGGGATATAATTGCATAATTAAAACTTCTGGTCTGCTTAGGTACTTTTACCTGGAAACAGATCATCTTTGTCTCACTAAGGAATAACAGAAAACCATCTTTGCTGTAGTGCAGACCTGCCAAAAGAAAACTTTTCATCTTTGTATTAAATATACAGATTTCAAGTAAGAATAATATACTGAATAATAATGTAGACTGTTCCTTTCTCATGTAAAATAATAGACAAGGGAATAGATATTTCTTAAATTTTTTTACTAAGTTGAGAATTAAGTCCAAACAGGTACTGGATGCTGTTAACCTGTATATTGATAGAAATAATATATTAACCCCCCTTAAGAAATTTAACTGATATTAAAATGATGTTTTGAAATTAATTACAATTCAGGATTACCTCTTAAAATTTCCCCTGCACGTATTTCTTGTTAATAAATTTGTTACATAGATATATTACTCTATAACTGTATTGAATAATTTAAACCTTGAATAAAGCACAGGTGTTTATTAATGTCAAGGAATTAACTTGTTGGTAAAAAATCTTGGTGGTTTTGTTACTTGAGCTGACTTTCCCGGTACTAAACAAGTTAAATTTTTTAAATAGGAGCAACTGTATCAAGATAATTAAACACCTGCATATCTAGACATCACTTATATTCTGTATTTATAAATACTGTATTTATAAAATAAATAAATTCTGCCTTTATAAAAAAGAAAACATTAGATGGAGGGTTCAACTTTGTATTTAGATTGAGTTTCAACTTGTTTTCAAAATAAAATTTTCTGTGTCTGCAGCCAGGCATGTAAACATGCACATATGTAAGCTTCTAATGTGACTTAAGCACTTGTACAATGCCTAGCCTTTGCTACAGTACAGCTGCCTGTCATACTGCTTGAATATTTAAGATCAGAATATTTTGCCCCTAATTTTCTTGTAATACTAATCAATCCTGTTATGTGGCACAAATGTTTTTTTCTAAATATTTTGAGTAAAATAGATTTTTCCAAGTGTTGATACAATTAGGTAGCATTCCTTTTTAAGATTATGTTGTGTACAGCTGAAATAAATTAAAAATGTGTACTGAGACTAGGAAACAAACCCATTTCTTTACTAATTCTTTAAACAAGGTGACAAAAACAAGTGCCAGATAAATATGTTGCTAATTTAAATATATTTGGACATTAGCTGCAAACCTGTAACAAAAATCAGACATCAGAGCTAAGTGTGATATTGTTGAAATGATGATATCCATTCAATTGTGTCCAACTTTTGGCAATTCTATGGGCCAGGTATCTCTACCTCTTCTAATCTTGCAGTACTTTGAGTTGTTCTGGCCTCTGGTGTCAGCTTTCATAGTATCCAGCCACTGTGTTCTGGTTCCCTTTTACCGCTAAATTGTTGAAGTATGTCAAAACTAATTGGAAGGATACCCGTCTTTGCCATTGTTAAAAAGAAATCTGGGTTTATTTATCATTTTACTATGTTCCAGTTAAATCAGAATCCAAATGCAACATTTTGTAATGTGTTGTTTGGAAAGAAAAAAAATTGTAAAACATAATTAAAACTTAGTGAAACTGGATGTAGATAATCCCATGAGTGAAAGTGTAAAACTGTATATTGCTTATTTGGGAAGAAAAAGTAAAATCCTATCTTAATTTTTACATTTAGTATGCCCAGTACTATTACTGTTATTAAATATTTAAGTAATTTTTTTTAAAAAAATGCAAGTAGTCCTCAACTTATGATCATTTGTTTAAATACACTTTGAAGTTATGATGGCCTTGGAAAAAGTTACTTACGACCATCCTTGAAGTTACAAACTTTGCACCACCTCCCATGGTCATGTGATTGTAATTTGGGCACCTGGCAACTGATTTGCATTTATTACAGTTGCAACATCTTGTGATCACATGATTGTGACTGCTACTTTCCCAGGAGACTTCTGACAAGCTAAGTAAATTGGGGTAACCAGATTTTCTTAATGACTGATTTACTTGAAAGACTATGTTCATAAGATCAGGTCTAGCCATGTAATAACTCACTTAACGATCACATTCACTGAAATTCTGGTCCCAATTGCACTCATAAATTGAAGACTATCTGTAAGCATTATTTGACTGAGATACTAAACCATTTAGTCTTTTTTTTATCAATTGTACAACCACTGCAACGAAAAAACAAATGGTAGAATTTGGAATGCAGCAAGTACCCTTATTAAAATTAATGGGAAGCCAAGCTAATATGTACAGCTAAGATTCTAAAGCTTTAACTATTCATTTAAAATTTACCAAGAGTCATAAAATAATATCTTGCTGGATGCAGATCACAACTGCATGATGAGCCTAGTGAGGAAAAAAAAGTCCTGCAAACCCCCCCCCCCAACAAACACTGAATACTTATTTGATACATTCATGTGGCCAAAGTATTTTACAGTCCTGAAACATTTTGCAAAAGCATGTAACAGCTAAGAAATAGTTAAGTATTTACCATGCAAGAATTATAAATTCTTATGGATCATAACTGCATCTTGATAAATTATAATTTTCATATATGTACACTTATATCAGAATTTGACAATAGCTCCAACAAATACAAGTAAAACAAGTACCAGTCCGTTATACTAAATAAACATCCTGATTATTTTAGATGGCTGTCAGAGGAATAAAAATCCTGCTTTTAGCTGGTTATATAATTGTTCTTTGGAATACAGATACTCTAGCTTTGAAAAATACAAAGTTTAATAAGACACATGTATATGCTAGCAGGTATACCCCAAAGGTCCTTTTTCAGGAAGCAACTAGACTTTCCTCCATAGACAGCTAGCAGGTACAGTATATTTTAAATACATCTTGTCTGCCACAGAGATTTTTTTGCCTCCAGAGTTTGTAATGTCTTTTTTAAGGTATACCCACACATGGGCACTTTATGATTGAAGCAGCATTTCATAAACGAATCTACTAGCTTGGTAACTATCAGCATGGTGCTTGCTGGAAAAAACTGAAGAAAGTTCTTCTAACAATAGTTGTGCATGTTTGTTCAGAAGCTCAAATCCTTGGAAAATAAGGGTTAGATGATTTCGTGATGCTCCTTGATGCAGTTACAAAATTCTAGCAATATATTTTAGCCTGGTGGAGTCTTTTGTGTTGTTTTGACTATCAATGAGAACGAGAGAAGTCCGCTGATGATTCTCTATTATTTCTGTCACACTGTCAAAGTGCTGGATTGGGAAAACAAAAATAGTTTATTCAACATAAATCCTGCTGAATGGGTCAACAATCAGAATTTAAATCTCTTTTCCACTCAAATAGCTCTAAACAAAATAATTCTGTTTGAGAAGTCAACAT
Organism: Crotalus tigris; assembly: GCF_016545835.1. Lineage (NCBI taxonomy): Eukaryota > Metazoa > Chordata > Lepidosauria > Squamata > Viperidae > Crotalus > Crotalus tigris. The sequence goes on along the minus strand of NW_024096617.1, from coordinate 392,703 downwards.
TTATATGTTCTAATTTCAATATTTTCTAGCACTTTTGTACATGTGAATTGTTCCCAATGAAGAGTAGGAGTAGAGTAAGCTAAACTGCAAGTAGTATGTCTCTTAAGGCTAGCCTCATTTTTTAGACAAAATTCTAGTACTATAAATGGCTTTATTTTGTCATTACCAAAATGGAATGGTTAAATGTCAGCATCCTAAGGTACACCTCTTTAATATAATTGAGCCCATACTTTAATTAATGAGGCATGTAGGGTTTTCTCCTCTCTTGTGAAATAGTGGAATATGGAACATATAGGTGCTAAGGCAATATAATCCATATAGGACTGTTATAGGTAACCTTGGCAGAAGATAATAGGGAAAATAAGCTCCTTGTTCAACAGTTTATAACATTTTCTGTACATAAGCACTAATCAAAAAGTTCAAATATGCATACAATTTAATTCTCCCATATGATTCTTACATTCTCTTGACCTCTACTCATTGTTTTGTGCAAGAGTGGAGTTACTGCAATCAATAGAACCAAATTTAGCAATTACTGGAATTTCATTGATTTCAGGGTGGGCACTTTAAGTGCAAGTAAATATGGATTAATCCAAAGTAAATATTTTATTCCAAAACCAGGATAAGGTTTCTTGGGTATAATTGTAACTTTCAGATTAACACTCAATGATCAACATTAATAAAATGTGAACAATTACTATTAAAAAACTGTTTAAAGAACAACAGATGAATTTATGTAATGCATATGGTTTTAAAGGCAAGATCTGTACTGTTTTTATCTTTTTGGATAAAGGCACTCTTCCAAAATAGTATCCTAGGTGGGTTAAAACTTTAGTCCCAATACATTTTGGAAATTACCGCAGATTAGCAAAGGTCATGGTAAGAGCTTGGTAAGAAAACAGTTGTTCAAAATAGAAAAAGACAACTGTATTTTGTTACAAAGTCCTACTATTTAAAAGCATGCAACCATAATTTGAAGTTTTAGGGTTGTTGTTGTTTAATTAAGTCATGATTTATTTCCCTACCAGAAACTTCCCCCTTTAGAATTGAACAACATCCCTTCGTATAGGGATGGTGCTGACTAAATTCTGCTCCCTTTGAGATTTGTTGTTGTTGTTAATTGCGAAGTCGTGTCCGACCCATCGCGACCCCATGGACAACATTCCTCCAGGTCTTCCTGTCCTCTACCATCTTCTGGAGTCCATTTAAATTCACACCTACTGCTTCAGTGACTCCATCCAGCCATCTCATTCTCTGTCTTCCCCTTCTTCTATTGCCCTCAATCTTTCCCAGCATTAGGCTCTTCTCCAGTGAATCCTTCCTTCTCATTAGGTGGCCAAAGTACTTGAGTTTCAACTTCAGGATCTGGCCTTCCAAAGAGCAGTCGGGGTTGATCTCTTCTAGGACTGACCGGTTTGAACGCCTTGCAGTCCAAGGGACTCGCATGAGTCTTCTCCAGCACCATAGTTCAAAGGCCTCAATTCTTTTGCGCTCAGCCTTTCTTATGGTCCAACTTTCACAGCCATACATTGCAACTGGGAAAACCATGGCCTGGACTATACGCACTTTTGTTGGCAGGTTGATGTCTCTGCTTTTTAGAATGCTGTCTAGATTTGCCATAGCTTTCCTCCCCAGGAGCAAGCGTCTTTTAATTTCTTGGCTGCAGTCTCCATCTGAGGTGATCTTGGAGCCCAGAAAAAGAAAATCTGTCACTACCTCCATTTCTTCCCCATCTATTTGCCAGGAATTGAGAGGGCCGGATGCCATGATTTTGGTTTTCTTAATGTTGAGTTTCAAGCCAACGTTTGCACTCTCCTTCTTCACCCGCATCAAGAGGCTCTTTAGTTCCTCTTCACTTTCTGCCATTAGAGTGGTATCATCTGCATATCTTAGGTTGTTGATATTTCTCCCGGCAATCTTAATTCCAACTTTTGATTCATCTAGCCCTGCCTTTCTCATGATGTGCTCTGCATATAAGTTAAATAGGCAGGGCGAAAGTATACAGCCTTGCTGGACTCCTTTTCCAATTTTGAACCAATCAGTGGTTCCGTGTTCGGTTCTCACTGTTGCTTCTTGACCCGCATATAGGTTTCTCAAGAGACAAATGAGATGGTCTGGTACTCCCATCTCTTTAAGAACTTGCCACAATTTGTTGTGATCCACACGATCAAAGGCTTTTGCATAGTCAATGAAGCAGAAGTAGATGTTTTTCTGGAACTCCCTAGCTTTCTCCATGATCCAGCGTATGTTGGCAATTTGATCTCTAGTTCCTCTGCCTCTTCGAAATCCTTTGAGATTATCTACCACTAAAAGCTTCTAGTAAGAAATCTTTAATAAAAAAACAGAGAGATTCATAGTTAAAGAGGATGACAAACTGCATTCACATTTTAATTAGACTCCCTTGAGCTAAAATCTCTTACCTATAAAGAAGCTAGTTCATTTTTATGGTCAACATACAGATCAACATATTTCTAAGCGGTGTAACCAAATTTCCATGCATGTATTTAGAATAAAAATCAAAAATAAATCACTCACCTCCTCACCAGTCTTTTCTCTACCCAAAGCGTATTGCCTTTCAGATTCAATAAATCGGATTGGAATGTTATATACTCTTTTGTTGTAAAATACAACTAGCGTATATGGTTGCTTAGAATCTTGTCCAGAACTCTTCCTTACTAAGAAAGACCCATCCTGAAAAAAAGAGTGGAAGGCATGAATTTCAAGGAATAATCAGAAGAAATAGTTCTATTTTCTTAATCCTTTTTTGTTTCTGATATCTTAATTGATAAAAAGAAAATCCCCCCAGTATTGGGCTGGAGTCTTTGGTTTTTACAATCCCACAGCCTACTGCTTGTGTCCACAAAAGATCCATGTATCTTTGTAGATGTACATAGAGAATTATCTAGGAATATAAACTGTATTCATTCTACACTGTTACAAAACTTTTTTCTACCTGGGAGAAGAAACAATTCTTTACATTAGAGTTTTAGATCAAGAAACAGTTTTTCGAATAAATCAGAGGTTTCAAAATTTTCTTGATTCAAGTGACCTTTTTTACTTTTATTTTTTATGGAGCCCTTAGATCTAAAGAATTACCTAATATTAGGTACTGTATTTTTCCGGCATATAAGACGACTTTCTAAACCATGAAAATCTTCTCAAAAGTCGGGGGGTCGTCTTATATGCCCAGTTGTCTTATACACCAGAAAATATTGTATTTTCCGACGTATAAGACGACTTTCTAAACCAGCGGTTCTCAACCTGTGGGTCGCAACCCTTTTGGGGGTCGAACAACGCTTTCACAGGGGTCGCCTAAGACCATCGGAAAACACATATTTCCGATGGTCTTAGAAACCGAGACACTGCTCCTTTATCCGGCTGCCGCCGCTGTCCTCCACCAGCTCCTCCGCCTCCAGGGTGCCCTTCTCTGGCAGCGCCTGCTCCTGCCGCCGCAGCTCCATCACACGCGCCTCCAATGCCGCCCTGGGCTGGCTCAGCGGCTGAGCCGAGCCGGGTCTGGGCTGCTGCTGGCGCTGCCACCACTGCCGGCTGAGCTGCAGTGCTGAGCCGGTCTCCACACCTCCTGGTTGCCTGGCCGCACTCTGCCCCCAGCCACCCTCCGCGCCACACAGGAGCCTCCCCCGCACCTCCCAGCCAGCCTCCCTTGCCATTGGAGGCCACCTCGGCCCTCTAGCGCCAGGCGTGTCCATGGGGCTGCCGGACAGGAGCGGCTCCTTCCCGGCTTGCTAGGCTCCGGGCCTTGGAAGCAACCAGGGGTCGGGGAAGAGGGCGAGGCGGCAGCGATGTCCGCATGTGCGTTGGAGGCCAGCCAGCTGGGCCGGGGGGGAGAAGTGGCACCTTCCGAGTGGGAGCTGGCACTCCGGCTGCGCCCCTCTTGCATGCGATGGGCTGCGTGGTGTGGAAAGGGGCTCCTACGACCCCACTGCTGCGATGGCGCTCAGGAGGCTGGAGGGACAGGCAGGTCCCGGGGGGGGGGGCGGCTGGGAGAGGGCAAGAGGTGCTGGGATGAGGATGGGGGGCTCTAGGTTGGTGGGTGTGAGAGGGCAGCCGGTGGCTCCAAGGCACGCGGATCCTCCGCGCAGCTTCCGAGGCCCCAGATGTGCTGCCGCTTGGCTCTCCACCAGGCTCTCCGCCAGAGCCTCCCCCCTCCCCGGGCAATTGTGCAGAGCTGCTTGTGCGTCCTTGGCAGCGCCTCCCCACTTCAATCTCCTTCCTTCTCCATCTCCTTCCTTTCCCCTTCAATCTTCCTTCCTTCCTTCCATCTCTAACTCCACCCCTTCCCCTTCAATCTCCCTCTCCTTCCTTCCTTCCTTCCCCCTTCAATCTCCTTCCTTTTCCATCTCCTTCCTTTCCCCTTCAATCTTCCTTCCTTCCTTCCCCTTTCCTCTCTCCAACATTTTTGAGCAAGGGAGAGTAAGCTTCTCCAGCGAGCATTGTTATATTGTTTTTGTGATTAATCACTATGCTTTAATTATGTTCAATTTGTAACAATGAAAATATACCCTGCATATCAGATATTTACATTACGATTCATAACAGTAGCAAAATTACAGTTTTACAGAAGTAGCAATGAAAATAATTTTATGGTTGGGGGTCACCACAACATGAGGAACTGTATTAAAGGGTTGCAGCATTAGGAAGGTTGAGAACCACTGTTCTAAACCATGAAAATCTTCTCAAAAGTCGGGGGTCGTCTTATACGCCCAGTCGTCTTATATGCCGGAAAATATGGTAGGTAACTAGTCCAAATTTAAAATATTCCAGTGTCCTGTGAATTTGTTTTATCAACCTGGACACTAGGATAATTTCTGTAGACCCCAGTTTTATAATTACTAAAACAATCCAGTTTACAACAATCATCTGCCTGTTCCTGAAAGCATATGTAGTCCCAAATATTTTATTATGCAGCCTACCAATTTAATTGCATTCCCATTCTCTATTTAACTTAGCAGGTCACCTCCTTTAGTCTACCATTTTTTCCCTCTGTACACTTAGCTGAATCTTACCCAACTATGCTTTTCTAGTGAAATACTAATACTTCAGGGAATTTTTGCCATAATTAACGCTCCTTGTCATTATTAACAAGTGCATAAAGCTGTTTTTTAATATTCAGAAATAAAGGTCTGGTATTATTCAAATTATATTGTACAAAGAAAATTGGAGAAGAGCCTAATGCTGGGAAAGATTGAGGGCAATAGAAGAAGGGGACGACAGAGAATGAGATGGCTGGATGGAGTCACTGAAGCAGTAGGTGTGAATTTAAATGGACTCCAGAAGATGGTAGAGGACAGGAAGACCTGGAGGAACGTTGTCCATGGGATCGCGATGGGTCGGACACGACTTCGGAGTTAACAACAACAACAACAAAGAAAATGGAATGGGTATTTTTCTGCCTGTTCGATAATGCTTCTTTTTTCAGATTCTCTCCTATGCTTCTGAAGAATTGTTAGAAGCTATGAGATCAAGAAAATACTTTTTACCTTGTTTGATTTATATAATGCATCTTCGGCTATTTTCCGATCACTAGAAGCCATGTACCATGCTTGACCAAGAACGCCAGCATCCTGTAAAGAAAAAGAAGAAGAGGCATTCCTATTTATGTATCCCTAAAACCAAAGATTTCCTATGCTTCTTTTTGTAATAAAAAAATAAAGTTTAATACATTGTACATTAATCAGGAAGTGTTTCACAGGATGTGAATAATTTATCAGTGATGTGGAGATATGTAAGTATTAGCCTTTGTATAGATTTAATCTCAAAAATCTGTAAAGTGAAAGGGTGATTTTTATAAACATTCTTTTGATAGAAAAATATTGAAATGAGTAGTTATTATTTATTTATGAAGAACTTGTGAATTATCCAAACGATAGCTCATTAGATTTTGATCAAAATTTAGTAACATCTAATCCCTTCCCACTTATTTAAAAAAGCCTTATGTCAGAGTTATACCTGTTCTGCTATTGTAGAACCACCTTGAGAGCTATTACTTCGAGGGTGTGTGGTATGGTTTGCAGGTTCTGGAGATCCTGAGAAACAGAAGATTATTTGTAGGCTACCATGAATACAGTTGCTATTTATGTAGATTACAAATGAAAGAGCCAGTGATGCAATGTTGTCATCCTACTCTTTAGCTGTATTTGCTTTCTATTGCTTAGGATGGGTTATTTCCTTCTAGATCAGTAACAATGACCAAATAAGGAAAATTTTGAAGGTTGTGGCAATAATTACCAGCAAGATTTCTACCCTGATCAAAATGAATTAACTGGACATCAATTGTAAATTAAATCAAATTTAAGAATACTTACTTGACAAGATTGGTGGCTTCTGAGGTAACGGCCTAGGGGTTGGGGTTGGAGATTAAAAAAAAAAAATGGCATTAGATATCATATTGCATTTGCCCAGAATTCGGTGATGTAGGAGAAAAATATTGAAATATCTAACATTTATTGTAAAAGTCTCATGATTTGTAAAAGCTCCTTACCTGCTGACTGTTAGGAAGATCTATTTAGGGTTCACATAATTTGTTTGTTTGATTTAACTTAGGTATGTGCATTCAGTAGCAAAGTGATTGGAAAGATGCTTTAAATCTGGTGTAGGCATGCTTGCTATATTTTGGTGACTCCTTAAAGAAATTATGCTTTTTTGTTGACTTGCATTGTATTTGTGGTGTCCTAGGAAATATGTGTTTGTATTTGTATGCCAAGCGGGTGCAGTGGCTCAGTGGGTAAAGACACTGAGCTTGTCAGCTGGAAAACTGACAGCCCAGGTTCAAGAACCAAGTCCTATTACTTGCCCCAGTTCCTGCCCACCTAGCAGTCTGAAAGCAAGCAAATATGAGTAGATAAATGGGTACCACTTTAGTGGGAAGGAAACAGCATTCTATGAGTCTTGGTGTATAGTCATGCTGACCATATGACCACGGAAATGTCTTTGGACGACGCTGGCTCCCTTGACTAAGAAACAGAGATGAGCACTAGAATCAGATATAACTGAATAAGAGAAACCTTTTCCTTTATTTGTATGCCATTCATTAAAGAGGCAGTAACATAGGTCCTTTTCCACTTTTTATTCCTAATTTTAGCATACACTGTAAACCCAACGTATGTTGGCTTGTAATCTGTGCTTAAACAATCTTTTGCTTGGTTGATGACCCCAGTGTGAATTATCCAAAGGGATTTGAAGCTGCTCTACTCTTTAACAATAGTTGATAATAAAGACTAACAGCACCTATAGTTGTGATGTTACGATATTTCCATCTTCCTGGCAATTTGTAACTGATTTTATAATGATTTCATAGAAGAAACAAATTGTGATACTTTACATGAGGCATAAAAGTCTAAATAACCAAGTTCCATTTTTGATTGCAACTATACATTTCCTATAAAGCTGAACTTGATCATTAATGTTGTCTAAAAGCAATATGGAAGACTTGTTAGTGTCACATACAATTGCATCACCTCTTATCCATTTTTATATTCTTTTTGAGCCTCCCCACTTTAGAGTTAGAACTGCAAAATCAGGGTTTGTAATAATAAATCTGTTTTAAAAGCAAATGACAGATGTTTACTTTTGAATGCTAGAAGGGATGGGTGGAAGAGGCATGTCATGACTGGAACCCCGGCGGCGTTCAGCAGGTATAGGTTTATCTGTGTTTGAAAAAGGATAAAGAAGTCTGATTAGTTAGCTTCATAAATGAGTCCAGCTTTGGTGGAACTAATCCAATGTGAACTACAGCAAAGAATCTAGGCTCAGATGTTGATCTTGCACTTGCTGACATACAAAGTCAACAGTTGTTGCTGATTCATTCTATCCTCTACTTATTAAATATCTTGTTATATAAATAATACATGTACATTGATCATAGCAGGGCTATAAAATTATGCCAAATTTAAGTAAACCACAGAGACCTTTGGATTAAGATACTATGCAAATTTTGCCTATAATTGCTATAAGATCAAGGGCAAGTTACTTAAAAAAACACCAACCTATTTCTGTTCCATGTGTAGATAATGATCTGATCATACATTGTAGTTAGTCATACTATCTAAGTACAGTCAACTGAATAAATTATAATTGGCTGGATTATGTGTGAATCCATAATATCACAGCCTGCAAAATAAAGACTGGTAAACCAATTTTAATTGACTTATCTGAGGTGTACCTTAATTTACATTCTGTTCACTAATTGTTAGAACAAAAGTACATATGTTATCTTTAGAAAACAACCATGCATACACAAAGACTGCAATCTTATTTAAACAGACATTTAGTATTTTGCAAGGACCGCAGTTCACCAAAAATTGGATTGTGATACACTAGCAGGTCGGGAGTACAAATCCCACAATCCTTGCTCTCTGGGGCTAATAGAAACTTGTCAAAGAGTTATACCTATTCTTAAATTAATTGTTAATTGTTTGTTGATTAATCTAGCCTCCTTTTCTATACCGTAAAGATGGGAATGAATTAAACAATTCCAGGCAATATATTGGTAGTCCTCAGCTTACAAAAGTTCATTTAGTGACTGTTTGAAGTTACATCACTGAAAAAAGTGACTTGTGACCATTTTCCACACTTACAGCCATTACAGCATCCCCATGGTCAGGTGATCAGAATTCAGACACTTGGCAACTGATTCGTATTTATGACGGTTGCAGAGTCCTGGGGTCTGTGATCACCTTCTGCAACCTTCTGTCAAGCAAAGTCAATGGGGAATCCAGATTCACTTAACAACTGTGTTACTAATTTAACAACTGCAGTGATTCACTTGACAACTGAGGCAAGAAGATCATAAAATGGGGCAAAACTCACTTAACAAATGTCTCACTTAGCAACATAAATTTTGGGCTCAATTATGGTCCTGAGGAACAGATGGAAATTATAGCTACTGACCTAGGTGAAAATGTTTTCTTTGTTCTTAAATTAAGAACATGAGGATAGTCCTCTGGATCAGGTCCAGGTCTGACTAGCCAGCAAATGAAGCCACAAATATGGTCTTTTGCTCTTATTATTGGAATTAATATTAATATTTATTTGTAGAAAGACTTGTTTAACTATTTTAGCCAATGCAGTACTTGCAACATCTCTCCACACTCTTAATATACCGGTATTTCAACTCACTGCTTGTCTCTAAAATTTATTGGAAAAGCAAGTTATTGGTAAGATAATTCATATGTTCTACCACTGCTACAATATTATTCTCCATAGGAAAAGGGCCAATCACCGATAAAATTAAAGTTTTGAAAAAGGAAAAAAAAAGCCATTTACCTTCAGCAATATTTAAGTGGTCTCTATCAGGCAAGCTTGGCTTCTACAATATAGAATTAAAGCAAATAAACGTAAATGAGTTTTACTTATACACCTTTTTTTTTCTCAGACTTCTGATCAATGGAAAGAATGTCTGATGCAACATACTACAATATTAAGCATTTCCAATAACAGAATTCATTGTAATCCTCTTAGTGTAATATATATTTATTGTTTGACTACTAATGGAGATAGAAGAACCAAATACGGGCATTCTGCAGTATTGTTGAGTACTTGTTCTTCTGCAGAAGCAGTTAGTTTTACAGATAAACTCTTTTGCATTTATTAATGGGATAGTGAAGATGATGATGTGGTAGGCAATCATATTGAAAAATTAGAATAACATCTCTCAATCTGATGCCTCCAGATGTTGTAGATCATCAATGTCCTTAAAACCCTAGTCAGCACAGTCAGTGTCTAGTTGAGCAACTGAAATGCAATGCATTCAGAAAGCACAGAGCTGGTTTAAAATACTATTTAATTTTGTGGATCGAAGGAATGTACAAGTCATTGGAATTGTTCATTTGGTTTGAAATGTTGACTCATTTTCATGTGAAACATTCTGATTTGTATTTCAAAACTTAAATTCAATTTCAAACTGTCGCTCTAAATCAATTTGATTTAACTACACAAAAAGGGGTGGGGCTTCATTCAAGGCTGCTATCTTGACTGTTTGGATCACCCCCTTGATTTCCCTGACAAAAGCAATTGAATTGTCAAATCAGTTTTAAAATTTGATTTTTTCTTGAATAAATTCAATCTGTATATTTTATGTAATTATCTTTGAATCACAATTGGAAATTAAAACTCCACATAGTTCTAGTAGGCTAAGGTATTTAGAATTATTGCTTTTGCTTTTATTCTTGACAATAAAGTTTTCTGAGTTTTATGTTCACTGTAGAAAATTATAGTCTGGGCACTAGGCAATTGTCTTATTAGACATTGCATATTCATTAGGTTAGTAGTGGAATCCATTCTGAATCATAATGTGTGTCTTTCAAAACAGAATATAAATAGAAAACAATTTAAATTAAATGTTTGGCAATTGCCAATATCAAGGTTATAATTGATTCGCCAATATGAGTACAAGCTAAATATACTGAAAAAGGCTTTTGTCCTGGTTACAGGGAAAAAATGTCAAAATTCATATTAACAGGCCAATACAAGGATATAAATGTGGAAGCTTAAGAACTCTACACTAGATAGTGTAGTAACAAAAAATACTCCAATTAGGTTAGTATGTTTAACAATATGTAATCCTGAATATTAATCACAAAAATGGGAGATCAACCATGGGAAACAAGTATTACAACCAGTGCTTGTTTCTTTTTCCCAACACCTATTGGGATGGTTCTGCTGCAATTGATCCAAGTTTATACTAACTGACAACGATTAACAGGCATCACTGGAGTCTGCTCTCAGATTTCATCTGAAACTTTGGTTAAAATAGAACTGTGCCATTGCTTGCCCATTCTTTTTGCTCTGTCTAATTTCTTATCTACTTTGTTTCAAGTTGATAATGACTATGTCTATTAAAAGTAATGCTTTTATATAGATTTTGGGTACATTATGACACCTTTGCTATGTCTGTTCTTTTCGTATGCTTGAATCAGTGTTTATCACATGTAAACTTCCTATGATTCAGCACAGCAATTTTGCCAGAGGCTACGTCTTAATATTTTATATACAGTTAAAAATTTTCAAAATTTGTAATGATTGATGTATTTCCAATAATACAAAAAAAAAAAATTAAAGGCATAATATGATCAATTTAATTCAACAGAATGCAAAATGTTTATATATATAAATAAAAGAATAAAAGAATAAAACACGATCACCGGGAGAGTTGAAGTAAAAATACTTTACTAAAAATATATTAATACTAAAAAGTTGCCAAGCTTTCGCTGGGGGAACTCCCCAGCATCGTCAGGGCTAAAAGGCCATTGCAGTAAAGGTGGTTTAAGTAGGTTCAAGTAACGTTTGCGCACGGCTCTTAGACCGTGTTACTTGCCCTGATTGGCCAGCTGAAAGCCAAGATGTGTCTATAACGTTATGTTCTTTTCTTCGGATGCCCTTCCCTATCCTTCCACTATTGGTCTTTAGAGGCGTTAGTAACCTTACATCCCCTCCTCTTCCGATAATACCAACATCTGCCATGTCGGGGGGAGGACTTGATCTGATGTTTTCTTGTGTTTTACAATGGGGATCGGGCTCCACTAACTGTGGGTTAATATCCCTTCCCAATTGTGTATCTCTCTCCTCCTTTGTCATGTTAACAGCTCCTATCCGGGTATGGTATGCCTCAACAATCAAGTCTTTATTCCCCACCTCAGTCTTCCTTACATACGTTCCCTCCCGTTGTTTGGCACTTAAACCGCTCTCATTACTCCTCCCCTTGCTGATCGAGCGGGTTGTCATTCTATGCTTTCTCTCCCCTCTCCACATGGGACGCTCCTCTTCATTGCTATGGGCAACCGCACACTCCGAGATTTTAGCATTAAGTCCTTTAGGTGTTCCGGCTCCATTAATATCGCTCCCTCCCTCCTGGGGGTGTGTGAGGCTCACATGGGGTTGTTGGGCGGTGCATGGATCGTCCATATCGGGCACCCCCTCCCTTTCTTTCTCCGTGCACGGGGAGTCCATAGGCTCTATTCCAGTGTCCACATGTTGGGGTGGGAGACTCTCTCACCGCATGATCCAGCGCCGGTCACCTGGCAAGGGGGTGTTGATGGTACAGTTATTTACGTCCATATGCAGGTGTTTCCGACGGCGGGGGGATACGGGTTCCTGTCCATAACGCCGCAGGTGTTGGTATGATTGCTTGCTATGTAATGAGTGATGATTTGTGTCCCATTTCCGCAGCGCTTGTTGCGCTGGATGCAAGTCAATGCGACCATTAATTGAGCTGTCATTCGAGAACCAGGCCTCTTTCAGTAGCCGGCCTCCCTTCGTGGCATCACTAGCTACGATACAGGTATTAGCAAAGTCAAATTGATGGCCCTCCTGCGCCATATGCATCCAAAGTTGTGAACGCTGCTCGCCCCGTTTTATAGCCAACTGGTGTTCATGGAGACGAGTCTTCAGGCGTTTGGCTGTTTCCCCTACATAGTTGCCTTGGCAATTCTTACAATTGATCTTATAGACAACAGATGATTTCTCCATGGGGGGTAGGGGGTCCTTTGGGCGCATGACTTTAGACCGTAAAGTTTGATTTGGCTTGTGAGCCACCTCTATCCCATGGGGGGCCAGCAATCTGGCCTTGGCCTCTGAGATATTGTTAATATATGGGAGGGAGATGCGTGTTCTCTGTAAGGGGGGTTCTTCTCTATGTTGGTTAACCCGAAGATGGGTTGTTACGCTATGCCGTCTGATGAATCTTAATGGATAACCGTTATAACGGCATATGCGAAAGAGGTGTCTCCTCTCCTCATTCTTATACTCATCCGTACTGCAGTGGGAGTCAATGCGCTTAAATAACGTTTTAATGCAGCTGATTTTATGGGAAACTGGATGATTACTCTGATAATGGAGGATCCTGTCCGTGTGAGTTGGCTTACGGAACACTTTTGTAGGTAAGGATCCATCCAATTGGCGATGGACAGATACATCCAAGAAGGCAAGGGTGTTATGTTTTTCCTCCTCCACAGTAAATTTTATATCAGAGTAGATGGAATTCAATATTCCCATAAATGCAGCCACAAGTTGTCTTTTGACAACAGCAAACGTGTCGTCCACGTACCTCACCCAAAACTTGGGTTGGTATAAAGCCATAGCCCTATGTTCAAGTTGCTGGAGGACCACCTCCGCCACAATACTGGAGATGGGAGAGCCCATCGGAGTACCCTTGATCTGTTCATAGATGGAGCCCTGAAATGTAAAATGGGTTTGGAGGCATATTTCTATAAGTTTCACGAGGTCCTCTGTCTGCAGGGAGTCCTGATGGTGCCCTCCTCCCATGCACGTCAACCATTCTCTCAGGACTGAGATGGCTAAGTCCTGGGGAATGGAGGTGAAGAGGGAGGTGACGTCAAACGATACCATTGTCTCGTCATCCTCCACTCTAAGAGTCTTGATTCTAGCTAAAAACTCTTCCGCAGACCTGACCATCGTGCTGCTCCCATCTATGAGATGGTTGATACGGGTACTAAGCCATTTGGCTAGTCCCGAGATGGGGATGCCCCTGAACGATACAATGGGACGAAGGGGGATACCTCCCTTGTGAATTTTTGGTAGTCCGTAAAAACGGGCGAGAGCCGTATCACAGGGGCATACCCTCCTCAAGATGTCATCCCCAATCTTCTTACTATGCTTCAAGCTGTCTAGCAATTTGTTGATTTTATTTTTGAGTGTTACCGTGGGGTCTTTCTCAACTATTCTATAAGCTGATCTATCACCCAGGAGTTCTAATGCCTTTGTTGTATATAGCTCCCTATCCATTATAACAGTCACTCTACCTTTGTCTGCGGGTAGTACAACGATGGTATCATCCCTCTTAAGTTGTATGAGGGCCTCAGTTTCTTCCCTAGACAGGATATGATGGTACCTATGGCTAGTAAGCAGCCCTGTGATCTGTTGTCTTATAGAACTCCTGGTATCCTCATCTGTCCCCATGTGAATCATAACTGGCTCCAGTGCGGCAATGAAGTCCAATGGCTGAGCGTCCATAAGGTTATGGTTAATATCACGCTGCAGTAGGGTGAGTTGTGGGTCAGTTAAAGGTTTTGAAGAGAGATTACATACCAACTCATTCACAAAACTGTTATATTGGGACTTACGTATAGAATCCATCTTGCGTTGGAGATGTGTTGTTGTTTTCTGACTCGTTCTTTCTGCCACCATTTTGATGTGGTAGCTCAAGGCCTGGAAATGCTGTTCTGATAATGCTGAGTCACAATGCTGTCGATGTTCCTGAACACATTTTTTCAAATGCTCCACCCGTCTATGTTGATCATTTATAAGGGCTTTTATAGTTCTGCGTTGGAACTGGTGGAGAGCCTGTTGGCATTCGTTTGTATCTATAACGGGCTTCCTTCTTAGCATCTTAGGTGGTAAATCTTCTCGAGCACAAGTATGTAAGAACGCTATCCTGCGGTAAGCTGCCGAAATGCGACACGTCAATTTCTCCCACTTTCTGGCCGTGAGCAAAACTGCTCGATCATAAAATTCAAGAATATTGGTAAAAATACGACTCCCGGGCATAATTATCCTTCCATAACATTATAGACACATCTTGGCTTTCAGCTGGCCAATCAGGGCCAGTAACACGGTCTAAGAGCCGTGCGCAAACGTTACTTGAACCTACTTAAACCACCTTTACTGCAATGGCCTTTTAGCCCTGACGATGCTGGGGAGTTCCCCCAGCGAAAGCTTGGCAACTTTTTAGTATTAATATATTTTTAGTAAAGTATTTTTACTTCAACTCTCCCGGTGATTGTGTTTTATTCTTTTATTTATAATTATGCCCGGGAGTCGTATTTTTACCAATATTCTTGAATATATATATATATACTCCTCGAAGCACGAAGCTGAAAACACCAGCCTGAAGATGACGAATGGGACTTCGTCGAAACGTCACCAAGACACTTCCAATTTTACGTGGGAGAAAACCCGAATAACCAAAGACCTACATACAAACACCTGCGAAAACCTCAGAAAACACACACACACACATATATATATATATATGTTTTTTATATATAAAAAACATTTTGCATTTTGCATATACATAGTCCATATAAACAGATACATAGATTGAACAAGGTGTTGATATAATTAATTAATCATTTTGGGTTGCTTTTAGAATTATTCTTCAGTGTGACAATGTTAAAAGTAAAAACTCACCAGCGGTATTGCAGGATTCATTAGCTTTTTTCTACAGAAAAAAAAAAGTACGGATGCGAGAGTATTATTAAGTTTCCATTTGCTTTGCAGTTTTCTTCCTAATTATCCCACTTATGAGCACTCAAGTTTGGATGCCTATATTTCTTTATGCCAGTCCTTTTTTTCCTGCACTCTAAATGGAAGTCTCTCATACTGTCTCCATACTGATACAATGCATGACAAAGTGAAGCTAGACAGCTCTGACAATCACACAATTTATAAACATGGTGTATATCATTCTCACTGGTGCAATTTGTAGGGAAAGCATTAGACTTGGATTCAAAGGTCCTTCAGGTAGTCCTTGACTTAAAACCAGTCATTTAGCAATTACAACAGCACTGAAAAAAGTGACTTACAACTGGTCGTCATATTTATGATGGCTGCAGCATCCCCACGGTCATGTGATCAAAATCTGGGGGCTTGGCAACCTGCATAAATTTGAGGTGTCCCAAGGTCAGTACCGGTGATTGCCATTTATGATCTTTCCAGCTGGCTTCCAATGAAGCAAAACCAATAGGGGAAGCCAGATTTGCTTATGATTGCATGATTTACTTTATAACCACAATGGCAAAAAAGGTTGTAAAACCTGTAAAATTATGTAAGTCGAGGACTGTCTATACAGTACATAGCACCGTAGGAGCCGTGGTGGCACAGTGGTTAGTATTGCAGGCTAACTTTGCTCACTACCAGGAATTCGATCCTGACCAGCTCAAGGTTGACTCAGCAATCCATCCTTCCGAGGTCGGCAAAATGAGGACCCAGATTGTTGGGGGCAATATGCTGACTCTGTAAACCACTTAGAGAGGGCTGTAAAACACTGTAAAGTGGTATATAAGTCTAAGTGCTACTGCTATTGCTATTTACATTTCTGGATCTCTCCAAACCATTTTCAAGTAGGTTCTGTCACTGTCTTTCCTTCTGGCAACCACAGAATCCTGAGAAGCAAGTAGTAATCTACAATAGTAGTAATGTACAATAGTCAACTGAGCTGCTATCAGAGCAATAATGGTAGTTCCCAGAGTAAGAAAACTCCCCTTGCCTCTGTTTACACAGAAAAAGAATGACATGTCTGGCTAGCTAACTCCATCCCAGTGTTTGCCTGTTCTCCAAATAAGCCCAGCTGTTTTGGAATTTGAGCAATGCTTCTATTAGGCTGCCCACCTACCAAAGGATGACATTGTACAGTGAGGTGGCCCTGATATCAGATCAGTCCAAATGGCAGAAGTTCACAGATTTGTACCAGAAAGGACTGGGATTACTGATACTAAAAAACGTTAGACATGAAGAAACTTAAACTAAGGGCAGCTGGAAAGGGGTGAACAAATACCAAGAATGGGTTAAAAAAGTCAAGATGGCAGCTGTGGCCATGTGATTAAGGCCCTATCCCTTTTTTAATGTATATCATAGACTTTGCACACTGCTTTTTCAGGAGTACTTAAAATATACAAAACGTTTCTTTACATCTATCCAATCTATCAAAGCAGTTAAGCACTTCATTAACACTGTGTATAAAATAATTACAATCCATAATATTGCTTTTGGTAAACAGTGCATTTAAGGATTACAAAAACTGGAACAGTTTCTATAGCGAGAAGGAATGATTTTTTGACACTTACGTGATCCTGGGAAATGGAGATGGAACATTAACAGAAGGAATTTTAAATTCTGCAGCACCGTTGCTGCTATTATCTAAAAATCCAAACACAGTAGTTAGTTCAATGCATCGGTTGGTTAACAAAACGTTAAGTTTCTAAAGTTTAGACTACTGCTACTACTGCTTTGAATATAAGAAAGCCACTGAAAATCAGAACTGTGCAAATCCACTAACCAAACTGTATGGGAAAAATCAGGAATGAATCTCTTTTTTTCATAGGATTTGCACAATCCAGTTCAAAACACCTAAAACATTCAAACTTAACTCTCAAAGTTATTAAAACATCTTGAAAAGGTAACATGCAATAAAATTTTCATTTTATAGACAAAGTGGGGAGAAGCTGTGTCTATTTAAGCCAAATGTCAATTAAATTGCAGTTTACATAAACTACACAAACATTGTCTAGTGAAGCAGTTCAAATGCAATTTTTAATTGTTGTATCCAAAGTCCACTGAATGGAGGCTCATAAAATCAAAGTTTTACCATTACCATCATACAGCATTTACTGGAAACAGTTGGTGTATTGTCAATACACAGTTACAATTATGGATAAAAATACAGAAACTTTCATGCATTTCATATTATTTATCATTTCAAAATGGCCCCATTGCAGTACTTTAGCAATATTATTCCCTTAATATGGTAGGGAGAGGCAGAGGGAGAAAATGATTTGTTTAAGGCAGTGTTTTTCAACTTTGGCAACTTGAAGATATATGGACTTCAACACCCAAACTTCCTGGGAGTTGAAATCTACACATCTTCAAGTTACCAAGGCTGAGAAACATCGATATAAGGTTATATTTGTGGAAAAGGTAAAATTTAAAGCAAAGATTCCACCATTGATATATTCTTACAGTATATGCTACATTAACCCAGCTTTTGAAGCTAACATGGAACTATGGTTCCCCTGATGTTGTTGAGTACAATTTTCATATGGTCATCTCTAACCACTGATCATGTTCATCAGGGTAGCTGAGAATTGTAGTTTAATAACATCAGATGGCCACAGGTTCCCCATCTGTTAAAAAATGTTATAGCAAAAATGAAAAGCTCAAACAATTCTTAGAAAAACTCAGAAAGATCTGTCATCAAAATCAAGGTGCTTTGATAGACAGATGCAACGGCTTTGCTCCTGCACATTCATAGGAACACATGAAATGATAAAGTCAACATGAAACACTGCTATTTGGAACCAGCTTCTGTGCTCCCAGTCATCTTAGAAGTCCCTGCACATTTGGCTTAAGGCAGAATATTCTTACTTCCATCAGTTTGCGCTCCAAGGACCTCTGGATCCTGAAATTAAAATAGTTTTCAGATTATTTAACAGTTCTGGGCAAATTGTAATCCAGGAATTGTGATAACTTGTGTTGCAAAGGTACTTCTTTATTTTTATTATATGACTAAATGAAGATGTCATCATCAAATTAATTATAGTTCTACACAAAATCAATAAACAAACATCAATAAATAGCAGCATCAATATTTATTTGTATTCTGACTTTATTATTTTTACAAATAATTCAAGGTGGCAAACATATCCAGACCAAAAATTGTGGAGCACGCTTATAGCCCAATGTGCTTAGCACAGGATGTGATGATGGTGAACATATCCAAAACATCTTCCTCCTCCAATTTTCCCCACAACAACAACCTTATTAAGGTGAGTTGGGCTGAGAGTGACAGGGCCCACAGGCACCCAGCTGCCTTTCATGGCTAAGGCAGGACTGGAACTCACAGTCTCCCGGTTTTTAGCCTGGTGCCTTAACCTTGACTAAACTGGTCTCATATTAAAATTATAACTTTTCTAATGTTGAGGTAGTTAATTGACCCAACTGGTCAGCACAGCCCTTTCAGAAATTCTTGCACATTTATGGACTTTTTGCCATGAGCAAGTTGTGTGACTTAGCCCCATTTTTCATAATCATTCCATGCCTTTGGAATCTATTTGATTACAAATCTGTAGCTTCCCAGTGAGTTCCATTAATTAGTCTTCCCTTGCCAAACTTGTTTCTTTCATTTTAATGCTGTGAGAAGCTTCTACTGGCTCCCCATTATGATTCATTAGCTCCTTTCCTGCCCTGGATAGAGTCAACACATTACTCATCAGTTTTTCAACTACCCTGGAATATTCCTTCTCAGCCATATGTAAGTCTACGAAATTCAAGACAGGGAATCCTCTGAAAGGTCTGATTCTAAGATGGGTGGGGAATTCTGGGTATTGAAGTCCGCTCATTTTAAGACTGTCAAGGTTGGGAAACCTTGTGATATACCTTCAGTGAGATATGATGAAAAAACCCATAGCATTAATCCGCAGGAAGATAAAATCGAGGCCAATAAAATTCTTAATTAAACTACTCTATATACAGTTGTAGGGAATGATACTTTTCAGAGTTTTTGACCTAAATTTAAAGAGCATTGCCCTCTGGGTAATAGCTTTACATTCTATAGAAAAAACAACGGTCATCTTGAAAAACATTTGTTTTATGAAGCACTGTGTTCGAATGGCACCAAAATAAAAAGCCCAATAATGAGCTTGGCCATACTGCCATCCAATCCCTATTTCAGAAACTTTTAAAACAGGATCCCTGGTTTCTGTTTAACCCAGCATAAACACTGCAATGACTTTGTGAAAATCAAGTTTTGAAACATGGTTTTTTGTAGGTCTGAATTCCAGTTTCTATAAACCCTAAATGGCAGCCATTCCGGATCTGGACATAGGACATAAGAGTCTGAGGAAGATGGCGATTAAGAAATATGAAGTATATATATAAAAATAAGACTCTGATCAAGAAGGTTTGTATGCATATATCTAGGCATGGGAAGAGGGGGCACTTTAATTATCCTGGAGTTTGAGCTGAATGTGTCATGGCTCCAAATATCCGCCGAACTTCACTGCTTCTATGTTATTTATTTATCAAGCAAATTTATATGGCTACTGAATTCACAGAGGTGACTCTGGAAGGCTTACAAGATTTAAACTCCACAACATAAAAATCATACCACTTGCCCATCGGCCGTAGCCAATCAAATCAACTGCTTGATCATCTCCATCTCCATTCATGGTGTCCAGGCCTGCCGGCAAACCACATTTTCAAAGTCTTTCGGAAAAGGGGAGATTGTGTTCCATAGAGAAGAGGCCATCACCGAGAAGGCCTTTTTTCATGATCCTACCAGATATGCATTTCTACCATATTGGAGCTGCAAAATACCCTGCCTTCCTGTTGTGATGGGCTAAGTGGATGTAATGGGAGAGAGGTAGTCCTTCAAACAGCCTGACCCCAAGCCACGTAGGGCTCTAAAGGTGATAACCAGGACCTTGAAATGTACCCAGAAATAGATTAGCAGCTAGTACAGCGCCTTCAAAACTGGTGTTACATGCTTATGCAAAATTGTGCTGGCAGTTGCACTCTGAAACAACTGAAGCTTCTGGATATTTTTCAAGGGCAGTCCCATCTAGCATGCATTACAATAGTCCAGACTGTTCATATTGTATTATGAACTTGGATGTGAAATACTTACAGCTTTCGGTGAAGGGCGGTGCCTTGGAAGTGGTAAAATGTTTCTGGAAAACACAGATGATGTTTTAGGCTTTATTTTTCTCCTCTAAATAAAATTGCAATTATCTGTTTTAATGATCTAATGCAGACATATCAAACTCGCGACATCATGTGACATTGAGTGACGTATCGGAGCTTTTTTCCCATTGCCGGCAATGGGGTAGGCGTGGTTTCCTCGTGATGTGTCCGGCCCACAGGCCAGCAATTTGACACCCCTGATCTAATGGCTTTTAGGGGTATTATCCCAGTGGAGCTGAGCTGAGTTACCTAAAAAGCAGTTATAGTAAATTCAGTTTCTAAACCTGATGCCCCTCCAAGATGGATACATTCCATCGCCTACAATATAACTCATTATCATCAGCCATTACAGCACATTTTTATCTAGGGTTCATGAGAGCCATAATCAATAGATCAGGCCCACAAAGTGTTCTACTTTTATTGTGTTTCAGAGAGCATGAAGACACTGCTATTTTTCCCAAAGCACAAATGTACTTTCAGCTCTAGTGATATCCCACCAGTACTGAGGAAGTCCATGGACTTGTATGCTGGATTGGTCTCCCAGTTAGATGAAGACCAATGTCAGATCAGCACAGCTTGTAAAGCCTAGGGAATTTTGATTCCTTACAGTAAATGTAGCAGTGTCTTATGGTAAATAATTTATTTAGATTGGCTTCATGGATTCTAGTCTTTTTTTTTTAAAAAAATATGTCCTATCTGTTCTTGAATGAGACCCAATTTAAACTTTAGGTACATGTGTGGCTGTATAAATATTTGACTCTTCCTAGCCAAAGTGGAACACTATTCACAAAACCACATTAAATGCTCAATGTGGTTTATATTACTTAGCAACTTATAAAAACTTTTTTAAAAAACTGAAAACTAACCTGTCTGATTTCAATGCATCTGGTGTGAATGATTCTTTAGGTATGTTGCGCTCATGAGAATGTCCTCCAGATGGTCTCAGAGCTGGCTTGGGAGGAAGTGGCTTGGATATCCTTATGGACAAAATATACAAACAGGCTTTTCACACAGGATGACTACATTTCCAAGTCATATTCCCCAGAGATGTTCTTCGTAGGTGGAGGAGTGGCACAGCCAGGAGTGAAGTTAAAAGAGGAATGAGCCTAGAGTAGGGGTATAAAACTGCTGGCCCATGGGCCGGATGTGTCACAGGGAAGCCACACCCACCCCAACTCTGGCAAGGGGAAAAAAGTTGCGATATGACACAACACGTATCAACGCGATACGTCGTGACACCCCTGGCCTAGAGTCACCACATAGCCACAAACGGTCTAAGTCCAACCCCTCGTGAATTCTGTTAACCCTTATCTAGTGCCAAAATAGTGCTAACTGATAGTTGATTAGATTAATGTGAGGTGCAGAAGACCAAAGCCAGACATTAAGTTCCAGTTAAAGTAATGTATTGCTCATGCCTATGCACAGGATATTAGTCAACTAACAGTTAGCAATATTCTGGTGCTATATAGGGGTTAATGGAATTCAAGAGGGGTTGTACTTAGTCCATTTGTGCTCACATAGTGACTCCAGGCTGATTCCTCTTTTGACTCCATTCTTTCTCCTACATTCTGCCTCAGCCTCATACAGTTCTCCAAATATCAGTTGCTGGGGGATTATGTAGAATTAAAGTACATTATTTCAGTGTGCAGCTTATTATTCATATATTTAATATGATATGCACAGTGTGTAGATTGAGACATAGAAGCAGCACATGGAAAAAGCTGGGCTCATCATATTCAAATTCTAGCATAAATTGTCTCATGCCTGACCTCACATCAGCTATTTTGTGATACATCATTGCACTAAAATTCCACTGTGTCATAAACTTACAATTATCTATGTTACATTAAGACTTTTTTAGGAGAAAATAAATTGGGGAAATAACCTCTACTATGTAGCAACGTTTACTTATAATTTCAGAGTGAGTAGTAAGTTACCTGGGTAATGGAGGTGATGACTTCTGTTGGAGAAAATGAATTAGATTACTATTCACAAATTGCATTAGGTTTTTAATTTTCTTAAGGAACATTTCCCCTAAAATGCCAGTTTTTGTCAATTTGTAGGAGATGCTGCAACAACTACTTCATATAACTTGAGATATAATGTCCCTTCTAAAGTGAATTTCAAAAGCAGGTCAAATAAACACGTCAAAATTGCTGATCCAAGCCTCTGTTACTATTATTTTATTCTAGAAAACTAATAACCATCATTAACATTTTCTTTTAATTATTATTGCAGAATAAGTAAGATTTAAACTTGGTTGATATCAACATCTTTCCTTAGAAATGGATCTCATTGGTGCCATTTTGGGAAAAGAATTGAAAACTGTGTTTTGTGTTCTCGAACACTACCTATAAAATGCAATTTTGAACATACCCGTGATATTCCTGTACACTCATGTACCGCATGCACAGTTATTTCCCTCTTTCTGCTCTGAATCTTTCTTCTCTTCCTAGGATCTTCCTAAACAGGTGAGCCTTATATATAGAGCATATATAGAGCATATATAGCATCTTACCTCTTCTTCAGGAATTTCATATACATCTGCAGACAAGAGGATAAAAACAGAAATAAGCCATTTTTGTGCAAAACTAGGCACATGAATGACACAAAGATTTCATTTTTAGATCAACAGTGCAATCCTTTATATAAAGTCTCCAAGTTTTCTGGTGATTTTATGAATGTGAATATAGATATGCTTTGCATATCTTCCAGTTTGGTTTTTTGATTTCCCAGTCTATCCCTAGATCTCCAAATTCCGACTAGATGCTGGGGCACTGAAAGAACACCGCGGAAGAAGACAAGGGCAATCACTTTTGCAACGCTACCAAGAAAATGTCTTCAATGCAATCACCAGGAGTTGACTCAAAGGTAGTCTTTATTTCTTAAAGGAATAACTAGGAATTAAAATATTTTCATATCCAATGAAAATAATTTCTGAATAAACAGAAGAACTGCAGCCTTAAGAGATGGCTTTGAAGAAAATATTAGATACTTGCAGCTCATGCTAAAAAATATAATTAACACTTCGGCTATACAGTGTTTATCTCTGTATCATTTCACTAAAGGCAGGATATCACGCATGAGCCTTATGCTTCTTTTCAAATCCTGCATTCAGCAGCATTTGAAGGGGAAAAGGCCCAAACCAGACAAGACTGTGGTCCCAGCAATGTGACTGAAGTCCTGCCCTTTTGTACATATGTATGGTAGCCTGGTGCCTTATATAGAGCAAATCTCCAGAGTTATGGGGAAGCATTCTTAAAACATATAACTCATTTCTCTTTGGAATCCTACTTTCCTTTAAGGGAATTTGGTTGCCTAGAATTAAAACTAAATTTATTTCACAACCCACTAATTGCATCTTTGCATGATTTTGGGAAGATAAATGCAAAATTGTCATACCTAGTGTGGAAGGTGATGGTACAGAACAGGGAGGCTTGGTCGATCTGTTCACCACAGGTGCTAAAAATGATCAAAGCAAAGTATTAGAGATCTCTGAGAAAGTCAAAATCCAGAAACACAGTTGAGCCCCCCCCACCCCCCCACTGATCAATTACCTAAGGTTTTACTTTTGCTCATTTCATTGAAAATTCAGGTTGCTTTTTCAAAAGGATGAGTGATATACACATTTTTCTAATTTCTAATTGCACGTACCTCTTCCCAAATATATAAGGATGCAATTGGAAAAAAATCCATGTTTCCAAAAGAGCAAAGGATCGTGCAATACCCTGGATGTTACCGCGAAGGTGCTTTTAGGAATGCAGACATAGAAATGTGACCCCTTTCTGCAGTTCGTGAAAACAAGTGTACTTGTATGATCTCAGGTACTGATGCATTTGTTTTGAAGGAGGTGCTATGAATTTCTCCTTGTGTTCCATGAAGCACCCCCCCTTTTTTTTTTAAACATCTGAAGCACTGTAAATCCTAGAGCAAATTTGGCAACTTTAAGATCTGTGAACCTCAGCTCCCAGAATTCCTCACCAGCATGGGGAATTTTGGGATTTGAAGTCCACACATCTTAAAGTTGCGAAGTTTGAAAAACACTACCCTAGAGCATAATATATTATATACAGTAAAATGAAAGTAGTATGTCTGCCAAGTCCCAAGAAGTTTCTTTTATAAAGCTGCCAGGAATTTAATTCTCACTGTTTTTATTTCTCACAGAAGCTATTTTTTTTACTTGACTCTAATTCTTTACCCAGTCTTCCATTCTCCCTTTTAAAGTCCTTCTCTTCTCATAAGGAAAGGAAAACTTAATTTGCATACAAAACTCTGATAACAGTTTTTTTATATATATTTCACATATTTCAGTCAATGCCTTAGTCACATCCCTGGCTTTCTGAAGTTGCCTCCAAACCGTACGTTTTTCAGGTTGTGAAGTGCTTTCTTCTGTGGGTTCTATATAATTATCTTCATCATCATCATCAACTGGTACAACATAATCTGCCTAAAAGAAAATGCAGCGATGATTTAATATTTGTGTGTTTAATATAAGGCAAACAAATACATTCCTCTCCATGTTCAGTAGAGCATTATGTGTGCCATAAATTTTTAAACTTTAAAATAAATGGAACTTAATTGTGAACTGAATCACAGAATTGTTAAGTAAATCTGTTTTCCTTATTGACTTTGCTTATTGGGAGATAGCTGGGAAGATGGCAAAAGGCGATCACATGATCGTCAGACGCAGCAATGGTTGTAAATTCACACTGGTTGTGAAGCACTCAAATTTTGACTACACGACCACAGGGGATGCTGTGATGCTTGAAAATCTGGGAAGTTAACCTTTGCTACCTCATATAAAGAGAATCTGTACAAAATGTTTTACAGGTGGCATCTTTCCCCAATAAGATTGGCAAAGATGAGAAAAGATATATCACCACAATGTTGGAAGTGCAAGAAAATGTTAGGCACTTATTATCATATGTGGTGGACTTGTTCCAAAGCCAAATAATTTTGGCGGCTAATAAAGACTTGGTTGGAGGAAATGTTGGAACTGAAGATAGATTCCAGACCAGAATTGTTTTTACTGGGAATGATAGATGGGAAGTTTAACCAAGGAGAGAAATATCTAGTGTTGCATATTATAACAGCAGCAAGGCTGGTGTATGCCTAGAACTGGAAAAACGGAAATTCCCCGGTGGAGAGTGAACTAATTAAATTTTTTTTGATATGTGCAGAGATGGATAGATTATCCTTAGAAATTAAAGACAAGGATGAAACAGAGTATTACGAAGTTTGGGATAAGATGTACTATTGGTTAGACTCGAGGAGAAAAAGTCAGAACAGTGAAAGCTCGTCTAGAAGAGAGAAAGTGTAGATTTCTAACCTCAAAGTGAGCGTAAGATAGAGATCAGAATATGAAATAGGAAATGGAAGTTATGTTATAAATAGACGTAAATATGTATGTAAATATATAAATATGTAAATAGTATAAAATGTAATATGTAAATGGTATAAAAGATCAATGACTAGGAAAATATATGGTATATGGTATAGTATGTATGGCAAAATAACAGCCATAAAAGTCACACTGTGTTCAACATGTTTTTAAATGTTTACTTAATAAAAAATTTCTAAAAAAAAATAAATAAAAGTGTGAAGATCAGTTGTAAGCCGCTTTTTTCAATGTCATTGTAACCTGAATGGTTGCAAGCCAAGGACTACCTATATCGTGCTTGCAAGGAAGAAAGGGGGCAGCCTGTTATCTTCCTGGAGACACAGGCAGAAATTATATAATGGTAATTTATGTTAAATTTTGATGTCTGCTTCCCTGCCTGTTTTGGAGCTCAGTTTAAATCTTAAATGGATGTGGAGGTAGAGGGGAAAATGTGTTCTAAAGATCTATCTGATTATATTGCACCAGAATCTTTTAACCTGGAATTTTATTAGAGGTTTTGGTTTTTTGCTTATTTGCAAAACATCAAGACAAAAATAAAACATATCGGCTTAAAAAAAGAGGCCATACCAATAATAAAAACCAAAGTTAAGCAGGAAAAAAAAATCTAGGTAAACACATACGCACACACATACGTGTGTGTAAGTATATAACAATGAGTGATCTTAAAAAGAAATTCAAACAATTTAAACACATATAATCAATATTTCTATTCAGAACATTTGTAAATATGAAGGTAGTCCATTAGGAAAAAAAATATCAATGTAGTTTTTGGATCTCCTGTATGCTAGGCAGCCTTTATGTGAGTTATCCTATATGCAAACTTCCTTCTCATAGGATTATTTTATCTATGGTTATTGTTGTAATGGTTTACAGAATGTTTTAATTCTTGGTTGTATTGTATGCAACCTAGAGTCATTTTGGACAAGATGGGCAACCATATAAATTTGGCAAATAGCTGGAAATGATGACCAGCACTGATTATATTTATGCTCAGCAGTACAGTCCTTCAAAGATTCTTAATTTATTAATGTTTTGGCCAAAGCAATTTCCCATGCTTTTAAATACCGTTATCCAACACAAGATGTACTTCAGCTGTTTAGCATAACAAACCTAGTAGCTGATGACAGCAAATGAATCAATTTCTTATGTGGCCTCAAAGTGTTTGGATGGACTGATTGACTGTGTCTACAGACTGCCAATGAGGATGCAATCACGTCCTTCCAAAGCTTCAGTTTTGTGCTTCAAGTTACTTCTGAAATGCAGCCAGGATGGGAACCAGTTCGATATTGATTGGGAGGCTGATCCAAAAGATGGTGTAATCACCAATGCAGGCCACCTGAGCCTTGTTTCCTTCCCCTTCCTAAAGAGGAACAGTACTTCTGGGTAGATGGTCACGCTAACTTCAATGAGATAATATAACCTTATAGATAGGTAACAAACTGCCAAGCCATGTAGGGCTTTATAAGTTAACACTGGCATTTTAAAGTCCACCCAGGACTTTAAACAGGGTAGGTCATGGAGAGCTGGTGTGACATGGTCAGCATAGGGTCAAGCCAAATACAACCTTTGAGCGATTTTAAAGGCAGTCCCACTTACAGCACGTTGCAATACTCTAAGCAGGCAATGGCAAAA
Organism: Crotalus tigris; assembly: GCF_016545835.1. NCBI lineage: Eukaryota > Metazoa > Chordata > Lepidosauria > Squamata > Viperidae > Crotalus > Crotalus tigris. The sequence goes on along the minus strand of NW_024096617.1, from coordinate 365,237 downwards.
GCACGAATTATCGTAAACAAGATCCTCCCACCCCAGGTAAGGATGCAAAATATGGGTACAAGACATTCCCTTTCAAGAAGACAACTTGGTCTCAGAATGTTCTCTACTACTCTCTGTGGGATCCAAAGCCATTTCTGCTGATAAATAGAATGTTTAGAAATGGATGCTTTCTTTTGCAGCAAGTCTTTGTTTGGTTTTGTTTTTAAACTTTTTCAAAAATTAGGTGGAACAAAAAACAAGCATCTTGGGGCAAGCCTAGACTGCCTACTTTCGGTTTAGTTAAGCTGGTTGACTCAAGTAATTTGTCTTGCTATCTTCCAAATTATAAGTTATGTATGATTTAGTAGCTTTGCAACTGAAATCTCTTTTGATTCTCTGTGCCTGGTGTCCTCCATCTTTGTCAGCCTGATTTGTCATTAGCAGCAGCTTTAGGTATGACTAAATTTGCCATGCAGCCTCCTTTTACAGAAGGAGCCAAAAAAAAAAAAAAAAGGAATATAAATGTCCCATACAAAAACAGCAAGAGCAGATTTCTTCTGCCTGACTGTTCTGTCTCTGTCAGTGTAATAAAAATAGGAAGCGTCACCTCGTCATCCATTGGCTTGGGTGGGAGTCTGGGCTTCTGAACAGCAGATGGCGGTACGGGTAAAGTGGCTGGTTTCTTTGATAGAGATGAAGATTGGTTTGGCGGAATAGGTGGGGGCCAAGTCTTCTGTTGGCTAGATCGTTTGTCATCTGTGAATGGCAGAAGAAGAAAAAATATATAATTAAAAGACATAATATTAAGGGCTTTCCCGTCCATTTTCATGCAGCAAGAGAACATCTAAATCAAATTAAATGGTTATATGCAACATCAGAGCAAGTTTATTTCTTCACAGTACTTGACGCTACACTAAAACAGCTGATTTTCAATCAGTTTGTGGGCGGTTTATTCTTCCATTTGCTGGAACACCAATCTTATATTGCTGAAACTTTCTGGCTCCATGACTTCAGCTCTGCCAACGAGAAGATTGGTTCAACAACTGGGACTTTTGTTTGTTATTTGGTACATGACATGCAAGATGAGGTGAGGACACAGATGGTCGTTGGGTTAAGTGAAATCAAAAGTTTTTACTTCCTTTTTGCTTGAAATGGGGCTGATAGGATTTTTCATGCTATATGATCTATGATGGTTTGGAGAAGTAATTAATGTTAGTGGCTTTGAAGATGATCAAACTGGTTTTTTTCCAGGTTTGGGAAGTGGAAATTGTGGTCTCTATCTCTATACTAAATGAGATTAGTTTCCTTAAGGATGTTAAATACATTGAGTTTCCTACTCTTTTGCACTGCAATTTGACTTAAGAACATCGGATTATTCAACACATCTAATTATTACCACAGCCAAACTCCATCAAATACCACTTACATTGCTTGATTTAGACAATGGGTAGCACACTTTGACAAAGTTGCCCGGAAAGTTTGACACTTATCTTAAGTTATCCTTGTGATGCTAAAAAAGCACAAGTTACTTTGCTGGAACTATAATATACTATCAGCTACAGACATTGTTTGACATTGGATGTTGTAATGACTCTTCCAAATAACAAAATGTGATTTATAAATATCTGACTTAGGCCGATCAATTTTAGTTAAACCATGCTGCTGAAAGAATAAATTTTTAAAACATATTCCATAAAATAAGTGGAATATATTAAATGCATATCAGAATATATTTTAGTTTTTAATTATGATTAAGAGATGTTTCATCTCTTAACAGTAAGTACCAAAGGTCCAATACTTAATGATCACCTTAAATCTATTTGTGTCATTGAAAAAGCAGTCATATCATCAGCTTTTACTGAATCTTTGATAGATTGGAATTAGAAAAAAACAACAACTGGAAAATATTGTTAGTTTCTATTATGTTGTTTAAAGATAAGGTGAACAAAAAGGAGCCAAAAAGGATTCTGACTCGGTTTATTTTGCATTGAGATTTCCCCAGGCAACCAATCACCGAAGCCAACCTGAACCTATAATTCAAACTGAACTTCAGTCAGAACTGAAGAAGCTTCATGGATGAGAAGTGAAACGTCTTCAAGGAAAAACAAAGAAAGTCCAGTTGCCTCTTGAAAAAGCACCTTTGGGACAACCATGACCTGGAGGAGTGAGAATTGTCATAGCCATAATTCAATAGTTTAATATAGCAATTTGGATACAATGAATTCAGTCATTTAGATAAAAACAGTTTCATTAACAATATTGGAGGTTCATTAACAATATTGAAGTGCACCATCCAAAACCATCTTAAGCATTTCAGAAAAAAAGCAAATCATGATTAGTTTTATTTTAATAAATAGTCCTCAAGGATAATTGTATCTTTGGGAACACTGTATTTGGTTTGAGACTAGATCTATTTGGCTGGAGCAAAACTAAAGCTTAGCATTGAAGTGATCAATTTTTTCCCAGGTTAGGGGCCTTATCTCCACCCCACCCAACTAGCTGAAATGGTATCTTCATTATGGTAGTGACACCACATCAAGGATCGGATGTAAATTCTGGAATGTCTTTAACTGGTTTTTTTGGTGGAGATATAGGGTGGGAATGAGAAAGAAAGCCTCTCTCTTTGGAAACTAACCAAAGAGAGAAGCAATCTAGAACTAAGGAGAAACTTCCTGACAGAACAATTAACCAGTGGAACAACCTGCCTCCAGAAGTGGTGAATGCTCCAACACTGGAAGTTTTTAAGAAGAAACTGGACAGCCATTTGTCCGAAATGTTATAGGGTTACCTGCCTGAGCAGGGGGTTGGACCTGATGACCTCCAAGGTCCCTTCCACCACCACCACCACCACCACCACCATCATCATCATCATCATCATGATGTCTAGGAGGCATAATCCCTCTTTTCTACCCTTAAATCTTTACCACGCCCAAACACACAATTAACAAGTTCACACTGTTGAATTACATCAATGTCCAAATTATGTGCCATGGAAATAAGAGTTGAGAAAATTTAAAGCAGAGTGTGATTTGCCTCTCAGTTTCATTTCCACTCTTTCTTATTATTTTTATTCCAGAAGCTTCATTTAAAATTGGTAATTTTGCCATCAAATTTCATGGTGAGATTTTAAGGTGCTGTGGAAAAATATGTAGGGAACCTAAGTTGGAAGTCTCAACTTAAAAGATAAGCTCCTTTTTAATGGTAATGTGGTTTCCTAGTTCTTTGTAACCCAATATCTTTTGTTCCCACCCCTTGTTTTGCTCTCCCTCAGACACCAAGTGAGCTGCCAACAGAATAATGATTTCTCTTGAGATAGGCTTGTTAGTTCCTTGTCTATTATTAAAATCCACATTGAGCTGACAATTATCCATGGACTAAATGGGGAATATGAAAAACTGTATAATCAGAAACAATCTAATACACATGGTCTTCACTTACTGACTGCTCATTCAGCAACTGTTTAAGTTACAACAATGCTGAAACAAATTTACGACCTAAAGTTCTGCCCATCAAAGTATCCTCCCAGTCATGTAATCACAATTCAGGTGCATATTTATGATGGTCGCAATGTCCCAGAGTATCACGATAACCGTTTGCAATCTTCAAAGCCAGCTTCCAACAAGCAAAGTCAATGGGGAAGCCAGCAGGAAGTTGCAAATTGTAGTCATACGATGTGATGCTTTACAGTGCTTGTTGATTTGCTTAATAACTGCAGTTTGAAATGGCATTATTAAGTTCACATAAATCATGTGTGATATTTCACTTTATGGCCATGGTGCTTATTAGCAGAATTGCCAGTTTCGATCATGATTGGTGAGGACCAGCTGAAGACATAATTTGACTAAATCTCTATCTAGGAGCCTATGTGTTTGAAAAATATAAAGATGATGGCCCACATAAAAGGGGGCAGGTCTTCAACTGCAGCTTCCATCTTAACTTTTTTAATGTACCCCTTCCCAATAGGGACCCCAGTGTCTCTAACCATATAGTTCATGGTATTATTAGAGTGAGATAACAGATCTTCTTATTGACTGGTAATTGATCAAAAGAGAATGTAAGTTCCTGGGCAGTTGTCATAATAAACAGACATTGGAGATTTCATGTGATTTAAGATGTTCATAAATCATCTGAAACTGGTATAATCAATGAAAAAGATTAATTTGCAGGTAATGTAGCAAAATGAAATTCTAATTAGATAAGAAGAAATTCAAGCTTGATAGGATTATTGTTTTTAAAACTGAGAACTTGAGAAAGAATGGGTATGAGTTTTTCAAGGGGGGGGGTCGGATTGCCCTAGGATCATCCACATGGAGAGAACCTCATCCAAAGGACAATTTAAAATTATCAGTATTTGTCATTCTAGGCAGTAGAATTCATTTAAATATATAGGTCAAGAATTATTTTTGCATTTTAGGTTATTCCACTTGCTCCTGATTATTCTGTTATTGGCTATAATGAATCAAAAGCCATGAAAAAAAATGAATGTATGTGGAAGTATGTCTGAGTGTGAGTTTGCATGTATGCTGAAATGGCTGTTCTGCCCTTTGATCTCCCAGAGTCTTAAAAAGCTTCTGCTTCCTTTTGAAACTCTTCAGCTTCTTTTAATTCTGTTATCATTGACTTTGATCTTGAGAAACGGGAGTGTGGACATAACGCACATACCTGCATATACACCCCGAGCACACGAGAATGGTATTGGGACTGTCTCTGGCTCATGTTCACTTGGAGGAGGCTCATAACTGTCATCACAGTTCTCTTCTGTGGGAACCACATACATCTCAGAATCGGAGTGGTGATCTGGATTTTCATAATCGCTGTCCTGGAAGCAGAAGATTGCTGAATTTCTTAGGAAACTGTGAAATGCAACTTTTAAAAATGGTTCAATATATTATGAACAATGAGGTTCAACAACTAAAAGAATCCCTTACTTTAATGACACCCAAATATTACCAAAAGTCCCATCGTTTTGTGCCCTACACATACTGTGGATTGTAATCATTACTTTCAGATGTGAATGTTCAATCATAGTCTAATTGGGTGAAAGGCCATTGCATCTATTTGTAAATGGTAGGATGAAAGCAAAAGTATTTTGGCTTACAACAGAGATCATGGCTTGCATACAATAGCGTGAGCCTGCTGAGGAGAAAACTGGGCTTTGATTGTGCTTATAGCATGCTGGCCAAACTAATTATGTCCAATTTATTATTCCTGTTTTTATTACTTTTATAAATAACTCAAAGTGATGAATATACTTAATTCATAATAATAATATCTCCTCCTATTTTCCCTGCAATAAGCCTGTGAGATGCATTGGACTGAGATACAGTGACTGACCTTAAATCACCCAACTGGCTTTAATGCCTAAGGCAGAATTAGAACTCACAATCTCCTGATTTTTATCTTGGTGCCTTAACCACTAGACCAAACTGGCTCTCATTCTTAGATGAAAATGCTGCTTGTGATACAGTATGGCTAGCCTGGTGTAAGGCCTTCTGTAGCATACTAAAAAGCATTCTGTGTAAGTCTTGATTAGCAAAGCCACAATGGATACTAAAACGTAATATGTATGGGCCCATCAACCATCATAGCATGTGGAACACCCTGACTTAGAATGTAGAAGAGCTTAAGTTAATGAATGAAAGGAAACAAAGAAGGTATATTGGGACCTGTGAAATAAGGGGAACAGAATAATAGATCTAAATAGATGTAGCCTGATCTTGTAAAAAGGAGTTGATAAATGCATGCAGGGAAGTGGGAATGTTGGTTTAATGTTGAATAAAAGGTTAAATGTATGTCAGAAAGTGTAAATTAATACTACCTCACAGTTGCCTATGAAAGTTGGAATCCATAAATTGTTGATAGGTACAGAATGATAATAGGAGCTCTGATAGTGGAAGAACCATAGTTGAGTATAAATGAATGTGATTTGGATAAAAGAACATTCTGTTAGGTGACATGAATGAATGGAGGGGAACAAGGTGAGTGTTACTGTGGCTATCAAAAGAACAAAGAAATGAGAATGGTGATTCTTTGGTGGATATGTGCATAGAAAAAGCCTTTTCTTGGTTTAAGCATGCCTATTTGTGCAATGACATGGAGAAGGAGTGAGTTGAAAAACACGATTGATTTTATTGTTTATGAAAAAAGTTGAGATAATCAATAAAGGAATCAAAAATGTTAAGTAAGTCTGAATATGAGACAGTTCATTATTTAGTAATGTCAGCAATGGAGCTTGGAAAGAATAGACATGGAAGAAAAAGGAAAAATAGAGAAAAACTGAATAACTGCAGGAAAAAAATTATAAATTCCATATTACAAGACAAATTAATCTTCCAACAAAAAAAAAGGAGAAAGATGAAGAGGCTATGAAGAAAATGAACTAAAACAAGAGAAGGATGGTATACAGGGCTGTACTAGAAACATCAGGGCTTGATGACGTTGGAAGGAAGGAAGGAAAGAAGGAAGGAAGAAAAAGGAGAAAAAAGAAAAAGATAGAAAGACTGTGATTCTCTTCTTCCTTATGAAGCCAATAAATAAGAATAGCTGCAGTTTTACAACACTGAATTCACTGCAGCTATCTAAATGTGAAATAGCATTGTAGAAGTGTCAGAATTCATATGGAATTCAAGGAGCCATGATTAATCACCATAAAAATATTTGATCTTCTTCTTAATCTGGCTGAGATGTCATTTTATGCTCTGATCTCAAAGCTATTTTCGATTCTAACAGTCTTTATTGCAAGCATTTACAGTAAGTAAAGTAGTACCCAGTTTCTCCAGATCCATTTTTAAGTCAGATTTGTATCTAAGCTGGAGCAATATTATTATGTAATACTGTATAAGTAATATTGGTTAATAAACTTGAACCATAATGTATTTAACTTGAATCACTGTATATTTAGCTTGAATTTTGCTACAATAGGCTCCATTAATCACTATCAGTTGTCCCTAAATTGAAGTGTTTTAACCCAGGTATTTGCTGTACTGATATGTCAGGGTGGCCAAATAGGCATAAAAATGTGGATAAAAAAAGAGCTTCAAAACACTGTGATCTGTGAACTTTTAGACAGATGGGTGCCCAGATGGATAGACTGACTGAGACTTACAGCCATTTTTTAAAAGCAGCAATTGCCTGAAAATTTACAGATCCCCAACACATCTTGAAGATCTAAGTGGGAAAGGCTATTTCACATTGAAAAATTCACAAAATTTATAGCTGTGTACATGTGTTTGAAGCATAGAGGGGCAGAGGACTAAAAAGAATCAGTATGTAACTGCAACCTCACAACTGAAACTCTTCCTCTTTTCTTATGTGCAATGGCCTAATAAAAGCTGCCATCTTGGTTTTGACTGCCCCTGCTAATGCCCTGGGTGGCGAAGAAACTTACAAAGTCATCTGACCACTGTTCCTCTTCTTCTGTATGGTCTAAAATAAAAATTAGAATTAAGTTGTTAGTTAAAATATTTAAACAGTCATGTGAGCAAGATGCCATAGACAAATGTTCTCATCTGTACTACAGTTCTATAATAAAGTTAGGTTTACATGAATATTAATTCATTATTTATATCACTATATCTGGCAAAAGCAGAGACTGGGCCCAGTCATATTTATGGGCACACTAAAACATGATTAAATTAAGACATGTGGATTTTAGCTGATTAATGTTGGATTGCACCCACTGAAATTAATGAAAATAAATTATACAGTTAAATGGTTGATGGTAAACTCTTCAAGCATTCTTCTTGATTTTCTTCCTTTTTAATATAGAGAGTACAGCAGTAGGTCCTATAATATAACTATAGGCCCTATAGACAATGTATTATATAAATTACATTAAATGCTTGACTTGACTGCCATTTTCTTCCAAACACTTGTTTTTTTGTTTGATACTTGATCTTTGACCATTTTTAAGTACAATAGCAATAGTACAAAATCAAAATTCCAATTAGGATAAACAAATCAAATCAAATACGTATAATTATATTGAAATTTGGGATAATCTGTGTAGGATGAGATTTGATAATCAGGTTTTATTACATCTATAATCTTTGCATTTTGTGGGAAAATATTTCCTCTTCTCTTTCATTTCTGGTTAGTTAGTTCTCATATGCCTAATGAGATCTTTGTAGGGCTGACGGAATTCCTGCAGATACATTTAATGGTAGTAATTGATGTTTTGCTTTGTTGCATGCCAGCCTCTTACTTAACTGTTTAATTTTTAAAAAGGTTATTTAACAAATCAGGAGCCAAGAGGAGAATTGTATTTCCCCATCCCCAGGGAAATCCACAAAGAGAATTAAAAAAAAAATCAAGATGGTGGCATACAAGGACAAAGGGGTGGGTGAGTTATATCATGGCTGCCATTTGACTTTTTTTTACTTGCCTTACAGAGTCCCTACTTCTCCCTATTATATGCACAACCACAACCATGAAATGCTTACATCAATGGTTGTTGTATTCCCTGTTCATTTTTAATCACTGTTAAATGCCCAAGAGTTACTTTGATGAGATGGGTGGCCATATAAATAATAAAATAAAATGAAAGACTGAGCTGGGATATGAACAAAATAATCTCCCTTGATTTTAGGAGTGTTTGTTCAATTGTGGGAATAGCGTTTTAGTTATAAATCTTCCCTGTTGAAATATCTTATCCATCCATCCATCCAACAGTTATTTCAACTGCTAGATTACAGAGATGTTGATCTTAGCCAATTGGCTTCCTTACGCAAAGCGTTGAAAACAGCAGCCCTTTCTCACCCTTGAAGAAAACTCAAACTGTTAGGCCAGTTGAAATGAGAAGATACTATACCAACGTGTCCTTCATCTTTCAAACATTTCAGATTATATATTTATGGTCCCAGTCTGATAAAGTCTTTGTTCTTCAAGAAAAGTGAGTGGGATGGGTGAGCCTTGGTCACAATGGCTGCGGGCTGCTTTATCTGCAGCCACTGACTTCCTACATTTAGGTTGTACAAATAATATCAACATAAGTCTTCTTACAAGCACAAGTGACAAGTAGACATGTTAATTGGGCAAATATTCCTGTTGCAGGTATCTGCAAAGTTCTCCGTAAGAATAGTGAGAACTAAGAGAGTCCTATAAAAACTAGGACTGAGGCAGAGTTTGATTATAAAAGATCTTCAAAGTGGATCCTCCTTAAACCACATCCTATGTACACAGTGCTTTTCTGCTGAGTTTCACAAATGGCACTCTGAAGTATTTCCCCAAACTGTAGTTAAACAAAGGCTGCAGACAGTTTTTTGCTTGTTAGGACATGACCTTCAAGCTGATGCAACTTTCTGTGGTTTACTTTAGTTTTAAAGCAGAGAAAATTATCCTGGATTCTTTGTGGTGCTGCAGGAGAAGAATGATCAAAAAGACATTTTGCGGCAAGTATGCACTGAAGGTACTCTTACTTCCGCTTTTGCTAAGAGACAGTATTTTAGCAAGTGGGAAAGATTTGTTTTGTGTAATTCCCATATCACTGAGAAAACATTTACAAGTAGTCCTCGACTTATGGCCATAATGGAGCCTGCCCATCATGGTTGTAAGTCATAACAGTCATAATGACCAACCCGATTTTATAATTGTTTTGACAGTGGTCATTAAGTTAACACTGCAATTGTTAAGCAAACCAATGGCTTGTAATGGGCCAGTCGTAAGCTGAGAACTATCAGCATACATTTCAGTCATATAAATTACCTGACAGGCACAACTGAGGAATAACTAGGGACTGTCTTCCACCCTAATTGATGTGATGCTTGCATGTACACATACCGCCATCTTGAATCCTACGCCTCTGATTTACATGTCTGCATCAATCCTAAAACCTAATAATGGTGTTAATTCCATACCTGGAACATAATCAACTGGTGGTATGCTTGGTGGTGGTTTACTTGTTAACCTGTGGGGAAAAAAAGTGTCATTTTTCATTTTCTATATAATTGTGGGATGGCAACAGTTGGCACTAGACCAGGGACTACAGCAACTACAGAAATCTAGTAACAAAAGACATATGCAGAATTCCAAAGAGACTAAGCAAAACAAACATAATAATGCAAAAGAATCTCTATATACTGTGTGTGTGTGTGTGTGTGTATGTATGTGTGTGTGTATTCAAACATGGCTACTTCTATAGAAAAGACAATTAACACGATAGTTGCAGATATAAAAGATATGCAGGTTGCTGGTTAGTCACAAAGGTATAGAATGTAGTCTATGCAATGCAAAATAGAACATGGACATTTGTATTTTTAACAGGATGTGATGCGATTGGCTTCAAAATTTCTTGGTATTTTAAAACAAGAATGGATCCTTCATTTCAACCAGTATTTTGCAGTTAAAAAGACTCATGGCTTTGTTTTCTAATTCTATTCAGCTTTACAAAGACTTGAGACTAATTTTGGTTTCTTCCATCACAAAAAACGCTATTGATTTATGCAAATCTGATCAGAGTAGGACTTAGGCCATAAGTTATTTTAACTGAAATAACCTGCTTAAATGAATGCAATTCCTTTAAGACAAGTACTGAATAAATAATTGAGAATACTGGAGCCCACAATGTAGATACGCAGCATTCAAAATTTGGAAATTTGGTATTGTCTTTGGGTGAAGAGTCAAATGTCTTGTGAGATCATGGCTTCCTAGCTAAGATTGCTCCATCTCTTCCCAAAAATCTCATTCATGACTCTTAAATTCCATTTTCAACAGTTACCATTTAACTTGGCTAGTCTTGAAAAGGCTAACTAGGCTGTATAGGAGCATAGGAGATCACAAGGGACATCCAAGGTAGGTGATACTGAGCAATTATTTCAAATGCTAAAAATAATAATTAGAATTTAATGTTTGTATATTAATTTTTAAGAACAATTGTCAGAGCAGGTGGTAGTACTTAGCTGACTTTAAAGAAAACTAAACAGAGTCAGACCTAGTCAATATGGGAGAAGTAGGATACTTCCACTAAGAAGTCCCACAGAAGATCAAGACAATTGTTCTTAAAAAATAATATACAAGCATTAAATTCTATTATTATTTTTAGCATTTGAAATAATTGCTCAGTATCACCTACTTTGGATGTCCCTCATGGTCTCCCAAGCTCCTATATAACCTATTTAGCCTTTTCAAGACCAGCTGGTTGGGAAACTGAAGAAAATCATTCCCAAAGGAAACAATGGCCACTGTTTTCTTATTGTTGCCAAGAAAAAAAACCCCAAACCCAAACAAAGAAAGAATGTATCCATGGGGTCACCAAAATTTGATCTTCCCTCAGGGAAGCTTTTACCTTGCATTTCATGTAAGCGTCTTGTTTTCCACTGACGTTGTTCACTAACTTGAGGACGTCAGATGGAAAGAAAGGGAAATGTTTTTGAAATAAGATTTACAAAGCATTTTTCAAGGTCTCCTCAGCAAGAACAAATGAGAATGATGCCAAGAGCCTAAGGCACCAGGAAACAAAAACAAAAAAAAACCCCATCTCATTTTGCCCTCCAGCTTGTGAGTTTTATTCACCCAGAAGCTTATTGTGAAGAACACAAGAAAGATGATTATTGGGGCAGCAAAGTGTTTTTGACATTGTCCACATCTTCCAGACTCAAGAAACCTTTTCAAAAATAGCATCTAAAGTCAAAGCCAAGATGAGAAAAGTATTAGTTAAATTAGTTAATTAATTTAGAGTACTAAAACTGTAAGAATTGGAAGCCAAACTACGACATTAAAAAAAACCCCAAAACTCTTTTTTTAAATAGGAGTCTCAGCTGGAAAGCACTTCTAAGATTGAGGTGGAGTAAAGGAGATCAGTTTTTTATATTATTATTATTATTATTATTATTATTATTATTATTGTTGTTGTTGTTGTTGTTGTTATTATTATTATTATTATTATTATTATTATTACTGTTATTATTATGATTTGCAACTGGGGAGGACTGATCTTTCTGACTTTTTCTTTTTAGCCTCCAACAACTACAAAGATTGTGGCTGGTGGCCCAGTGGGAAAAACAGGGCCATCAAAACCCAGCATTTTTGCTGTAGTATTTCAGCATGAAATCTGTGAGTTCTTTGGAGGCAGCAAAAATCTGATTGGGAGAAACATCCTGTGCACTGCTTGCCTCTTTCCTACACTATGTTAAGCTACTTGGCAATACTCAGCATCTCTTATCTGGGAAGAAACCTTATCAAATTCCATGAGATTTACTTCTGTGTAGACAAAAACATATTAACCATGTTCAGGGAAGACAAATTTCCCAATTCTTCCCCTCTGAAGTCCTCTCTCCCTCTGAAAGGTTCCTGTAGATTTGAAAGTTAGGGTTGACTATTGTGTGCAAATTACAGTGAGAAACTTGATGGAAGTTCAGTCAATTCTTGCTCTACCCAACTACCCAAGGGAGTCTTTGACAATCTGGAATATATCATTGGTTAGATTTTGTACATCTTCATTTACACCTTGAGAGACCTAATATTTTACTTATGCAATTTAGCATATAGTGGAAGAATTCCGTGATCACCATATTGGATTTCTACATTAATTTGAGGCTGGTCAATTACTTCCAGAGATGGGGTTGGCTTTTACAAAGCATTTAATACATTTTGAGCTATTTGCTGCTTTTAGAAAATATTTTCAGGTTCCCACATCCCCCCACATGCCGGGGGGGGGGGGGGAAATATGCCTAACTGGAGTTTTTCTTTTGCACCATGTGGTAAATCAGATCTGCTTATGTTTATGTTCCAGGCATATATCATAGAATAAAGGCAACATGTCATGGTCCTTTAATATTCTAGATAGACATGTCCAACCAGAGGCCCATGGGCCAAACGAGGCTCTTGACAGCTAGTAATGCAGCCCCACAAGATCATAAACTTTTAACATTATTATGTGATTTATATACATTAACTATATTATATATTTTATATGTAGCCCAAGACAATTCCTCTTCACTCAATGCAGTCCAGGCAAGTCAAAAATGTTGGACCCCCCCATGTTCTAGAGTTCTAGACCCTGTTTCTGCACTCGAAAGGAAAGGACCTGGAAAGCTAGGGCAACAGCCTCTGGATGGATCTGAAGAAAGGCAAAGAAGAGAGAAAGTCATGCTTCTAATCCTTGCTATATTAAGGGTGGGTTGAAGCCCATGTTAGCAAATGCAAACAACATCACACTGAAAGCAGGCAACAGGAAATCATGCTACACAATCAGCGCTTGTACAATGCTAAATTGTCATACCGATCCCATGTATTTTTTCCAGTTTTGCATATTAAGGCCACTTGTTCATTTTGGAACCTATACATCGGCAGGAAAAAAGGAATAAGCAAAACAGTGATTCTCAGGTAGGTTAATTTTGTTTGCTTATGAAGGTTTTTAGCAATAATTCTATTGTTTTAATAAATGGAATTGCCTAAGACACGCACACCACCAATATTATCTCAAAACAAACAATAGTTTAATGTTGAGCTAAGGCAGCCACATTCACTTGCAGGAAGTTTTTGTTGCTCTAGGTGGGAACTGCAAAAGGACTCCTTCAAACACCATTTTAAAAACTCAAGTGAAGTTTGACAATTGAATGAAATAAGGAACAAACTCCTTTGAGTGCTGCCCTCATATATATGAACTTCAAGATTTCAGCCCACAAGTGATTAGTGATGTACTTGTGTGACAAGCATTGTCAAGTAGTCTGTGACTACAACCACAATTGGGACTAGAGCTCCTATTGCTAAGCAAGGCGCTTTTTAAGTGAGTCATGCCAAATTTTATGACCTTTCTGTCATGGCTGTTAAGTGAATCACATCCAATCTTTAAGAGAATCCAGCTTCCCCCATTGACTTTGCTTATTGGAAGGTCAGAAATGGTGATCCTATGATCCCAGGATCCTGCAACCATTATAAATCCATGCCAGTTACCAAGGGATTGAATTTTGGTCACGTGACTGCAGGGACAATGTGACAATCGTAAAATCTGGTGGTAGGTCATTTTTTTTCAGTGCCACTAAATGGATAGTTGTAACTTAAGGACTACCTGGACTTTCACAGCCTTTGCCATAAAGAACAGCATTGCTAGCTGATTAGGAAAAATAAACTTGGTTTTGATTTGGTCTTTGACAGTTGCTTGCTCTTAAGAAATCAACAGATAAGTAAAAAGCTCATTGCTATCAATGCAAATGGATAAAGCAGCAGGAACAGATTATATACAAAATTACCCATCTGGCTAACCCTTATTATAAAAACTTCATTCTACGCTGGATGATGTTTCCAGCTCCCTGAGAGAAACTCTTAGCCTTCAGTTAGAGCAGGGGTATCTAACCTTGGTGACTTTAAGACTTGTGGATTGTGAATTCTGGGACTTGAAATCCCTAAGTCTTAAAATTTGGACACCCCTGAATTAGAGTTTCAATATTGTCAGGAGCTCTCTAGACAGAGATATTTCATATTATGTCACCAGTTCCCCTTTTGTGTTCAACTCTTGTTACAATTTATTGCCTTCCTTTTGATACTGCTCCCTCTCTCTTTATATGCTTCACCTCACTTCTCTGTCTTAGTTCAGCAAAGAAAACTATCTGGGCCATCTCAAGGCGTGATGGGCTACTGGGGTAACAAAATGGAATGGTCAAGAAATTGCGATTCATTCTTAGTCCCAAAGGAGATTTTTCGCAAGACAACTGGACTTTCTTTTTTCTCTTTGAAGACGTTTCGCTTCTTATCTAAGAAGCTTCTTCAGCTCTTCTTCAGCTGAAAAAGCTTCTTGGTTGAGTTGAAGAAGCTTCTTGGTTGAGCTGGATAACCATGACCTGGATAACTGAGAATCTCCATAGAGATTCATTTTTATGATTTAAGGGGCACTTGATTGTCACAGCAAAAGTTTATCTGTCTTCTTCTCCCTTTTCTTTAAAAGTCAAAATCTTTACGTTGGCCACTGAATTATAGTTCACTTTGATACATTGCTTACAGGCTTGATATCTCTACCAATTGCTGTTCTTTGACATGTTATTCTGTTGAGAGAAGGCTGGTCATACAGCTTTTTATATTTATTTATTAATCAAATATAGCTGCCCATCTCACCAAAGGTGACTCTGGGAAGTGCAGGATAATAAAGTATTCATTAACCACCCAAACTTCTGAACTCTGAGAATATTGTCATATTATCAATAGGACTTTGATGTCCTTTACATTTTGCTTAGAGGGAAAAAAACACATCAAGTACAGCTTCATTTAGTAGGAAAGCTACTACATCTTGTTCTTGGCTGCAGAAAACAAATATACTGGTCTAAACTTGTCATCCCCTCCCCAGCCCACCCTTTTCTCCTAGGACAACCCCATTAGCCAAAGACCTATCCTGATATGACTGTGCCTTCCTGTTTCTGATATTAAATCAGGCATTGTTTCTTTGTTTTGAGTCAATATAGACTCTCTTTTGCTGTTTACTAAATGACAGGCACCTGCTTAGTCACCACCTGAACTAGTAACCTGAGAATACCTTCTGCCTCAAAGCCACAACAAAACAGAGAATTGGAGAACTTCAGCAAAACTTAAATGGAGCCTCCCACGAAAAGTTAATATGCTGTTGCATGTCAGCTGTTGAAACAAAAAATAGGGGACAATTTTGACAACTGTTTTGGTCAGACTGTGAGCACGATGGGACCTTTGACATCTTCCCACAGGGCAATGATACTTTGAATGCCCAACCTTATTGGGGTAGTTATGGTTTATATCTGTTGATCAAGGTTATCATATGTGAGGTGGTGAATCTTTTTTCTGTCAAGCAGAACCTTTTCTCAGAGATAATCCCACTGAGTCTCACATGATAAGTCTAGCCAAATGTAAGGATATCTTCCCTATCTCTGAGACCTCTTTAATGCTCTTTGTTTGCTTCCTCTGAGGAGTAGGGGAACTTTATCAAAAGGCTGAACTGATTTCTTTGATAATTGGAGGTTAGGTTGAGAGTTGCAGATTTTCCTGCAATTGTGTGCCTTTTCTCTCCAACAGCTATGTTACAGATAGGCAAGAGAGATAGCACATCGCTCACACGCAAACATTTCACAACAAGCCCTAATCAATTGCCAGGAAAAACCATTTTGGGGCTGAGTAATGCTGTCTTCAGACAGATAGAAGCATTCCTTTCCTCATTAAAACCCTAGGGAGAAAAAACATCCTGCTTGTCAACTGGACTTGGAAAAAACTTCACCTGAATTACAAGAGACACAATAAGCTTGTGCAGCGTATCATTTCCCAAAGGTTCTTTAGAGTGTGCAAAATACAGCACTGCAGGCCTTTCCCCCAGGAATGTACTCTAAAGCAGCTATTTTGGTCCAATTTCAAGTGCCACAGAATCCTAAGTAGCATTTCTTAAAAGTCCAATTGCTGCAGAAGGCAGGGGAGTTTTTAGGATCCCACAGATTGAAGAGGAGGGTCTGCAGAGAGATTACCATATGACCCCCTCTTGTCCCCCAATGAGAGCCTAGGAGAAACAGAGGCCTCCAAAGGTGAGGGAGGCAGGTTTGGATTTGCAAAGGAAAGTAATACTTTTTGCAGGAAAATACAAATTAATCAGGAAGGATTCTTGTTCTGGAATACTCTTCTGTGGATAATTTATATTTAGGCAACTGTTTCAGGGATAAATATAGACTTAAAAGTATACACAACAGATGTGGGTGTGGAAAATGGCTGTTAGAAAAATTGCTGTAAGATCTCTGAAGGAGGGAAAGCAATTGTGTTTGTTTTGTTTTATCATGCGGATTGCAACAGAAGTGGACAAGTTGATATTATGCTCCCAGACGAGATAGGCAGCAGTTTTAATGCAGATGTTGAAACTTTATCCATTAAGAGAACATTGTGCAGTAATTGAGACAGAAATGCAGATCTTCAGAAACTGGATATCTTAATATTATAAAATGGAATGATCACTGGTCTGAAATGCTCGCCTTGATGTAGATTGCATTGTAGAGACAGGCTGGATTCATGTTAAATTCTAGTTTGTTTAACCATGAAGGACTTAATAAGACAGAACTAAATTGGTTCAAACAATTTGCCAATTCCAAATAAACAGACTGCTTTATGGCTTAGCAGGTGAATAAAACTCCCTGAAAGTTGCAGCTTGTGTCCCTGGTGATTTCCTGGTCTGCACAGGTCAGGTTCTCCACATTGCCCCTTAAAGGAGGGGAGTAAGATTTGCTATGAATACCAGCCATTCTTATTTAGGGAAAAAGAGAGGAATGTGTTCAGAGAGATCATCTGAAAAGATGGTCAGGTTTTGCCTGTTCTTTCTCATCACTCAGAATGTGAACACCTATGGGGAGGTGATGAAACATACACAGTGATACACTTTTTCAGCAATGTCATGACACACACACAAAAGGGTAGGAGCTCTATTGAGACACTCTGATGCCTGTTTCATCATTTTCGCCACATTATAAGTAGCTGCAGTCCCTCGTGACTCTGACTTGACTACTGATTTTATCATTGTCCCACTGTTCACATTGGAAGCCACTGAAGATAGAAGCTATAACACACCTTTTTCATCCAGCTGAACTAGAGGGTATGAATTTATTTATTTATTTAGCCCGTGGACTAGCAATATATATTAACATTTCATCTAGATTAGTAGAACACCCGGTAAAATATAAAAGTTAAAAAAAATCTATGTTCAAATATTAAGTGTCTAGTGCCGGGGGTAGGCAACCTTGGCTCTTTTATGACTCCTGGACTTCAACTCCCAGAATTCCTGAGCCAGCATGGCTGGCTCAGGAATTCTGGGAGTTGAAGTCCATGAGTCATAAAAGAGCCAAGGTTGCCTACCCCTAGTCTAGGCTATCTAACCATTGAAGCACAACATCGTTTGTACTAAAAAAATAAGATACTGGACTGGTATATCCCCTCAGCTTACAGCCGATCATGATGTGATCTACAGTTTGACATGGGACCCCACAGTCACACTGAGGAGGAAGATACTATGCCCCATTTATACAGAGAGTCTTAGCAGATGCTGTTGAGGTATGAATCCTATTCAGTATTGTCCATTGCTGATGTGGTGTTTTGATCCCACAAAAAAAGGCATGCCACCTTTTTAGTGAGGCCATTTATATGTCTTCTTATGTCTGGGCATTCAGCGACCCATTTGGCTTTCCATTGAGAATTGAAATTAAAGTTGTTGGGCAGATATTGTGCAAGTGTCAGTAGGGGCTTCCTGGATTTGAGTCTTCCTGCTGATAAATGAGAAAGGTCGGCATGCACCGGTAGAAATGAGTTACTTATAATTTTTCTGCATTCTCTCACTAATGCGTCTTGCCTTCGTAAAGCTGGCACTGCTATATGGCTAAGAACAGAAAGCCAGCAAGTTGGAGTAATTTTAATACATCCGCTTATAATCCTCATGATGTCCTTGAATCATACTTACTAGTATGGCAGCAGTTTCTTACCAGGGATTTGAATTCTGAATATGACAAGATCAGAAAGGAATAGTCACAGATATTAACTGGTTAAAACTTTTTAGGTTTCCGTTTTTCAGCTAGAGATGAGAGAACATTTGCCTCACCCTCCTTCTCTGTCATTCCCATGGAGGCTATGTATTGAACTTACGGTGTAGATTCATGATATGCAGTCCTCCAGATGTTACTTAACTACAATTGCCAGCAGTTTCATCCACCATAAGGGATGTTAACAATGTGTGAAGGTTCCACCACTTCAGTATTTGCTGAGATTTTTCTAACAAGGATGATGTCCTTATATATGCTTACCTTTTTCTATATAAATGGATGGCTTCCTAACTCTTGGTGACAATACAGCTGTTAAGATGTTGGAACATAGTTTATATACATATTACCATAACAGATTCTAAATAGTTCATTGGATAAGACAAGAGCATCAAGAAAAATCTTTTGCATTTGATGTACATATTACAATATTCAAAAATGTTCTGGAGATAAGCCCAATTGAACATAGAAAAAATAACCACATACATAGTTGATATAATTACAGAAAATAAGCATCAAAATAAAAGAAAACAATAATTCCATTGTGTGGATTGCGTACGTGCATAACTTACTTTTTGAACTTGCTCATTATTCCACTATCATTTTTCTTGATATCATGCACTATTTTTTGAAGTTGTCTGTATGAAAAAAAAATGGTAAGAATTACTATCAGATTGCACCATTAATTAGATTGCAATACATACTGCAACATGCTGAAATACAGCAATGGTCAACCATTTTCACATTGTTACCAAGAAATGCCATAAATCTGTCCATTGAAGTCACAAGAAGTTAAGCATGACTACTGACATCTTTATCTTTTCACACCCAACATCATCAACAACTAAAATATTAACATTTGCCATTGTATTTCCATAAGTATCAAAGTACTTATCTTTCCAGTGAATCTATTTACTGGGAAATGTCAGTAACTCAGTGTCATGAAACGTGCTATAGCATGGTACAAAATCTGTCACTGGACAGAAGATTCAGTTCACATATTGAGGAATTTCCTAGAAAGTGAATGTACAATTATACAAGTACATTATTATCATTCTCATGATGTATTATACAGATAGTCCTCAACTTATGATTGGTTGCTTAGTGATTGTTCAAAGTCATGATGGACCCACAGAAAAGGTACTTATGACCAAGTTCTGAAGTTCTGGTATCATTCCCCTCCTCCCCATGTGACATGAGTACATTTTGGGCCCTCAACAACAAGGCTACATTCATGACTATTTGCAGCACCCTGCTGTCGTGTGATTGTGATTTATGCCAGTTTTGCCAGAGACCAGTGTTTACTTCCAGTTTCCAGCAAAAAACTGACCTATAGCGAACAATGAATTTGCTTCACAACTACGGCATGTAATTAATGACCACCACAAAAAGATAATAAAATCAGGTTTAGTCACATGACCCACTTTGTGACCCACTTTACGAACATCATGACTTACAACTGTAATTGCTATGCTTATGGTCATAAGTCAAAGACTAGTAGGACAATGTCTTAGTTGTCCTCCTCCTCCTCGTCCTCCTCCTCTATATTCTGTCTTCTGGCCTATAGGATAAATTCTAATTTACAAGTGTATATAAAAGACTGTTTTACATCTGTAAGCAATAACTATTTTAATTGATATGTTAAATATTCTGAAGTCTTACATTACCATTTACTCAAACATACATATCCACTGAAGACATATATTGTCCAGACATTAAATAATTTCCTTAATTAAAAACTTTCCTTAAGGTGCAAAATGCACCATACTCTTTGTTTTGTATTTTATAACAAAATCAAGTTGTGGACATCCTTTTAAACATATGAAAATACATTGTTAGCACTCACATACAATCACCAAGAGTGGATAAGTTAAAAATGGATATTTTAAAAGGACTGGCACCTTCCCAAAATAGGTAATTCAAATTTTAATTTCTTACTGCCTCCTGGAGGTCAATTAAAGGTAAAAACAGCATGCAGGATATCCACTGCATAAAAATAGAGAAATTTCCTCACCCCCACTCAAGACGGAGGGGAAGTGGAAGTCATGTGAAACTTTGTAAAATAAATGTGTGACATAATGTCTTCTTATGTAAAGGAAGGTGGACAGTAATTCAATAAGATCAGCCTTCAGCAGCTTACTGCCTGGAATGTACTTAACAGCCACACAGCTGTCAGGATGGGAAAGGACCAATTACATATAATTTAATGATTTAATCTGCTGGTATTAGCAGGCACATTTTAGTTTCATCCATGAAAACCTTGCATCTGCTCTATTTGAATCTGGAGTCAACAGCAAGAGTTGTTCTCACTCTTCTCTTCTGGATGACTGTTGTTAGGGATAACACATCTTGGAGGGCATCAAGCAAAAGAAATCTGACTGAAATTCTGGGAAATCGAAATATCTATGGTTCTCACTAACATGAGGAGTGTGAAATATCTATCAGCTTCAGAGTTTGCTCTATTACTGTGAAAAGGAATAAATTTGCTGCATTCACTGAAAGAGAAACTACTATGCAGCTGGCATTTATTTTGGTTGGCAAGTCTTTTAGTTTTGTATAAATAGGTGTGCAGGTGAAACTTTTTAAAAAGGATTATAGTTTATGAATAGTGGGTGGAGCTTGCAGGTTCCAAACAATTTCTACAAATGTCCTAAAAGAGTATTATGTTTTGGGTTATTACTAGTGATTTTGTTTAATTATTCCAAGATACTTGTAGAATCATAGAATGCATTAATTGGAAGGGACCTTTTAGAGAATCTAGTCATCTTCCATATATCGGCTCTTGCCATCAAGAAATTCCTGCTCATTTTCAACCTGATTCTCCTTTGTTTATGAGACAATTTATCAGTCCATGACTTGCCTTGCTTTCTAAAGGGAACAGAACAGCTTTTTAGATATTTGTAGACCACCACTGTAATTCTCCTTTTCTAGAAGCTTATGTTATTTGATTCCTTTCACCACTCATAGAAAATAATTTCCAGAACTTATCATACTGAGAAGATAAACAATACTTTATTAAGATTTCTTTTTCAAAAGCCTGTTTAGTAGAAACTGGTAGATGAAGAGTTGATAACAGTCATTTTCACTCAGCTTTAGGAAGAAGGCAGTGGCAAACCACTTTTGAAATGTTGTCAAGAAAACTACAGGGTCTAGTTCACACAGCTGCCAGAAGTAAAAAAAAAAAAAAAAAGACTCAAAGACAAACAAGATATTTTGGTCCATAGGTCCTTATAGCTGATTTTTTTATGTTCAACATAGGCTATTTTGTAATTCTCAAATAATATAAATTCATAAAACCTGTGATGGCCAGGTGGTTATGACAGTAACTTTGATAATATCACCCATCAAATTAAAGGGATCAGAGCCTTTAATTCAATACCCTTTTCCACAGAAATAGTGGACTAGTTTTTCAAGTTGACATAACCATAAAATACTTTGAATAGTTGTGTGAAGGGATGTTAATGGCTGATCACTGACAAATAGTTTAATATACATTATCAGTGTCAGAAAGTGTTATAGTATAGAAATTACACTAGCTCTCCCCAAGTGACCACTGTATTAGAAATGCAATCTCACAGTAATTCTTCTTTGTTTTTCTTAGGGGAAAAAAATTAGAATATTTAAAAAGCAAATAAATAGAAGATTGCTGCCATTAATCATTGTTTACAAACCATAATTGCAGGCTTTGAACTATGCTAAATTATAACAAAGGAAATAATTCTTATACTTGTAACCATGCTGTGATTTGGTTTGATTCTACCCAGTTCCCAAGCAGGTATGTGCATGATGGGGGTCAGCAATCTCAAAAAGGCAGATGTGTCCAGATAATCAAAAGCCACTCCTTTCATGTATGTGCAATGCACATGATATATGTTTAAAAAGGACCAGATTTTAGATTGTCAGGAGCACATTTTGAGGTGATTGACCCACTTATGAATACTTCCGTGTTCAACATTTTCTCTGTACTAAAATTCCTAATTGTCTAAATTAGAGGTCTCCAAACTTGGCAACTTTAAGGCTTGTGGACTTCAACTCCCAGCTGAGGAATTCTGGGAGTTGAAATCCACAAGTCTTCAAGTTGCTAGGTTTGGAGGTCCCTGATTTAAAATTATCTAAAATCTATCTAAAGGAACCATAATTGTCTAAAATTAAATTGGCAAGAGTATAAAAAGATGAACAATGGAAACAATTATGATAACATGTATGTTTGTGTGAAATATTAATCTGTGGCAAAATTAACTATGATTTATTCAGTCCAATTATCTGAGATTGCATGATACACTGAATATAAATTAAATATGTTCCCACAATAGAGCAGGCTAAAATGGATTGGCCTTGGTGTGTCTCAGAGTGGCTTATAAAACCAGCCATTATAAAACAGATGTATTAGAAAAAGGAGAAAAAGCAAAGAAATGAAGATGGAGTATAGTTCAGAAGAAGAAAAACTTAGTGTTATCCTAGATTATCTGCTTAATTGAAAATTTTGATTAGCTAGATGTCATGAAGTTGATGTTCACTCTGAGTGACCACATATACAGTAGATAATTTTTCCCAGGAGTAGTTGCATATACTTTTGGTTATTATTGAAACAAATTGAGTCAATTAAAACTTTTTTCTAATTATAAGTGTTTAGAAACTGAATGTTCCAATTACTTTAAATAACCTTTATAATGATATATTTTTTGAAGAGAAAGAAGTCTTGTCAAAAAGATGTAACAGAAAAAATTAGTTCTTCCTGCTTTAACTTCTGATTGAAAACTGACATTTCATGTGATTAATTGCTTAGCTTAATTGGCAGAGTTGACAAAGCTGTCAATTTGTATTTCCAGTGATACACTTTCTTTGATCTGCTAAATTAGTTGAAGAGAACATTTAAAGAATTTTTAAAAAGCAATGGACTTCTGTACAATTATACAAGAGGGGAAAAGACAAAGTAGTAATGGAATTCTGCAGAATTTTTTTTGCTTATTGAGTTCATGAGAGCCTACCACTCCTACAGAATCACCTTTAATGAAGAGAAGAACTAGGGGTGACATGATAGCAGTGTTCCAATATCTCAGGGGTTGCCACAAAGAAGGGGGAGTAGACCTATTCTCCAAAGCATCTGAAGGCAGGACAAGAAGCAATGGATGGAAACTAACCAAGGAAAGAACCAACCTGGAATTAAGGAGAAAATTTCTGACAGTTAGAACAATTAACCAATGGAACAACCTGCCTCCAGAAGCTGTGAATGCTCCAACACTGGAAGTTTTTAAGAAGAGATTGGACAACCATTTGTCTGAAATGGTATAGGGTTTCCTGCCTGCACAGGGGGTTGGACTAGAAGACTTCCAAGGTCCCTTCCAACTCTTATCATTATCATCATCATTATTATTATCGTCATCATTATTATTATCTTTATCATCATCATCATCGTCGTCGTCGTCATCATCATCTACTGGCTTGCAGCCTAAATAGAACAACTACAAGAATATTCAATACACTGACTATGATATTTCAAACACGTATAAAATGTGAGGATTGTGTCAAATTATGACATTATAGACCATTATAGAGTCAAATTATGCAACATCAAAAAGACAACTCTACCAATACTTTGTATTTTATGTAGGAATTATTGATCTAAGCCAGACATGTCAAACACAAGGCCCGGGGGCCGGATGCGGCCCGCGAAGTGGCTTCATGAGGCCCATGAAGCTATCCTGGAAAAAAGATTGAGAAAAGAGAGAGGAAAGAGAAAGAGAAGAGACAGAGAAAGTTAGAGGAAAGAGAGAAAGGAAAGAGAAAGAGGAAAGAAAGAGGAAACAAAGAGAGAAAAAGGAAAGAGAAAGAGAAAAGAAAGTTACGAAAGAGAAAGAGAGGAAAGAGAAAGAGAGAAAGGAAAGAAAGAGAGAGGAAAGAGAGAGAAAGAGGAAAGAGCTAGAGGAAAGAGAAAGAAAAGAGAAAGAAAGGAAAGAGAGAAAAAGAGGGAGAGGAAAGAGAGGAAATGGCCCCTCTGCCTTGGCTCTGGCCTAGACTGGCCGGGAGCCAATGTACAATTTTGTGGTGGCCATCTATGCTGAAACGCATTCAGTCTTAGTTCCATAAGCCACCCCCCCTGCATGGCCTGAGAGGAAAGTGAGGCTCCTCCAGTGGACCATGCCTTGGCACTTGCCCTGGTCCCACCCCCTTCTGCCAGAGACCCTCAGATCTATCCCACTCCTGCCCAGGCCCCCACAGGCACCCTTGACGGGAACAATGTAGAGCTGGCCACACCCACCCAGTAGGCCACACCCACTCCATCCACGCCCACCCAGTAGGCTGCACCCACCCTGGCCACACCCACCTGGCCCGAGGGCAACCACAATGCTGATGCGGCCCTCAATGAAATTGAGTTTGACACCCCTGATCTAAGCTTTTTCTCTTCAGAAAAGATGAACAATATAAAGTCTAATAAAAGTTGATATAAACTTTCTAAGAGTACAGGAGAGGATACCATCTCTCCCTTTTCTCTCTAAATTTTCTGAGAAACAAAAAGGACATTTGTTTTAAATGTCCTTCTTCTTTAAAGATTTAAACAATTTATCTTATTTTCATAAACCAGGGGTAGGCAACCCAAAACACTCAAAGGGCCACTTGGACATGTTTCCCACTGAAAACAAAACACTGGGAGCCCCAAAACCCTTTTGATATCTAAAATGAAGATAACACTGCATATATCCTTTTTTACCTTTAATGTATGTGTGTGTGTGTGTGTGTGTTTGTGTGTGTATATATAAAATAAAGGTAAAAAAGGATATATGCAGTGTTACCTTCATTTTGGATGTCAAAGGGTCTCTCTCTCTCTCTCTCTTTCTTCTAACTTTCTCTCTCTCTTTCTCTGTCTCTCTTTCTCTTTCCTCTTTCTCTCTTTCCTCTCTTTCTCTTTCCTCTTTCTCTTCTCTTTCTTTCCTTTCTCTGTCCTCTTTCTCTTCTCTTTCCTCTTTCCTCTCTCTTTTGTCAATCTTTTTTCTCTTTCCTCTCCTCCTTTCTTTCTCTTTTCTTTCTTTCTTTCCTCTCCCTTTCTCTCCCTCTTTCCTCTTTTTCTCTTTCCTCTCCCCCTCTCTATTTCTCTTTCCTCTCCCTCTTTTTCTCTCTTTCCTTTCTTTCTCTTTTCTTTCTCTTTCCTCTCGCTCTTTCTCTCTCTTTCCTCTTTCTTTCCTTTCTCTCTTTCTCTTTCCTCTCTTTCTCTTTCGTAACTTTCTTTTCTCTTTCCTTTTTCTCTTTCTTTCCTCTTTCTTTCCTCTTTCTCTTTCCTTTCTCTCTTTCCTCTAACTTTCTCTGTTTCTTCTTTCTCTTTCCTCTCTCTTTTCTCAATCTTTTTTCTCTTTCCTCTTTTTCTCTTTCCTCTCCCCCTTTCTTTTTCATTCCTCTTAGTCTTTCCTCTCCCTCTTTCTCTCTCTTTCCTCTCTTTCTTTCTCTTTCCTCTAACTTTCTCTTTCCTCTTTCTCTTTCTCTTTCTCTCTTTCCTCTTTCTTTCTCTTCTTTCTCTTTCCTTTCTCTTTCTCTCTCTTTCCTCTCTCTTTCTCTTCTCTTCCTTTCCTCTTTCTCTTTCCTCTCTCTTTCTCTCTCTGTCTCTCCCTCTCCCTCCAGGTGAGGAGAGAGAAAGAGAGAACGAATGGCAGACAGTGCCGATTGGACGGGGAGAGGGGCAGAACAGGAGGCAGTAGCTCCCAGCCGCCCTCCCACCGCATCCTCAGCCAAACAGGCAGGGAGGAGTAGGACGGGAGGCAGTGGCTCCCAGCTGCCATCCCTGTATATACAAGTAATAGTGATAATCATGATCATATACAACATGAAAATACATTCATTATAAATCATGAAACACAACACTTCATCATAAATCATAAGATGCAATACCTAGTGATAGTCAGTCAAATATCATTGATAGGAGTGACATTCTGCTGTTTTTACCTTCACGTTTGTAAAGAAGTCTATTAATAGTTCAGATAGTTCTTGACTTATGTTTAGAGACTGTTTGAAGTTCTGACAGACCTATCTGGAGGGTACTTAGCACCAAGATTCAAAGTTCAAACATTCAGGTTCCCCCGTGGGGACGAGGGGGGGTCCTGATCGCTGCCGGCCCCGCTGCCTTCGCAGCCCAAGGTCTCTTTCTCCTGCAGCACCGAGGGTGGGGGCGGCGTTGCCCCGAAAGCGGCCGAGGAAGGCGCCACTGATGTGGCCGAGGTGGGGCCGGGCGGCGGAGAGCCCTGTGGCAGCCAGGTGAGCTTCATGCTTGACTGCTGCCCTGCCTGGCCTGGGGAGACACGTGGCCGGCTCGGCTTTCCAGGGAGCACTGCCCCTGCCAGCTGCCGCCCAAGCCATGATGGCTGCCTGGGGAGACATGTGGCCGGCTCGGCTTCCTGGGGTGCGATGCCCCCACTGGCCACTGCATCAGCCATGACTGCCCGGGGAGACATGTGGCCGGCTCGGCTTCCTGGGGTGCGATGCCCCCACTGGCCACTGCATCAGCCATGACTGCCCGGGGAGACATGTGGCTGGCTCGGCTGCCCAGGGAGCGGCCCAGGAAGTGATGCCCCAGCCGAGACTGCCGCCTGGAACAAGTAAGCTGGGGGGCGCCATCTGCGCTGTGGCCGCTTTGCGGCAGTACTCCATGGACTCAGAGGCCCCTCCTTCCCCCGCTACTGACCCTCTGTCTCCGCCTCTGCTGCTGCTTGGCCAACGGTTGCGCTGGCTGGGCATTGGAGGGGCTGCTCTCCCTCGGGGCCCCAGTTTGTGGAAGGGCTGGCCAACTCAGCGGAAGCTTGGGTGGGCCACTCCCAGCGAGGATCTTGGGGCTTCCCCGCATGGCTCCCCAGCCACATGCGCCTTAGATGGGGTCAGCCCAGGAAAGGGACTTCCTGGCTGCCCTTCTCCCAGGGGGTGGGGCACCCGGGCACAGGGCCAATCAGGAGCCCTATGAGGGGGCAAGTCCACATGAGAGAGAGAAAGAGAAAGAGAGAGAAAGTGCAAGTGCCTCTCTCTCTCCTTCTCTCTCTCTGAAAATGGCAGTGGGAGGCTCCGGAGCTGCAGGGGATGGCTCAAAGAGCCGCATGCAGCTCTGGAGCCGCGGGTTGCCAACCCGTGTCATAAACTAAACAATTAATACATACCATTTGCTATTTAATTACATATAAAAGTATAAATGTCTTAGCCTTATTCAAACAAGAATTGTGGATAGATGTAACATGAGATGTGGAAACAGAAAGCAGCATAGAAAAGATCTGAGTACAGGTGGTAGGAAACTTTCCTCAAATCTTTTAAAGAAACAACAAATAGACAATTGGAAACCTCTGTTGTGGGAGTCCATACTAAAAGGAGAAGCAATATTTTTGAACGCCATCTGCAGATTTGTTCATCTGAACTGACCAAAGTTGTGGAAGAATTAACATCTGTTCTTCTACATTTGAAATTAGAACTTACAGAATTGGATGCTTCCAAAAAGTTTCTTAGAACTGAGATGACCTCTACACACCATTTTCTAATGATGTGGATAGTTGTTTTGGGGGGCAGTGCATTATTTGTCCAACATGGCTTAAGTCCACCTGCCAGGAAGCTCTGGAATTGGCTGCTAAGAATTATCACTGCCTTTCTTACATGGGAAATTGCCTTCTGATTTAATAGAGGCATTTATTTTAAGAACTCCTTTGCTTCTCAAGGGAAGCCAGCTTCCCAATTCCAGGCCAGTTTCTAACCTTCCATAGCTGGGCAAGGTAATTGAGAAAGAGACAGCCTAAATGAAATGGATTCTCTACATCTATTTCAAGCTGGCTTTTTAGTAAGTTATGAGATTGAGCCTGACCTGGTCAACCTAATGGATGATTCTCCTAGATTGCTCAGCAAATTTTGATATTATTGAGTATGTTTTCCTTCTGGACTGGACAATTCTGAGAATTGGGGGGGGCACTTCTCTGCAATGTTTCTTGAGGTCCCTCAAGATTTCATTTTGCCCCTGATATCTCTAGACCAGAGATCCCCAACCTTTTGGGCATCAGGGACTGGTTCCGTGGAGAGAGGTTTTTCCATAGACCGGAGGGTATGTGGTTTTGTGTGCTGCCTGCATCTCGCGGATGGGGCTTTGCTTGTTTGTGCGGCCTGGTTGCTGGCATGCCATGGACCGGTATTGGTCCACGGACCGGGGGTTGGGGACCCCTGCTCTAGATATAAACTGAAACCACTGAAAGAAATCAAGAGCTTTAGAGTGAACTGTTATTAGCATAACAACTACATTCAAATCCAATTCTTTGTGTCAATATCATCAGGTAATGGGGTCTAAATGTCTACCAAGGATAGTTATGTGATGGATGAAGCAAAAACAAATAAAAAGGAGATACTCCATTTATGCAAGGGATCATAATTCTAGCATGGTGCTAAATCCGATTATTTTAGATGAAATGACACTATCTCCAAAAGCAGAAACAGAACTTGGCAATGATCTGAATATCTTAAAAAGTATGCATAGACACTCTTTTTATCACCTTTGGCTACCAATGATAAAAAACCAAAGGTGTCTTTCTTGATAACCTCCAAGATGATTTCTGTAATGCAGTGGTTCTCAACCTGTGGTCCACAGACCCCTGCGGGGGGGGGGGGTGTCCGTGCAGACTTGAAGGAATGTTATGATTTAAATCTTGAGTTAACTCTGTAGCCACAAAAAGTATTTAAAGGGGATCCATGGTGAAGAAAAGATTGAGAATCACTGTTGTAATGCACTTAATGTACATCTATCCTTTGGGTACACCAATCATCAAAATGCTGCCAATTGATCCATTTACCAGAGGTCCCCAACCTTGGTAACTTTAAGACTTGTGGACTTCAAGCTGGCTGAGGAATTCTGGGAGTTGAAGTCCACAAGTCTTAAAGTTGCTAAGGTTGAAGACCCCTGCTTCAAATCTTTATACTAATAACAGTGTAATCTTTATGCGGTTACTATTTTGAAAAACTTGAACTGTTTGAGCTAAGGACACCCAAATAAGATTTCCTCTTCCAAGACAGAGATCATCTTGGGAGGTTTATTTTCATAGCAGCCACTCATTTCTCTGTGGTTGCGCCATATCTGGGGAACTTCCCAATACAGTACCAGGATGACCATCTGTTCTTGCTTTAAGCCAGCTTTAAAATGTATCTGTAATAGCCAAACGGCTTATTTTATTTTTTAAAAAACTTTTCCAAAGTGAGAATTAATTTAAATAGGTTTCTATACTATTTATATGTCTTCTTGCATGTTATATTTATTATTGGATTTTTCTTTGCAGGACTACGCTGATAGGTGGCTAAAAAAATTAAACAAAAATATTTTTGAGTGGTTGCTATCAGTTATGAACTCTAAACCTACCGTTACCCCATCCTATATGAAAAAGAAATCAAAAAAGTCACTTTTCACACTGCAGTTAAAGGAATGTAATGTAGGTTTTAATTAAGAATATAATATAATAATAGAATAGAATAGAATAGAATTCTTTTATTGGCCAAGTGTGGTTGGACACACAAGGAATTTGTCTTCGGTGTATAAGCTCTCGGTGTACATACAAGTAATAGTGATAATCATGATCATATACAACATGAAAATACATTCATTATAAACTGTGAAACACAACACTTCATCATAAATCATAAGATGCAATACCTAGTGATAGTCAGTCAAATATCATTGATAGGAGTGACATTCTGCTGATTTTACCTTCACGTTTCTAAAGAAGTCTATTAATAGTACAGATAGTTCTTGACTTATGTTTAGAGACTGTTTGAAGTTCTGACAGACCTATCTGGAGGATATGTAGCACCAAGATTCAAAGTTCAAACATTCAGGTTCCCCCCTCCCCCACAGTCATGTGGCTGCATTTTGGTTGCCTGGCAACTGGGTAGCATTTACAGCCATTTGCAATGTCCTGTAGTCACATTTTATAACACTTTTACTGAAAACTGGCATATACTTCTGGTTTTCAGCAAAACCACACCCATAGTGAACTGTTGGTTTGCTTAATGGCTGTGGCATTCACTTAATGACCACCTCAAAAAGAATTGTAAAATCGGTAGTCATGTGACCAACCTGCTTGATGACCACCATGAGTTATGATCATGATGTGTGCGCTCCATTAGAGTCATAGCTTGAGGATTACCTGCATTTAGACAACATGAGGAAAAACTGCTTATGCAGGCTATTGCCTCTGTTCAACCTAGTTCATTATATAAAGAAATACTTGTTTATTTTAATAAGTTTTAAATTTAATGAAAGTACTTATCCTAAAGAGAAATTTTGCTCACCTTTCAAGATGTGGAGATAAGCCTATTCATGGAGAAGGAAGCTGCCATGTCACCAATGGGGATCACTTCTGATTTCACATCATAACTTGGCAAACTATTTTAAACTATATAGAAGTATGGGTGGGAGTCTCAGGTGTGTTGGAATGTCAGTTTCCAAAATATTTTGCCAGCTTGCCTAGTGCTGACTAGAAATTCTAGCAGCTAAAGTTTCAACAAATCTGAAGATTACCACTTTGGGAAAAGCTAGATTAAATCAAACCCAAGTATTGCCAGAGGACAGGTACTGAATACATGCATAACCAGTTTTTAAATAGTAATTTTATTAAAATTTACAATTGTGAGGTAAAAACTAAGACAAAGAAAAGATTTTTGTTTCTTTTTACAACTTGTAATTCCTTTTATCGGGGTGGAGTTGGGATGACTGAATGGAGCTGAGTGTTTATTGGCCAGATGCCCTTCCTGATGCATATGTGGAGTTTGCTGCAGATATATTCTTTTTGTGCCCTGATAGAGAAACGTCTATCACTGTCTAGGATTGAACTCTCAACCTTGCAAGTGGGAGGCAAGAAAAAAGTAGAAGTGTAAAAAAGAAAAAATAGAAACATAAAAAAGAAAGAATAAATAAGAATAGAAGAAAAAATATGCAAAGAAATGATTTCCCACTTCATCACAAAGGATAAACAATTTAATAACTTATCGCCTTTTCTTAAAAAATAACAATTGCTTCTGCCCATATCCCATTTCTTATCTATAAATAAATTTAAAACTAGATGCAGTATTCCAAATGTGGTCTTTACCAAGGCATTATAAAGTGGTATTAACACTTCATGTGATCTCGAATCTATCCTTCTGTTAATACAGCCTAGAACTGTGTTGGCTTTTTTGGCAGCTGCAGCACACTGCTGGCTCATATTTAAGTGATTGTCCACTAGGATTCCAAGATCTCTCTCACAGTTACTACTACTGGTATAAGCCAGGTACCACCTATACTATACTTGTGCATTTGGTTTTTATTGCCTAAATAAATATGAGCCAAGGTGGCGCAGCAGTTAGAGTGCAGTACTGCAGGCCACTTTAGCTAACTGTGTTCAGCAGGTCAGCGGTTCAAATCTCACCGGCTCAAGGTTGACTCAGCCTTCCATCCTTCTGGGGTAGGTAAAATGAGGACCCAGATTGTTGGGGGCAATGTAAATATATATCTATACATTGCTTACTGGTGTACACCACTTAGAGAGTGCTTGCACTTAAAGCGGTATATAAGCCTCATAAATAAATAAATAAATGCAGAACCTTACTTTTTTTAACCATTGAATTTTATTTTGTTAGATAGCGTCCAATGTTCAAGTCTGTCAAGATCCTTTTGTATCGTGAGTTTATTTTCTGGAGTGTTGGCTATTCCAGAAATAGTGTCATCTGCAAATTTGATGAGTTCCCCATCTATCCTCTCATCCAAATCATTAATGAAGATGATGAAGAGTACTGGGCCTAGAACAGAGCCTTGGGGTACTCCACTGCAAATTTCCCTCCATATAGATGCAGTTCCATTGAGGACTGCCAGTTGAGTATGGTTGGTCAACCAGTTACAAATCCATCTGATGGTGATACTGTCTAATCCTCATTTTTCTATCTTATGAAGTAGTAGATTGTGGTCTACTTTATCAAATGCCTTACTGAAGTTCAAGTAAATTACATCCACAGCATTCCTCTGGTCCACTAATTTTGTCACTTTATCAAAGAATGCAGTAAGATTCCTCTGGCATGATCTGTTTTTGACAAAGCCATGTTGGCTTTTGATTATGACTTTGTTTGCCTCTAGGAATTTGCAACAGTATTGTGGTCTCCTGGCTAATGTAACTATGTCATACAATAATAATACTAAAGACATCAATCAGTTTCTTTTCTATGTTCAGTGAAAGATCTTTTCCCGTATCATACTTATAGCCTGTCATTTTTAAATCTACGTTTAGATCAGTCTCTATCTTGTCCTGTAAAATTTGTTCGTCTTCTATAAGATTCTAAAAGTGATCTTAGGCTCAATAGAAAAGTTTTATTTGGAAATGCCTATGCCTGCTGATTGTAAAGAAGGAACATAATCCTGCCTAGGGATTAATGTAGGACAAAATTTCCTAATAGTAAAAATTACTGTTACACTTTATATAAAGGACTTGTAGTCTGCTATCTAAAAAGATTCTCCATCAATGATGTAATTAAAATTTAAAAAGTTATCCTTGAAAACAATGACAACCAGACATTAAGAACATAGAATTTCGACAAAACTAGATCAGAAAATAATGATTTAAAACCCAAAGAAAAGTTTTCCTAGTTCAAATGATGCAAACTGAGCAAAATCTCAGGAGACTTCACAATCCAGGAAATGGAAATGCTCTCCCAACCAAGCCATACAATTAACTGTGACCTAACCACTTTCTTCAGAGACAGACAATCCTTAAAGTTTACAATGTCGTAAACATTGAAAGAAGGAAATACAGTCATGGCTAGCCTTGAGCACTTCTTATGAGATTCTGGCTAGCCAGTCTTCAGGTAAGCCTAGATTTTAAAAGTTTAGACTCTGTTCTATATTGAGATATGGTTACTCAAGAGAACTTGAAATTTTTCTTTCTAGATCAGGGGTCCCCAACCCTCAGTCCGTGGACCAGCATTAGGACGCAGCATGCCAGCAAATACATGAACAACATTAAAACACAAGTCTATCATAAAAAAGCAGTACTGTAAAAGAAGATGCATATGGTAGCTGTCCATCAACCCAAATGTCCTCTAGAACCATTCAAATTTTTCTAACATCAGGAAGGCCCTTAGGGACTATGACAGAAAATAACTATCTGTGAATCCATACCCACTTCACCCTTTAGTAATGGAAGAATATTGCTAGAAATTGGTAAGGGCTATGCATTGCACAGAATGTTTCTATGTAAAGAAGACAGTCTTCAGTTTATTTAGAAGCCAAGCCTTACAGAGTATTATTATATCTTAAAACTAATGATTTGAATTGTGCTGGAAACCTATTGCTCAGAACACTAGTTCTGTATGACTGGGGTAAATTAATCATCAATGAGTGAGATGCTGCATTTTGAACCAGTTGCAGTTTCTGAGTAGTCTTCAAGGGAGAGTCCCATGCAAAGAATATTATAGTAATCCAAGGAGGTTATGACAGAAGCATGAATCACAGCTGACTCTTTGCTCATGTACAAAAGGATCCTGAACTTACAGCTTTTTTAAACTTTTAGAATGGCAATTTTAAATTCAATTTAACAATTCAGATTTCAGTTCTGAGTTTGTGTTTTATTATATACTGCCAAGAAATCTCAGTCAACAGTATAATAAATTTTATAAATAAATGAATAAAATACAGCTTTGCTTGTGAGTGATGGACAGTACAACCCACTCACTTTCAATCACACAGATTTTTCATGCATTTAAAATAAACAGTAGTAAGAATAAAACTCAACTTATAATTTATATTATTTCATTCTAATATTAATGCCTGGTAACACTACCTGGTATGTACAATCAACTCTTTACAAGTTGTCTTATGATAGTAGGAAAATATGGTCTATATGAATTATTGGATGAATTGGTTTTCCATTATCACCTGCAAAAGGTGATAGCTCTCTGCCCCATATTTGTGTAACCTTCATCTTTCTTGTACAAAGACTTCTTCATACCTCTTCCAAGCATTTTTATTTCCTTCTATTCATTCTGATTTAGAGAAGTTAAATTTTTGATTTTGTAGAATTATGCAATGGTAGAGTTGGAAAGGACCACAGCAATTACCTACTTCAATCATCTGCAAAGTGCAGGAAAACCAATTAAGTCTTTCATAGGCAAACTTGCCTCCTGTTCAGTTCGGCAAGGCTTCAGTGGACCTGCGCAGACAAAATGTTGTCCACAAAGCCCAGAATGAATTTTAAGGATTCATTCATTCTAGCTATCCACCAAAACCATCTAACAATCACTGCAGGACTGTTCTTGGCAGTCATTAAACGGCCAGTTGTAAACAGAGGACTATGTATAATGAACAACACTAAGGCCTATTTTGAAATCCACAGCTCTTCTTTTTTTTGCCAACCAGTTATCTCTGGTCTCAACAAAGGATTTTCCAAGTGGATCCCGGTTTCACTCACATGCACACACATCTGATTTTTAGCAATGCATGTCTGAATGTTGCTACAAACTTTGTTGAAGTGTCTAACTGGCAAATTCCACAAATCCAAGTCCTACAAGCTACATTGCATCAATATCAAATATGGACTGGTGCCATGATCATTCCCAAGGCAGTAGAGCAGACATGTCAAATACAATGCCCGGGGCCCGGATGCAGCCCGCAAAATGGTTTCATGTGGCCCACAAAACCATCCTGGAAACATTGAGGGAACGGCCAGCCAGGAGCCAATGAACAATTTTGTGGTGGCCATCTTGGCACTTGCCCTGGTGTACCATGCCTTGGCACTTCCCCCGGTCCCACCCCCTTCTGCCAGAGACCCTCAGATCTGTCCCACTCCTGCCTAGCCCCCCCATAGGCACCCTTGACGCAAATGATGTAGAACTGGCCATGCCCACCCAGTAGCCACACCCACTCTGTTCACACCCACTCTGGCCAGAGACCCCCGCCCCTGCTGATGCGGTCCTCAGTGAAATTGAGTTTGACACCCCTGCAATAGAGGAACATCAAATCAAAACCAGTATCACATACAAAGGATACACCTGGTCTAGTGTATGAGGTGCAGGATAGTTCAAATTCTGTTACTAGCAACTCCAGGTAGTGCTGGGAAAACTCCAGCATAGAATCTGCAGATCCTTTGCTAATCACCACAAGGCTACACCAGACTCTGTGTAGTACAAGCAGCGTGTTCTTATGCACACAACCCCTGTGCTACAGAAGAAAGCTTCCTGCGTCCTGGGAGAAATCAAGGACTTGAGGAAGTACAGTAGCCTACTTAAACACGTGACCGCCAAAGGTTATGAATATATCCTTGCACACTGCCTCGCAAACAGAGGTATATATAAAAATGCAATCGGTTTGTTGGATCCACTAGCGTGGTTTTATGGCAAGTTGCTACTCGAGACAAAACATCTCCTTGTATTGAGAAAAGACCCGCCAGGTTTAAGGTGTAGAAATCCTCCCCGAGAGGGAAAGGAGAACGGTCATCATATACAATTTGGAAAGATTCCTGTGCGATCCCAAAGCCCACCATCCCATTCGTCGTTCTGAATCCTCTGTGGATTTCTGGGCTGCTTAATTATTGTCTACTCCCGACTTCTTGCCTCCGCCTTCTGTCGCCCAGACTTCTACTAAGAGACAGGGGAAGGCAAGAACTTTTGAATCGTAAGGAGGAAGAGGAAAAAGCCAAGCGGGGTGGGGTGGAAAGCCATACCTGAGTTTTTGTCCCGCCGGCACGGTGAGTTTATTGAGTTTCTCCATTCTCCCGTCCAAGTGGCCCTAATGAAGCGACAGCCAATCAGAAGGACATTGGCGAGCCGCCTAGTTCCTCGAGGTCGGGCAGGGAGAGGGCAGCGGCCGAAAGAGGCCGAAGCGATGAAGGATCCTCCTGCGCGGTTCCCCTGCGCCCGGGAGAAGCGACTCCGCGCGTCTTTCGGAGAAGCAAAACTTGATCAGGCGCCGGCCGGATTTCACGTTTCGGCTCCGTCATGTGACCGAGCCAGCTTGGCTACTAATAGGGTGTTTGTACAAACATGAAGATCCACACCTATTGGGTGTGTGAACCACCCCCGTCCTGGGCTGGGATTGATCTCTCAGCCTTTGGCATTTGAGTCGAATAGAGTCATGATTGTGGGGAGGTTCCTGTCTCCTTCCTGGGCTGGAAGGGAAGGCGATACCTTGATCCTGGAAGAGGTGGATTTAACCCTCTTGCCGGGACAGTCGTCTCCCGCAAACACCACCGGCAATCAGAAGAGCCCCTTTTTTTCCGGGAAAGCCCCCTCCCCATTCAGTATCTTTTGTATTCCAGGGATTGGCAACAAGCAATTCGGAAATTCCACCGGGATCTTCGGGCTGAAAAAACGTTGTAGAAGATGCTAATCTTGCTGCTGTGGATGAGCCTCAAGTGCTTCCCAGCCTTTCCCAAGCACTGCTTGGATTTCCAGGATTTCCAGCCTTGCTCCAGCCACCTTACCAGGAAGTGTAATCCGAATCCATTCGGAAATTACTGGCTTGGAGAAAGACACTGCTGTGTCCTAACCTTCCAAAGATGGTCAATTCTAAGGACTAGTCAAGAACACAAATGAAATCCTACGGATTTCAGCATTGGGAAGGATAGATGGGCATAAGGTTTGCTGGTTTTACAGCATTTCCTTGTTGTTACAGCAGTGTTTCTCAATTTTGGCCACTAAGAGATGTGCAGACTTCAACTCCCAGAAGTCCCCAGCCAGCAATGCTATGCTGTACTTTCTTGACATGTATCCATCTATAGGCCCTCCAGAGACTATAGAGGAACTGTTACATGTCACTCAGTTGGAGAGAAACCATTTGCCAAGAAGGACCCCTACAGGTTTTGGTGGATAGCTAGACTGAGCCTCAAAACTTGCTCTGGGCTTTGCTCAACACTTTGTCTGCACAGGTATACTGTCGCCTTGCCCTAGTCTAGTGTATAGGGAGCAAGTTTGCCTAGAAAAGGTTTAATTGGTTTTCCTGCATTTTGCAATTAGTGGAACTAGATGATCACTGTGGTACCTTACAACTCTACAGTTCTGTTATTTTACATTTAAAAAAATAATAACTTCTCTAAATCAGACTGAATAATAGGAAATAAAAATGCTTGGTGCAAAACCAGGAAAGATAATAATATACAGTACAGAGGGTCATCATCATTTGCAGGTGATTATGGAAAACCAATTCATTTTAGTAATTACCGTAGATCATATTTTCCTACTGTCAGAAGTCCAATTGGAAAGAATTGATCATAGTATAACTTGCCATACCAAATAAAATATGAAGAAACAGAAAATTAGAAAAAAGTGGGCTGGAGTGGGTAGAAATGGAAGAAGAAAGAGAAACAAACAAATGCTTGCTGAGGAATTCTGGGAGTTGAAGTCCGCACATCTTCAAGTGGCTGAGGTTGAGAAACACTATTACAGTAATTCTTATCTCTTCAGTGCACCACAATACATTCATAAAAATGATGTCTTTCCCCCCAGGGTGATGGAGCAGCAGCTAGGCTTTGAAACACAAAGCATTGTTCCTTTTTAATGAGCAAGAATAGCTCTAGGAACTAGAAAAGTGACAGAATACAGTATCTAGGAGTTGTGATAGCAGAAACAATAAAGGGACACGTAGCCTGACTTGTATGGGCACTGAATTTTTTCCCCTCAGTGATGCCGTATTTGAAATGGGTGCATATGCCTTGTCTCAGGTTTTAACATTTCAGTAACAAATCGGAGCAAAGGCCACATAAATTAAGAGTTTTGGAGAACTGTGCTTGTTGTTCATTAAACTTCTACTAGGGAGAGAGGATTCAAGTCCATGACCTTCATTTTCTCCAATCAGACAGTTTCTCTTTTTATTTTGAAAGGTTTGCACGTGGGTTTTTAAAAATTATTTCACCAGGTCTGCTGGAGTCTGCAGTAGAATAAAGCATCCAGCTAGAGAACAGATTATATTATTGCAGATGACAGGAAAACAATTGTATAATTTTGGAGCTAGTTTGGTGCAGTACTTAAGGCACCAGACTAAAAACTGGGAGACTGTGAGTTCTAGTCCCATATTGAGCACAAATCCAGATGGGAACCCTTGAGCCAATCAGTGTCTCTCAGCTCTAGGAAGGAGACAATGGCAAACCACTTCCAGGAAAAAAAAAAAACTTGTCTAGAAAACTGCACGGACTTGTCCAGGCAGGTGCCAGGAGTCAACACTGGCTCAAAACCACAAAAAGAAGAAATCTTGAATTTGCTTGTAAAGAATATAGCTATAAATAAGCACGGATGACATATTTTCCCTTGTATTTTTTATTTTACATGTTTATTTACTATTTGCAGGAAGTTTGGGGATTAGTTTGTGTTAGTATAAAAGGGAATTTAGAACTGGAATTAACCACCTACTTCTGAAATGGTGAAATCTTTTCTATTAACTATTTGTGTAGTATGTATGTATGTATGTGTGTGTGTGTGTGTGTGTGTGTGTATATATATATATATATATATATATATATATATACATATATATACATATATATACACACACACACACACATATATATATATAGTCAATGTATAGAGGCTAGACCTGGGTTAAAAGTACTTAGGTTTGCTGGGTCTTACTCAATGATTATTAAGTGATTGAAAAAATTTCTTCCACTTTCAAATGTGACTTTGATTCAGAAATCGTTAGAGAACATCAGATTGTGATGGGCTAATTTAGGAAGTTAGTAAATTAAATTATTTCCTAGATTTTAGTCTACAGTGCATTTGTTTGCATTGTACCTCAAATAAATACTGATCTCTTACATTTGGTTAATTATCAATGAAACTCATGGGCATCACCTTTTCACTGAATTAATCTATTTCCTGGAGCTCCACAATTCATTGAACCATAAGCTAACTGCATGAACTGGGTTGGCTAAAAATGTTCAAAGCCATTAAAAAGTTAATTAAAACCAGCCACATTTAACAAAACTTACTTTTGACCTATAAATGGATACTATATTTTATATAGCCATCAATAGTAAACCATCTTAAGCATTTGTTCTGAAGTTACTTAAATGTTCTAGAAAACTTATTGTTTTTCCTGGTGACCTCTTTGTTTCTACACACTCACAAACACTCTTGCAAATATTTTTTTCCTTCAATTAACTTGCTTATAACATACCTTTCAAATCGATAATGTTGTTGAAAAATGTAAAGTAAGAATGTGGATTTTATATTCAGTTCAATGCATGTGATCTTGTAATCCTAACCTTTAAAAGAATTGTAAGCAGCTGATGACTCTTGATTAACTACTCTTGTTTCTTAACTGGGGCACTATAAACAAAAATTACAAGTTGTAAACCATTTATGTTATTATAATGATAATGAGGGTTTTGTTTGCAGGCAGCCGTACTATGACAACTATTTCTCACACACAATGACACCCTGGTACCAGACTTGCATAAATACCAAACAGATGGAAACTGTCTTTCTTCCACAAAAGGTGATTGCTTGCTTCTAATCCCTTACATAGAATGCTCAGGCGAAAAGCACAACAACACTGATGCAGTGGTCAACTTATGACCACTTACTTAGTGAATGTTCAAAGTTACAATCATCCCCCAAAAGATACTTATGACCCAATTCCAAAGTTCCAACAGCCACGCCCCAGTAATCAAAGGATTGCATTTTGGGCAGTCCTGCAACCAGCTTGCAATTACAGCCATTTGTAGCATCCTACAGTCACCTGAATGTGATTTATGAAGTTTTTGCCCAAAACTGGTGTTCGCGTCCAGTTTTCAGAAAAAAAAGATCTATGGTGAATAATGGGTTTGCTTAAAAGTTTGGCATTTCTTTAGTGACTGTGGATTTGCTTAATGAGTGCTGTAAAGAAAAGGTGTAGTAAAATTGGGTTAGTCACATGGGTGACCCACTCTATGACTGCTACAATTTGTGACTAATGGGCAGTCTCCATTATGGTCATAAGTAAGGTGACCAACTTTTTTACAATGAAAAGGAGGACACAAATAAATTGAAGAAAAAATATCGTAAATAAAAGAAACATTTTATTCATTGCAACAATAATACAGACAACTTGCATGTGCAAAGTTTGCCAGCCAGGTGTTTTGGCGCGCTCAGCAGCAATTCCTATTGGCTTTCAAAAGCCAGTAGTGGGAGTAGCACAGCTCATGCAAAAGCTGAAAAAAAACCCATCAAAAAAGGTGCCGGAACGCCGTTCTGAGCGTTCTATGAGGGAAAAAAAAAAGCCCTACAGATTAGTCTTCAAATATCGAAAAGGAGGACATGAAGGAGGACACTTTTTGAGGGAGGACAGAACTTACAAAAGGAGGACTGTCCTCCCTAAAGGACGGTTGGTCACCTTATCATAAGTCAAGGATTATCTGTATAAGTAAAAGTTGTATTTGATATGCAAAACTTGCTGGAATTAGGAGTGGCTGGGTGGGTGAATGGCTTCTAGCTGTTCTAGAATAAATCAGAAGGCTTTGTATGTCTATGCGCCTGTTTATCTATTTCTAGTCCAGGCTGTTGGAAGGAAACTTGCCATTTGCCACTGTCTATCAAATTAACTAATCTCAGCCAAGAACTATGCTGCATTGCAAACTTCTATTTAACTAACAGGCACAGATGAAAACAGCACCTTCTCATGTCCTATCTTTCCATCTTCATGATTCACTTAGCAACTGTTAAAATAACAGTTAATTTCCCCTGAGAACAAAACCTCCAAATGAAGGCACACAACTTCTGCTTTTGAGTTTGTTTTGTTTTTCTATTATCTGTTTCTTGATACCAAAGGTAGCTTTTATTGTTGCCTTGCTATTTGATATGAAAGTAGGCCAGATGATGTTGGGGTAATCAGCTTGCCTCAGTTTGGCATCCTCCAATATGCTAGGCCCCCTCATTAGATAACATCCAACAACCTCTGAACTTTTATGGTATTCTAACTGGGGCTGAATGAAACACATCTGGAAGACATCTGGTTGAGGAAAGTTGTTTAGAGCAAAAGGATGGTCACAGCTGGACTACAAGTAATTCTTGAGAGTTCTTATTTAACCCAGATCAGAATCAGGGTTACATCTTTAATGTTATGCTGTTATGCTTGTGTCACCTCTTGTCTTGCAAAGTGGAATAGATTTCTAAACCTTTTACGTTATGTCACTCTAAGTTACTTTTTTAAAAAGGCTTACAAGATCTGTTGATTGATTCATGAATATAAGTCATAAAATCAGCTGGCAGATGATAGTTCAGCCTTCAGTTCAATATAGAGGAGTTCAGGGTTGTCTGCATGTAAAAATGTTATTTGCTACTGCCATCTTTTTTATATCTACTGCAATACTCTTGGAAGGGGTTAATCTTTACTATATGCTAGCTGCACAGAAACAAAGGAAATAAATAAATGCATTTTATCATGGTCGGTCAAGTCTCAAAATGTCCAAGAATTAAACTGATAATCAGTCCTTCTGTGGTAGCTGATCTGTATGTTTCAGTTGATTCCTAAGTGTAATTTGCAAAGGCACAAGTCATGAAGGAAGAAGAACGGTGAAGAAATGTCAGCTTTCAAAATATCATATTTCGATGCCTGTAGATGCCTGCTCATGTCTGGATAATTTTGGTTCTGACTAGACAGATATTATGTGGGTTGAGGTCTGTTAGATTTAGCATAACTGATTACAACTCCATATTGAAGAAGCAGTTGGATGTTGAGTGGAAAGTCCATTCTTTGTTCAGTGTTATTATAGCCACGTTTCCCTTTTTTAATTGTTTGTTTGCCTATAGGATTTTTTTTTTTTTTGGTTAATGAATGATGAACTCATTCTTGTAAAATTACAGAACTCCCCTCAGTTGGTCATTCACTTCTCTGTAATCATCTGCCCATTTCTGGTACTTCTTGTCTGCTACTGCAAGAGAAATTTATTTATACAATTGTTCCTGCCACTTTTTACTCCATATTGCTAACTGTTGCTAAGATGCAGAACCATCCAAGACAATTATAGGATGGGCCTCTCTGGTTGCCTGAATGACATATATTTTGTCTTCCTCTGTTCTTTGGCACTGAGAGATAGAGTGGGAGAAAGAGAAGCAGGGGGGTAGCTTTTCTCATTTCACTTCTGGTGAAAAAGGTATGGGTCTTATGACATGACTTGCCTGATAAGGAACAAGTGGAGGAAGAGCTTGGTTACTTGTTCCAGGGATAGGACTGGTGCATTGTCATAATAGAAAGTACATAAATAACTTGAATGCTGAACGTGAAAGTGATAAGTCTTTAAAATGGTTGATGCATCTGTTTCCTGTCCATGTGTTGGTACAGCTACAGCGTTTGAGATTATAAATGTAGAACTTTTCATGCTTGGGTGAGAGACAAATTTCTTCTCACTTTTGAGACCCAGGTGCAGCATTTTCTGCAAAGCTGAACTACTGAAAAGGAGGCGTTGTCTTACAATGCAAACATTACGTGTATAATTTTTGGTCTTCTCTCACAAGTTGCTATGTTGGGCAAGGCAGATTGGTGATCCTGCTAAGTACAAGTATATTTACTTATATTAACTAATCCAAGAGGTAAATATATTCTTCTATAATATAATATATTATTCTTCTATTATATATATTAACTAATCCAAGAGGCAAATATATTCTTCTTGAAACAGGAATGTCCCTTTTGAAGAGTGCGAACTTCTTTGGTTTAAAACTGTCATTGCCTCAAGGCAATTGGTTTCTTTCTCTTGTAGCTATATTAATGAAGTTCAACATACATACTATGGCTACTATACAAGAAATGAAAAATATAAGCAGAGCCTTTGGGCATGTTCATCAGATGCCATGAATAATACAGATCAGCTCAACAGACTGTGGCCTGAACCAGAGAACAATTAACCAGTGGAACAGCTTGCCTTCAGAAGTTGTGGGTGCTTCATCACTGGAAGCTTTTAAGAAGAGACTGGACAGTCACTTGTCTGGAATGGCATAGGAGGAAGAACTTGAAGGTCCCTTCTAATTTTATTCTGAATTGAACTGAAATTGAAATAGAGGTCAACTGATAATTGACATCTTCATTGGAGCTGGAATGCTCTTCACCCCTGTACTATTCATGGATGCCACAGCGAGACCCAAAGACCTCTGTCTTTAAATACCATCTTGGTATTATAAGCACCGGACTTAATTACTTCTAACTAAATATTTACAAGATTGGTTTGTAAAAGAGCTTAGGATATTTTATGGAACATTTCTCTACCTCCAGAATCAGAATGCCAGAATGCTTTGCAGTCTTAATTAAAAAAAACTTACAAAGTTTTAGCAACTTGTTACTAAATTAATTGGATAGTTGGGAGGACCCACAAACAAACAAAACATAGTCTGAGGACTTATTTTAACAGAGATTCACAAGCTTTTTTTTTTTTATAAAAAAACCTCTGAA
The DNA here is from genome assembly GCF_016545835.1 of Crotalus tigris. Lineage (NCBI taxonomy): Eukaryota > Metazoa > Chordata > Lepidosauria > Squamata > Viperidae > Crotalus > Crotalus tigris. The sequence continues at coordinate 321,437 of NW_024096617.1, read as the reverse complement.
TATATGAAATAGATACTTCTAATTTATAGTCATATGCCAATAAAGTGCAGATAAGTCTTTGACTTACAACCAGAATTGGGACTGGAATTGAAAAGCAAGACACCACATATTGTGGGGTCTAATAGATTTATACTCCATAGCAATGGATGGGTAAATGAGCTGTACAGGGATGCACCACAATGATTCGGACAGAAGCTAGCAATGTTTCATGAGATGTTGATGATCTCACCCTCAAGATTACCCTTGACCTCACATAAGATTGCAGAAATCAGTCCCCCCCCCAAACTATCACAATTTGCTTTTTGTCTTTAAAAAAGCAGCAATTAGGCAAGAATTGCCTAATTAAGAAAATGTTTCAAGTATGAAAAGTTCTCAGACCTTTTACTTAAAAGAGAACTTAGTTTCTAAAACTGATGCAATGTAACTTGATAATCCATTTTTTTGGGATTACTTTAACTTAAAATGAGGAAAACCCTCATATAATATGCTTAAAACATTTATGCCCCTTTTCCACTGCCCACTACTAGAGGAAATGCTGTACATGAAAAATGTTCAGCCTTGCTCAATCAAAAGGGTTTCTGTCAAATGCTGGACATAAAATCAGTATCTGTACAGCATAGCAAGATCTTGATTATAGCCTTAGACCAGCCTTTATACCTATAATAAAATACATTACCAATATTTGAAATTCTGTTTTGACCTTAGCAGGATTAAAAGCAAACATTATTTCTTACGTAATGTATTCAGTTCAGGCTTTTTAGTAACCTTACAAGCAGAGCTGCCTAGAATAGTTGAGAGTTGGATGGCATACAGATTTAATAAATTATTATTAGAATCAATGGCTTTTAAAACAAATTGATCTTGCTATATATGTTTGTTTAGTGCTGATATGTATATAATCATGTTGTATATGTATAATATGTATAAATCGTGTTGACTGTTATTTAAATCAGTGTTCCTCAAACTTGTCAACTTTAAGATGCATGGACTTCAACTGCCCAAATTCCTCAACCAGCTGGAGAGTTCTGGGAGCCGAAGTCCACACATCTTAAAGTTGACAAATTTGAGAAACACAGGTTTAAACCAATTTAAAAATCATAGCATAGTGTGAAGCGTGAAACCAACCAATATAGTGAAGATGACAACTGTGTTGTCAATGTACCATAAAAATAATATTAAGTTCAAATTTGGTAAAGGATATACCTTTGTCAGTAATAATAACAATATTAATATTGTTATTATAATACAGAGTTTCAGATATTGGTACATATATTTTATTGTATGTATATATTATATGTATAAAGACTGGTCTAAGACCATAATAAAAATTGCTTTATTATAGTAATATATAGTAATTATACCACAGTGAAGTTAACAAATATTTCTTTTCATACTTGATATGCATTTTAGAAAATAACACAATTAAAATAATTAGAAGTCTGGGATGTTGAGATGGAGCATTTGTGTTAAAACAGCATTTGTACACTGTCTGGCTTTTCCCAGCAGTCTGAATAAACAGGCACACACAAATCCCCAAATGTCTATGGAGATTCTCAGTCATCCAGGTCATGTTGTCCCAAAGGTGCTTTTTCAAAAGGCCACTAGACTTTGTTTTTCCTTGAAGATGCTTCGCTTTTCATCCAAGGAGCTTCTTCCATTCTGTAAAAAAGCTTCTTCGGAACTGAAGAAGCTTCTTGGATGAGAAGTGAAAAGTCTTCACGAAAAACAAAGTCCAGTGGTGTTTTGAAAAAGCACCTTTGGCACAAATCTTTAAACTTTAGATGGATGAAATTTATTGTAAAGAATCTAAGAAGCCATTAAAAAAGAGTTCCAGGAACTATAGCACATCAAATGCAACTGTTATATAAATTCTATAAATAAATAAATAACTGCTCATCTCACCAAAATGACTTTTCACAACATTATAATGAAACATCATTTAAATTCTTATATTCCTTTCTCAGTTTTTTCTTTTGCCCAATTTTGGTAATGGACAGATCTGAGATCAAGTTGTTTTCCTCTGACCATAGAAAAACTCTCACAAAATGCATTTTATCTCGTATCTTACAGTTTAAAACAGTGGATTCTAAACAGCTTAAGAATATTTTGAACAGAGAAGAATACTGAGAAGACAAATAAGTTTAAATGTATTAAAATCAGGTTTGGAGACTTTCCTATAAATAAGCCTCACTATATTTAGAGATCTAAATATTTTCTCTGGTCAGCTTGAATATAGGCAAATGGTCTAGTCAACTGAATACCAGTGCACAGGAATAGCTTCAGAATCATATCTCTACCTCCACCTACACAAGCTTCTGCAGAAGGCAATGAATTCACTACATCTTACTCCCCTTCCTAACTCTTATCATATTTCTTGATTTGAAATTCCCTCAATATAGAAAGTGCCAACTTTGCAGTCTAGCAAGGAAGAGAAAAATCCAGTTTCAAATATCTTTGTTGCAGGAATCTCTGTCTAATCATGGCAATGGGAAACTAGATTTCAGCACAGACAGATGGAAGAAAGGAAGAAAAGGAAAAATAAAGAAGGAAGGAAGAAGGAAGACAGACAGAAAAAGAAATAAAAGATGGAAAGACGGAAGGAAGGAAGGAAGGAAGGAAGGAAGGAAGGAAGGAAGGAAGGAAGGAAGGAAATGTTTGGAATCAAATAGGAAGTGTCAAAGGAGATATTAAACAAGTTTTTACCATATCAACCAATAATCCTGGCATCTTACGAAACTGATTTGTGCTACCGTTTACAGTATGTCCACAGTTTTTTTTTTTAAGTGGGTTAACATAGATTCTAAAAATTTGGAAGATTGAGATATGTTGTCCCATACACAGCAAATTAAAGTATTTGGAATATTTTGGCCAAAACTGTTCTTTTCCCCTCTTGAGATAAGAGTAGATGGGGTAGCTATAACCTGCTACTCAACTGCAGAAAAGTGGCTGAAATATTGTTCACAAGTAGCTCTCTTTGTCTATTTTTCTACAGGCCGGATTGTAATGAGAAGTTAGTATTGAATAATGTGCTACCAGTTTAGGAAATTTAAGCACATTTGACTATGCTATCTTTATGTTTTTACTATTAATTTATTACTGCCTGTCTGAAATATAACAAACTAGCAAAGTGCTCTTGTTTTTTGCTGGACCACATGGAAAAGTGCCACTGCTGCTTAATTCTTGTTTGTATAACTAATATTATAGCAGGAAAAACCTACTATTTCTGGAATTGCCAGGCTTTACAAAACCTGCAAGAAAACGTAGCCTTAATAATAAGACAAATTTTCAGAGATCCCAATGCTCATGTATGCAAACACTCAGAAAACCCATGCAAAGCCATTTTTAGCACCTTAGCTAAATTGAGTTTTGGCATTATGAAAATGTACCATGATGACAAAAATATATAAGATATATACAAGAGTATTTTAAAAATAGGAAACATTATCAATTTTGAATGTCCTAAGTGCATATCTAGAAAGAACAGGCAAATACTTAAAAAAAATATTTTTCTACATCTTCACCAGATTTATAAATTGTCTTGGTTTTTAGCTTTTCTATTAAGCTTGCCTAACTTTAATTGCCTTGCAATCCCCCCCCCTTTTTTTTTACCTTTTATTATATTGTAAGCCACCCAGTTACTATATCAATGAGAGGGGTGCCATAAATATTTAATAAGTAAATAAATGAAAGAGTATATAGATCTTTAAATTCATATCTATCACTTTATGATATTAGATAGCAACATTCTACAGAGGAGATTCTAGGAAAGGAATAGAGTCAAAACTGGAAATAAGACTGATCAAATCTGGATATCCAAATAATACGATCTTTATGAGGTTTTCGTGTATTTGCAACATTTCAAATATATGGGTGTGAAATGTGACGCACTAGCACTCATTCCAATTATTCCAGACACAATTCAGCTGTTCCTACCAAGCATTGCAAGAGCATCTAAATTCTAGTACTTTGTGTGTTGCAAAGAACTGGCATCAGTCTTAGAGATAATTGAATGGCTTCTGCCTGTAATTTAGAACACATCTCTAAAAGGTGATATAATTATGGGGCACTTGCTGTGTGAAAAATAGATAGTTCTTACCTTGTAAATTAGATGTTTACAAAGAAATGTTATTTTCCTGTACTTTTTACTTACTCGTGATTATGTTCTGAGGTCTATAGAACTTTAGAAGCTTTCTGAATAGAACATTTCTTGACCACCAAGCTCTCAATTGTACCAGTAATGGTGGTTTAACTATACGGTAAATCTGAGTTGACAGACTAATAGTGGAAAGAATTTTCAAGCCTCATGTCTATTAAAAAACATATGAGGGATTTTTTTGTCCCCAAATATTCCTGTACACAAGAGAGCCCATTTTATTGGTAACAGTAACGGCCAATTTTGAGAGGAAGCCACAAACATTGCTCAGATTCATTAAAACAAAGAACTTTCATTTTGCAGTGATTAAGAAAAGCAGTGAGAGCTGCAGTCTTTTTGAAGAGAAAGGAAAGTATAATAAGTCTATAAAGGAATGTAAATGTGCAGCAATGGAATTTGAATAGTATTTTGAAGTTACTCTTGGCCTGATGAGATAGAATTCTGTAAATCCACCAATGAAATAAAAATAATGCAGTGAGGTGTGTATCCATATATACTGTACCTTGACCTAGAAGCATAGAGTTGGCTATATTGTTTCCCATTGCTAAATATATTCCAAATAATTATTTAATGAAAGTTCTTATTTCCCTCCTGATCCCTAATCTTAATTCCTTCCATACCTTATCTTAGTCTATGTTGAAATTGTCAGCTGCCCACAACTTAGGCAGATATAATACACAGATATTGTAGAATATAATACACAGATGTTTACTATAATACACAGATATTTTCCCATGGTTCAAAGGGAAACAGATAATGAATTGATATGGGGTCATCAGTCAAAGTAGAATGAATGAATGAACTATAATGACAGTGTTAGATTGAATTTAATTTCTTTCAACCAGCTGCAACAGGCTTGTAGTTCTGAGCCAGAGACTGTGTTGTCTGGAATTACTAGACTATGGGGTCCTTGGTGCTTTTTGAACTTGATTATTTTCTTGCAGATGTTTCATTACTCAGCTGAGTAACCTCATCAGTGCTAGTAGGGAGTGGGGCTTACTCTCTGGTTATATACTAGTGGCTAGTCCTGTCAATGTTGGTGGGAGTGGTCTTGGAGGTTCCTTGATTAGTTGTTTACTGTTTGATTATTTGTCTGAATTAGTAGTTCCTTGACTGGGAATTGAAAGTCCCACCAGCATTGATAGGGCAAGCCTGTTTTATATATATAAACAGAATGCAAACTCCACTCCTTTCTAGCACTGATGATATTACCTAGTAAACTATAGAGCCATAGTGGTGCAGTGGTTAGAATGTAGTATTGCAGGCTAATTCGGCTGACTGCCAGGGGTTCGATCCTCACCAGTTCAAGGTTGACTCAGCCTTCCATCCTTCTGAGGTCAGTAAAATGAGGCTCTAGATTGTTGGGGGCAATATGCTGACTCTGTAAACCACTTAGAGAGGGCTGTAAAGCACTGTGAAACAGCATACAAGTGTTATTGCTATTGTTAGGTAATGAATTGTCTGCAAAAAAACCAAAACCAAAACAAAAAAACCACCCAAGTTCAGAGATCATCAAGAACTCCACAGTTCAATCCTTAACTGCTAGGATGCACAATCCTGACACAAAATCCAGTCATATTTGGAGATGGGCAGACTGGAGATGATCAGTCCTATTCGGTCCTATTTAAACCATTATCTTCTGAGATTTAATGTTTAAAATAAAATTCCACTGACATTTTCTTATACAGATAGTTAATAATTACACTTCTGTTATGGAAGCTGTTCTGTTTCTGATGTAAAGGCATTGAGATGAGGCAGAAGTAACAACAGTCTTCTCTTTATTTACTCTCCAACAGAACCAAAACAAAATGGCACAGATTCCTTTATATACCCCTTTACAGGGACAGTGTCAGCCAATCAATGCAACGGATTCTCCCACCTTGCGCGTGCGCAATAGGTTGGAGACAGCCTGTCTGGTCCCGGGCAACCATGTGGTCTGCCTGGGGCTCTCTGCAGCTTCCTGCACCTGCTGAGTCACACAGCAGGCCCAGGACATAACAGAAGCAGTCTTATCTAACCGGATGTCATAAACATAATCACTAGAAAGAGAAATTTTAAATATTTGCATTCATATCCAAAGAAGAAATGTATATAAGTATCACATTATACATTCAATGTATTTTTTCTTTAGAGAGAAAACAATAATATGTTGATATAGAGTTTATGCTAAATCATAGCTTATAAAAGTAGTTTGGTTTCATTAAAAGGCACTGATTTGTAGGCAATGAACTATGGATTCTCATATCATCAGATTATGATGCAGTCATATGTTTTTCTTTTGCTAGACGCTAGTTGGTTAATACTTGAATGGGAAACCTCCCGGAAATCTAACTGAAGACTATACTGGGAATTTTAAGAAACCTTTAGGAAAAAAGCAGTGGCCCAATATCTCCACATTACTGCCGAGGAAAAAGCATGGATATAGGAAGTTGTAGAAAGTCTTGAGAATGAGCTTGAATTGAGGGAACCATTTGCTTTTTAAATATTCATAAAGAACCATAATATCCTAGTGAACCAACATGTAGTGGGCAGTTTTAAAAATATAATGCAGGAGGTTTAAAAATGTATATATATTTGGATTCTTTAAAAATGATATGCAACGGCTGAATTAAACTGATGTCTTGTGATTGGAACTAGTCTAAATAAACATTCTGTTCTGGAAATGGAAGGTTCTAGAGAACTCCAGTTTGCTCTGGCTCTTAGCTATTTTGGGGCCGAAACGATGACTGGAATGCTACAAACTACTACTTGTTAGAGAAGGTTTATTTGCAGAGGACCAGAAGAGTGAAATGGTCTGGAAGAAGATGGAATGTTCCAGAGTTTTCATAATGTTCTAGATCCAGAGTAGAACATCTTGCATATATCTTTGAATATTAATCTGAAAAGATGATTCTGGATATATTATAAAAAAACCACAATTCAAACTAAAGACAGAAATACATAGACATCAAGGATTATTTTTCTATGTAACATTCAAAGTATACGTGTGTGAGAGTGTTTGTGTGAAAGAAAAACTTACGGCTGGTCCATTATACTAAATCTGTGTCTCTCATATTCGGATAAATGCTGAAAAAAAGAGAAAAAGAATAAAAACAGTGCTTATGCAGGAACAAATGCTAAATCAAATGAAGAGTTAACTGAAATCAACATTTACTTTAGCTAGAGCATAGTTTGCTTATTATACAGTATTAAGTAGACATATTCTTTTAACACCACTTTACGTTTATGATATATTGCAAGACAATTAAATCCAGGTTACTTATTAACTTTTTATTAGTAAAATACCCAGTAATTATCATGGAAGACAAGTGGCACAAAGTGTATAGTGCAAAAACTTCCCAGGAATATTACTTGAGAAATACAGTGGTTAATGAATAGTTATACAAATGACCAGCAAGGAATCATATTTTGTGTTTTTGTAGGATGCCACTACTCCACTGTGATTCTTTTTCATATGTGCATTTGAACTAAAGGGACGGGTTTTTAATCATAACACTGTGTCAGCCATATTGCAATTTGTGACCTTCTCTGTATGTTAGCTGCCTTGAGTGGGTGTGAGCAGGGTAGAATATAATCTTCACATTCATGATAAATGGTAAACAACTGTTTGAGGGCTTAAGTATCAGATTTTTTTTAAAGCTTAAAACCTTTCTTTTCTTTTATTAATTAAATATAATAAAAAGGAAGAATGGTTTGTCATGTGTGAATCAACTATAACTCACCGAATACCACAGAAAGGAATTACATTGGCTGCTTGGTAGCTTGACCATTTTTATTGCATTCCAAAACGACATACTGTAAACATTTCTGCCTTGTTGCTAACAAAATATGAGAGAATAATGTAGTGCCTCAGCATAACATCAGACTATTTTCCTATTCCAGCATATCTGCTTTTTGTTATGATTCTGCTCTAAATTGGGAAAATATGGCATTTCAGACACCAGAAAACCATCTATATTTAATACTAATCCTCTAATTATACTTTATCATAAAACAGAAACTCAGTTTTACATACTATATGCCATAATTAGGAGATGCATTACTCAGATGGAAATCAGCAAGTTCTAGTAGAACATTAAAATATAAAAGCCAAACCTAATCATTCTGTTATTGATGTCATGGTTTTCACCTTTGGTCTATATTACAATAAATATCAATATGCAGTAGTTACTCATATTTGTTATATTTTAAATACGCTCATACAGAAAAGGAAGGAGGGAATAGTGCATCAAGCTTTTAATGGCAAAAGTCACATGTGATGAAGAGCAGAAATAAATCTGTCAGGCTCAAATAATCAGGAACAGGAGTTGAGTTCAAAGCACTAAAAGTTTATTACATGCTACCTATATACAAGCATCTGATTTATTAATGGACAAGGCAAATTTGTGCTAGATAAGAGTCAATGGAATTCACTGGGGCACTTGTGACTGTGTAAGGATTCCAAACTGATGATGTATTTGACCCCGTCTTTGGGTTCTGCCTCATCATAGCCTACAAAATCAAGTCAAATATTTCTAAATTTCTTAAATCTTAGAACGAAACAGTTATGTAAAGAATAGGCATCCCTATTTATTTCCAGAAATAGGAATCAACATATTATTTCATTATTATGAGTGGGATTGTAAAACTATTTATTAACCTCCAAACCTGGCTTTAAACAATTTATAGTACTAAAACTCTATCTGTTTGTTTATAACCTTCAGTTAGCCCAAATGGTGCATTATAGTACAAAACAGTTTGAATCAATGTATTTCAAATCTACTAATTTATAGAATGTGTACAAAATCCAGGACCCATTAATCCTGTGTAACTGAAATTTAAAGGGATCTTCACACCAGTTGTATTCAAAAGTTGTGACCACGGATGTGTTGCTGTGGTTAGCCATGGTCACATGATTGTGATTTCTGATACTCCTGGCCAATGTCCCATAAGCAAAGTCAATAGGGAAGCTGGTAGGAAATCAGAAATTGCTCCTTCTCCCACTGCCTTTTTGCCTGCCTGTGGTCATTCTGTTTCTCTACTTAGGTAAGGTAATATCTCTACAATAAAAAATAGAAACATAAAATAACAAATAAAATAAAGACTCTTATTTCAGGGTTCCTCTCCCTCCAAAGTAGGATTGCTCTGGTTATGTCAGGTGCAAAAGAGGAAGTCCACAGGTGAAAATCCAGTTAAACTGATTTGTTGCTACGGATGCTTCTGCACAGGAATATTCTCAACTAATGATGAGTCCCTGCTTGGAGTTAGATAAGGATCAACAGAATTCAAGGAGGGTTTGTGACTACATAGAGATTCTAAGCTGATCCCTTTTTAAACTCCGTCTCCGGATTCTGCCATTCCTTTCCCTACAGGTTAACTACTTGAAAATCTGAAACAATTTTTTTTTCAGATGTTAATGATAATTTTAGAGGGAGTTTGGATTCATCTCAGCATACTTGATTAAGAGTCTCACAGATAGCCCTATGAATTGGCCATATTATTGGATCTTATACTTTTTAAAAAGAGAAGGAATTATTATAACTGTATATTTCAGTATTGCCTTTATGCCTTTCAGTCCAACATACACATACTGCTTGGTCATAAACAATACATTCTTAGGGCTACCAGTTCTGGGCTATGAAACATATTGAGATATTAGCAATATATTGGCAGATTCTGTATCTATTTGCTGCAATCTTGCAGTCATCAAGATTTTTGTAGCCCAGAGATGGCAGCTTTTTACATTCCTTAAAAGAGTGACTCTTCCCTGCCCTACACATTTTTTTATATCTAGGCCTGCTACTTAGGAGGTAACAACAGTAACCTCGATGATAAAAGAAAAACAAATGATTTTTGTCTCAAAGGAAACAGATTGTGTACTTCCTTAAAATAAACACTTTCCTCTTTAATATCTATTAAAGCATCGTTTCCTAAAGCAAAAATACCTGAGTGAACATGCAAAAAGCCTTCTTTTTCTCTCCTCCCTTTTTTTGGTCAAGGGACTGTATTGAAGATTTCATAAATGAACAAATGATATCCATTATCTGATAACATAACATTTAATTGTGCACTGAGACTTAGTTTGTGACCTACAATCTACATAATCCTCAGAGGTAACATTTTGTACATATAAAATTTAAAAAGAAATATTTTAATATTTGCAAGCCAGCAGATGCTTCTATAACAGTGGTTCTCAACCTTTCTAATGCCGTGACCCCTTAATACAGTTCTTCATGTTGTGGTGACCCCCAACCATAAAATTATTTTCGTTGCTACTTCATAACTGTAATTTTGCTACTGTTATGAATATTAATGTAAATATCTGATATGCAGGGTGTATTTTCATTGTTATGAATTGAACATAATTAAAGCATAGTGATTAATCACAAAAACAATATAGCAATGCTCGCTGGAGAAGCTTACTCTTCCTTGCTCAAAAATGTTGGGAGGGAGGGAAGGGGAAGGAAAGAAGGAAGATTGAAGGGGAAAGGAAGGAGATGGAGAAGGAAGGAGATTGAAGGAGAAAGGAAGGAAGGAGAGAGAGATTGAAGGGGAAGGGATGGAGATGGAGATGGAAGGAAGGAAGATTGAAGGGAAAGGAAGGAGATGGAGAAGGAACGAGATTGAAGGGGAAAGGAAGGAAGGAAGGAGAGAGAGATTGACGGGGAAGGGATGGAGATGGAGATGGAAGGAAGGAAGGAAGGAAGGAAGGAAGGAAGGAAGATTGAAGGGGGAAGGAAGGAAGAAAGGAAGGAGAGAGAGATTGAAGGGAAAGGGATGGAGATGGAAGGAAGGAAGGAAGATTGAAGGGGAAAGGGAAGCAAGGAAGGAAGGAAGGAGAGAGATTGAAGGGGAAGGGATGGAGATGGAAGGAAGGAAGGAAGATTGAAGGGAAAAGGAAGGAGATGGAGAAGGAAGGAGATTGAGGGGGGAAGGAAGGAAGGAAGGAAGGAAGGAAGGAAGGAAAGAAGGAAGGAAGGAGAGATTGAAGGGGAAGGGAAGGAGATGGAAGGAAGAAAGGAAGGAAAGAAGGAAGGAGAGAGAGAGATTGAAGGGGAAGGAATGGAGATGGAAGGAAGGAAGAAAGAAGGATTGAAGGGGAAAGGAAGGAGATGGAGAAGGAAGGAGATTGAGGGGGAAAGGAAGGAAGCAAAGAGAGATTGAAGGGGAAGGGAAGGAGATGGATGGATGGAAGGAAGGAAGGATTGATCTATCTTTGGAGAGTCATGTTTTTCCAGATGGTGATGAACTGCAAATCCCAGCATTCCCCACTCTTCCACAGTGCTTTTTAGGGCTGCTGGGGGTGGTAGTCCAGTAAGGTCTGGAAACACACACAGATGCCCTCCGACGGCAAGGGAGGCAGGCTGGGCGGTGCGGTGGAGGCTCTGGCACGGCACAGAGGGTGGCCGGGGGCGGAGCACGGCCGGGCAACCAGGATGTGTGGGGATCGGCTCAGCGCCGCAGCTCAGCTCAGCCAGCAGTAGCAGCAGCAGCAGCAGCAGCAACACGTTGCCTGAGCAGGGTGGGAAGAGAGGGGGTGGTGGTGGCAAATCATGAAAGCAGCGTCCACACACTCAGGGTGCAAACGCCTTGGACCGTTTGGCTCCCCCACTCCTTTATTTATCTGCCACAAGCTCGTGCAAACAAGCCCCATGGAGTTCTGAACAAGCGGTTGTTTTTTTTAAAAAAGCTTTCAGCAATGAGGCAGAAAGGGGAACTCGTTCACGGTTCTTTTTTTCCCCTTTCTTGGCGACTGGGAAGGCGGTCTCTTTCCTCTCTCTTTCTCTCTTTTCTCTTTCTCTTTCTCTGTTTCCTCCCTCTTTCTCTTTCCTCTTTCTTTTCCTCTGTTTCCTTTCTCTCTTTCTCTCTCTTACGGCAGTATCGTCGGGGGTCCCCGCCGCCCCTGGCCTCTGCGTGTCCTCAGCCGAACAGGTGGGGAGGGGGAACAGGATGGGAGGCAGTGGCTCCAACAGCAGTGGCAGTGACAGGGCAGCATTGTCGGGGTCCTTGCCACCCCCGGCTCGTCTGCCGCTCCCGCTGGGACTCTGCGCTGCCCGGCCTTGCCCTCTGCCCATCTATGGAGCCGCGGTGGAGGCAGCGCCTGCCCAAACTGCCTGGGGGGGCAGCAGGAAGGAGGAGGGCGAGGAAGCAGTCGCCCTAGCTGGGACTCCGCGCTGCCCGGCCTCGCCCTTCGCCCATCCAATGGAGCCGCGGTGGGGGCTGGTGCTGCATGGCCCCTGCCAGCCCCTCGTCCAGCCCAGCTGCTCCCCCCAGGCACCCCTCTTGTCCTGGCGCCTGCCCGAGCCACTTTGGGGGCAGCAAGAGGAAGAAGGGGAGGAGGAAGGGGAGGGCAAGGAAGCCGCCGCCAGCGCTGGCCCCCAGGAGGCGGCTCTCCTCTCCTACCTTTGCTGCATCTCCTTCTTCCTTCCCAGCAGCCTGGATTCTGGTGCGCCTTCCCAGCCAGCAGGTCCAATGGTCGGGCTGGCTGGGGATTGCAGGGGCTGGTCTCCCTTGGGCCTTGGCTTGTGGGAGGGCTGCCCTGCTCAGTGGAGCCTCCAGCGGGCCGCTCCCAGCAGGGATCCCGGGGCTTCCCCAGGCGGCTCCAAGCTACGAGGCCCTGGCCATGCTTCTCCCAGGGGGTGAGGCACCCGGGCGCAGAGCCAATCAGAAGCCCTGCAGGAGGTAAGTCCGCCTGAGAGAGAGAGAGAGAAGGGAAGCAAAAGTGCCTCTCTGTCTCTCTCTTTGGAAATGGCGGAGGAGGCCATGCGGAGACAGAAGCGGAGCGGTGTCTCGGTTCCTAAGACCATCGGAAATATGTGTTTTCCGATGGTCTTAGGCGACCCCTGTGAAACGGTCGTTCGACCCCAAAAGGGGTCGCGATCCACAGGTTGAGAACCGCTGTTCTATAAACTCTAGCAATTAGTCTGGACAGCCCCGACACTAAAGTAATATTATATTATCTCTTTTCTGTGCTTTTGGTTGTGATCAACTGTTTTCCACAGCCAGAAACAAAAGACAGAGGAAACACAGAACTAATAACATATTGAACAATCATAAGTGAAAAGGGTTTATAAAATATGCAGTGGTGCATAAACTAACTTTAGAGTCTGTATCTTTATTCAAAACATTTACAAAATTTTGTAAATATATTTATATTATTTTATTTAATTAAAGGACAGCTAATTTGGCCTAGATGTTAAGGCACTAGACTAAAAAACCTAAAGACTATGAGTTCTAGTCTATGAGATGGAAATTTCCTGCTTCACTTTTAAAATGAGATTCCCCCCCCCCCCAAATCATGACTTACAACAGCTCATTTTCACAGAAAGGAGAAGTTTCCATGTGTGCTGAAGTTCACTTGTGATAGGAAAGGAGAGACCTCATATTGTTTTTTGGAAATGAGAGAAAGATAATTTCCAAGTGAATATGATAGGGAAAAGATCCACTTGGGTACAGAAATAAAGTATGGAGATACAATTCACTTATAAATCCTATGTGCCGTATATGTTACATAAATGCACTACACAAATAAGGACATATGAATTTTTTTATTGAAGAAAAAGGAAAGAGAGGAAAAGGGGGAAGAGGAAAAGCAATAAATCCATTGCAGAATATACACATCTATAGACATATTTGGGCATATATATGCATAAACGTGGGCAGTGAAAATAATAAAAAGATGAAAAATTGCAAGGATTGCTGCAGGAAGATAATCTGGGATGAAGAAAGAACTAAGAAAATTCTGACATCTAGTGGCCTGAATAAAAATAGCAGTTTCTCAAAGAAATTTGATCTGAGGTAAAATAAATCAGGATTCCATTCAAATGAGAGCACAAATATTTTGAGCAGAAAAGTGATGATGTCTATGTGTTTGAAAAAGAAATCAAACAACTGCTTATCTATAATTATATAAAGGAGTGAACATTAGTTAGTATTATTTAATTCACTGTCTGTGAACTCAGATACATGGATCAACTTGGGATGTTTTTAAACTAATTGAAGGTAGTAATGTGTATATCTAATTTGATTTGGCATTTTCTGTGAGATTCCAAATTTCAGAAAATCATCTGGGATGAAAGGATATCCCCTGCTCCCAAAAGGAAGAATGAATATATTTAAAAGTATAGAAAAAACATTTAATTAATTAATAAACATTATTTATTCAATTTTTATTCTGTTTTTATTACTTTATAAATAACTTAAGGTGGCGAATATGCACAATAGTCCTTCCTTCTCCTATTTTGCCCACAACAACAACCCGGTGAGGTTGTTTAGGCTGAGATACAGGGACTGGCCCAGTTATCCAGATGGTTTTCATCTCTAAGGCAGGACTAGAATTCACAATTTCCTGGTTTAATATAAATGATCACAGATTAAATTAAACTAAATTAAATGAAGCATTTAATTCTCTCATCTAGAATATTTTAGATGCAACTGATGTATTCATTATATGGAGTGTTATTTGTCAGGAGGTTATCCTGACAAAATTGTTTTTTGTTGCATTTGAAGTCTGCTAAATAAGGGGTTCATTAATTCAAAGTTTTAGTATATTATTGATGGTGCTTCCTAATGTCCAAAATTTGGTTGGAAAGACCGAGAAGAAGAGGATTGAGCTCAGTGACTGACAGATCTGCCCTCCACTCAGAGGGAATCTTATGATCAATGGACTGTGTGAACTTGAGATAGGAGAGCCCTTGAGATGGTTTGACCATTGATACTTCCTATTCACCACCTTTGCATGTTAATAATTTTTTCATGGCTGCCTTATAGTGCTTGGTTTAAGGATTTTGTTTCTTTTCTCTGAATGGATTTATCTGTTATATTTCACCTCTTTGTTTATTCCTATTTATTTTTCTTCTGTTCACTTATGTCAAATTCTTGGAGACAGTCTGGACAAGTCCCTGCAGTTTTCTTGGCAAGATTTTTCAGAAGTTGTTTGCCCTTGTCTGCTTCTTAGCACTCTGAGAGAGTGACTGGCCAAGGTCACACAGAGCAGGGGTTTCCAACCCTCGGCCCATTCAGAACTGTGCTGTGGAAGTGGCAGGTGAGCACTTTTGTGCGTGCAGCTCCATTTGTGTGAGTGGCAGGTTTGTGTGCCCACCGCTTGTGCAAATTGAGTTGTGTGCACGCATATGCTCACTTGCTGTTTACATGGAACCATCTCCTCTTTCCCCCTCCCGCTGGGTCCACAAAGCCAGAAAAGTTGGAGACCACTGGCCCAGAGGGATTTGTGCCTCAGGTGGGACTAGAACTCATGGGCTCTGAGTTTCTAGCCTGGTGCCTTAACCACTACACCAAACTTATTGTTATCCTTATAATATTAATATTATAATTATAATATTATAATTACATTATAACAATCAATCAGTCATCTTATTCCTAGTAGTAATCTCTAAATTCTTTATTAAAAGGCATTGTCACTTGTTCTGATTTGTTTCATTTCAAGATGTTATTATCAGATTGATTTTATTTTCTTGACCAAAGTCAAGTACTGCTCTATAGTCTGCACAGTATGCCATAATATCAAATCCCATCCTTTTTAGATATTGTAAAATAATTATATTTTTCTTTTTATTTTAATTAATTTGTATTTTATTTGCAGCTCTATGACTGAATAAAGATTGATTTGATTTGACATTGTCACTCATACCAAAGCACTCAAAATATCTGCTTGAAATTTGCCCTGGACACACCTCATTGTAGGTTGCAGTGTCACTATAAAAATAACATCAATAGCAGGCAGGCATAGAAATCAAACATTTATAGACACTTTCAAAAGATACTTTAAAGATTTCTAACACAAAAACTCTTACGCTAATTTCTATAAAACTTGGTGGGCTTTTCCTACTTATTTCAAATTTCCTGCAAAAAAAAAAAAAAAAAAAAAGCCCAGAGAGAAAGAGAAATTGTAATCATTTATTCATGCTTTCCCCGTGCTAGCTTAAGGAAGAATGGAACCTAAATAAAGCTTGAGAATTTAGAGGTGATAACTAGAGGATAAGCTATTTCCCTCAGGAGAAAAAAAGCTGACTGCACTACATTTGCTATTTACCAAACTGTCAACCTGGCAAAGTCTGAATGTCTACTCAGTAAGTTTGCAATAGCACTGTAAAAAAGCAGTAGTTTTTGTCTAATTATAGGTAGCATTCAGAATGGAAATGCCTCTTGGTTGTGCTGAGGGATTTTATTTTTGAGTTGCCCACTGGGGAAAAGGGAGTTGCTTTTGAGGATTAAGAAGAGCTAATGCATCCTGCTGATACGCCAGACAGAGGGGTCAGGAAGTTGGTTAGCTGTTTATCTCAACATGTTTATTTCTTATAAAAGCAAACTAACTTTATATACCATATCCATAACAAAGGAAAAAGATACAAGAGAAGGGAAGCTTACCAAATAGTTTCACTAATACAGTTCTTCTCAAACCAGAGTAAATTACCCTAAATTGAGTAAAAGTAGTTTTTCTTTGGGTAATGACACAGGAATCCATTAGCCAATAGCAACAGGGACATTTAAATTGACTTAAAGTGTTTCACCTACATTGGGTAAAAAGGACTTTCCAGTGAGCAGTTTTGGATAATTAAGGAACAAGTTTGAAGCATTTTGCTAATGCAAATCTTTTTTGCATTTGCATTTTGCAAACCTCACCTAGGTTTTGCTCAATATCTTGCAACCACATATGGAAAGAGAAGTGCCAAATAAACAGGCAGATTTAAAAAAAAAAGACACAAAATAAAATAAAACAGATAAACAAGTTTGGGAAACTGAATGACTTAGAATAGAAATAGGAGCGAGGTGAAGATACATATTGTTCTCATACCTGGTTAATGTGCGGGGCAAATATCTTACAAAGATGACATGATTACCAAACTGTCAACCTGGCAAAGTCTGAATGTCTACTCAGTAAGTTTGCAATAGCACTGTAAAAAAGCAGTAGTTTTTGTCTGAAGTCAAAAGGAGAAGCTGAAACACAACTTAGAAATGCAAACAATACCCCTTTGTTAGCTTACAGGAGCTCCTTCCAAAAGTAAAAATGGAAAAGAAAACATTGGCATTAATGTTAGATATTAAAAAGAATAATAGATCATATAACAGAATATTTGGTAAAGGCAGAGCTGCCAAAAATACCGGAGGAAATAAAATCTATGTTAAATGAGGAAATAAGCATGTCTGAATTAATTAGGGCTATAAATAGACAAAAAATTAATAAGGCGACAGGTCCAGATGGAATACCTGCTGAATTATATAAAAACTTGCAGTGTTTTTAATCAATATCTATTAGAGGTCTTTAATGAAGTACTTACTGAAGCCAAAATACCTAAGTCCTGGTTAGAGGCAAATATAACACTGATTCCAAAAGCAGATACGGAAAAAATATGGATACAAAACTATAGACCCATATCTTTATTGAATTTGAATTACAAAATTTTTGCTTCATTAATGGCGGAGAGATTTAAAAAAATATTTAATAGATTTTATACACCTGGATCAAAACGGCTTCTTACCAAATAGACAGATTAAACAGAATATGAGAACAATCTTAGATATCCTAGAATTTTATGAATCACATAATGATCGGCAAGTGGCACTTCTGTTTTTGGATGCTCAAAAGGCTTTCGATAATGTCAATTGGCAATTTATGATACAACAATTAAAATTAATGGAAGCCGGAGGGAATTTCTTAAATGTTATAACTGCAATATATTCCAAACAATACGCGCAGATTATAATAAACGGGGTGGCAACAGATAGATTTAACATACAGAAAGGCACTAGACAGGGATGCCCTCTCTCGCCATTGCTGTTTATTTATACTCTAGAAATTCTTGTTAGAGCAGTAAGGCAAGAAGAACAGATTAGAGGACTCAAGATTAAGAAAGAAGAGTATAAACTTCAGGCTTATGCAGATGATCTAGCATTTATTTTGGAAGACCCAGAACACTCTGGACAGAAATTATTTGAAATTTTAGAAGATTACGGAGATTATGCAGGTTTAAAAATAAACAAAAATAAAACAAAGATTATTACTAAAAATATGACTGATATTCAGAAAAGATTCCTTGAGGTTAAATGAGGTAAACAAGTAGTTTCTAAATTTAAATACTTAGGGATAATCATTTCTGCACATTGTTCATCACTTAAAGAAGATAATTATGTTAAATTAATGCAAAAAATTAAAGTTGATCTAGAACGTTGGAAAAATTTACACCTCTCGTTACTTGGGAGAATTGCTACTGTAAAAATGAATATCCTACCCAAATTGATTTTTTTGTTTCAGAATATTCCAATTTTCTTGGATAAAAATTTCTTTAAGGAGTTAAATAAAATAACTTTAGAATTTGTATGGGCTGGTAAAAAGGCTAGAATAAAATTAAAGGCTTTACAGGATGCCAAGGAAAGGGGTGGTTTAGGCTTTCCTGATTGGGAATTATATTACCAGGCCGTGGCCCTATCTTGGATTAGTGATTGGATAACCTTAGATAATCAAAGATGTATTCAGTTAGAGGGTTATGATCTTCAGCAGGGATGGCATGCTCATATGTGGAAGGGGCAAAATAGAAATTATCAATATTTTTTAAAACACAAGGTTTGGCAAGGGTTAATTAAAAGTTGGAATACTGTCAAATCTCAATACTACACAAAGATTCCAACTTGGTTATCGCCATTGGAGGCAATTATATACCCAAATTTGTTCAGGAAAGATAAGGTCATTAGGTACAAAGACATTTTGACAGAAGAGGGTCTTTTAAAATCTAAGCAAGAGTTAAGACAATATGGAATAGAGATAGAATGGTGGTCCTATCTCCAGATCCAAGCAAGATATCTGAAAGATAAACGTGAATGGGGTATTTATAGACAAGATACAGGTCTAGATAAAATTTTGCTTGGTCCAAAAAAAAAACCAAATAAGGAATATTTATAAACACCTATTGGAGTACAGGTTATTTGAAGAACAGGTTAAAGAAACAATGGTGACATGGGCGATAGATTTAGGACACAACATCAATTTGGATCAATGGCAGCAGGTGTGGATGCGAAATAATAAAATTATATTGGCGTCATCATACAAAGAAAATTCGTATAAGATGATTTACAGATGGCATCTCCCTCCAGCAAGATTAGCCAAAATGTACAAAGGATACTCATCATTATGTTGGAAATGTAAAAAGGAAAAGGGCACATATTTTCATGTTTGGTGGCTATGTAAGGAAGCACAGAATATTGGCGTATTGTTTGGGAATGGGTAACAGAAATGAGTATGCAAAACATCCAGTATAAGCCTGAGACATTGTTGTTAGGAATTCTTGAAAATAATGTTAGTAAAGAAGATATATATTTATTCACTCATGTGGTTACAGTGGCAAGAATTGTATTCGCTCAAAATTGGAAAGCTACGGCTATACCTAGTGAGGAAATCTTAATTCATAAAATTATGCACTGCGCAGAATTAGATAGGTTAACTAAGAGACTCAAAAATCAGGATGAAACGGATTTTTACCAAATTTGGGATAAATTTTATAGATGGTGGGGGAAAAATATGGTAGTAATTGTAATGAGATAAGTTAAGATTGAGATTAGAGTGATGTTATTGTAAAGTTTTTTTTTTCTTATATTAGTAGTTAATTGTGAATATGAACTGTGATGTATGTCAAATCTGATTTACCATGTTCAATGTTTTTAATTTTTGTTATTCAATAAAAATATTAAAAAAAAGAATAATAGATCATAAAGTTCATAAAGATAATGCTAATCAGTTTGTTGAATGAACAATTGATGCCAAAAGGTAGAAATATTTTGGTGGGGTTTTTTTGTTATTGTTTAGGGGAGAAATAAACATGATCAGCCCGCTGAAGAAGTAAAAAAGGGTGATGAATCTTAGGAAGGATAGCAATATCACAAATCTTGACAAGATAATAGGGCATTTGTGTGACAATAACGATCAGAATAACTAAAGCAATGTTTTTTCCTTGGTATTGGGGAGTTGTAGAAGATAGATACTGAGAAAGAATGAGAGAAAGAAGATAGATGCCTTCAAATTATGAATTTGGAGCCAGTTCCTAAGGGTACCATGGACTGTAGGAATAAATAATCAATTGTTCCTAGGCAAAATAAAAACTCATTATTCCCTTGAGGCAACAATCAACAAACAGAAAGTCATATATATGGGTTATGATGAAAAAAATGACATAGTAGATAAGATTGAGAGCAGTTGCGTATCTAGCATATTCAACATTTGGAGTGGATCATTGTTTAACATCCATCCCCCTCTTTCACCATCAAGAACCAGGTTGGTGTGGTGGTAAAGTCATTAAACTAGAAACCAGGAGGTGGTGAATGGGCCTTAGGCACAAAGCTGGCTGGGTGACCTTGGGCCAGTCCCTCTTTCTCAAACCTAGGAAGAAGAAACTTCAAGCCTGAAAAAAAAATCTGCCAAAACACTGAAAGCAACAGTTGCTGAGAAAGGCATCCATCATTGTGCCTGCACTGTGCCTACCACCAAAGAGCTGATCACTGCATGAATAGAAGCAACCTGACTGCATCCTCTACTGTAGCATCCTCTTATTGCCTGCATCCAGGGTAGACTATCCCCTAGCTACTGATACGCCACTGATAAAGAGAAGTAGAAGATGTGAAAAACATTAAATGCTTTAGATTTAATGAATGTCCTTGGAGGTTTAATAGAACTGTGCATTATGGTTGGTGTCAGGCTAAGATAGTGGGCATTCATCCATGCAGTGGCAGAGAAAGAGTATGGGGCTGTCTTGATGGCAAATGTGCTTTTTAAAAAGGCAACTGGACTTTCTTTGTATCTTTGGGCCAATTATGACCTGGATGACTGAGAATCTCCATAGACATATTTTGATGGCACTTAACTAATTTCATATGTGTTTTTTTGTGGTCTTCAACCTAAATTACTTGATTTTACTAGAATATTGTGAATTGTTACTTTTTAAAATACAGCTTGTTGCAAACAGAGTAAAATGTTGCAATATGATGTATTTATTTCTATTTATTTATTATATTTATATGGATCTTCTCTCACTAGCCAAAGTTATTAACGGTGGAAAGAGATAAAACTCTATTGAGGTCAGCAAACCAGTTTAAACCTTTGACAGAAAGAAAGGTGGACAAATGTAATAAATTAGATATAAATGGGCAATATTATTCAGAGAAGGAAGTTACAGTAAAATTGGCAGCTAGAATGCCTCAGGTTTCAACATCTTCAAATTAAAATAAATCGATGCATCAAGCCTTTGTTTTTCATTAAAAAATGACATGGGCAAGTTTTTTTTCACAGTGAGGTATTATTATGTAATATTATATAAGAAATATTTGTAATTTTTGCACAAAAAGGCAGACATTTATTTTGATTCCTTAATGAAAAAGAGAGAAAATGTACTCTACAAAATGAAAATATAAAATAAACTCTAAGATGATGTTTTATGAAGGAAATTCAATAGTGAGAAGAATCCTAAAATTATATTATGCAATCTGACCTAGAATAGTCTAAAAACGGAACATTTACATAGTGAATGTTATATTTGCATACACTTACTGGATTGCATCTGGTATAAACCAGGCAGTACTAAATTAAAAGATTAAAAAGTGTTGATATATTTGCATCTGTACAACCAGAGATCTTTGTGGTGCACCCAACAGGAAATGGCTAAAAAGGCAGCTGTGCATGGCAAAATAGAAGTGTTGGCAATACTTAGCTCATTTCTTCTTTAGAATAAAACAGATATGCTAACACATTATATAAAAGTGATGATGTACAATGTTTATTTGCTTTTGCAACAGATCTTTACCTGGTTTTAATAAATCATGATTATTCCCATTTTACAGATAGAAGGATGAAGATCAGTACAAATATGACAGCTACAGAACAATGTTCAGACCTGATCCTGCCTTGAAATGTGATATGTTTGCATCTTTTGAGTGGTAGTGGGTGCCTCCTCTTCCTTCCTGGAACCTCTGGAACTTTTTTTCAGTTTTGTTTTACCTGACTAGTAAAGGAGGAGGAGGAGGAGGAGGAGGAGGAGACAGATCACCCAGAAGTTATTACATTTTCAAAGGAAGATTTAAATCTGTCCTTCATTGCTCTTTGGGGAATTCCCAGACATGGCTCTAGAACAGTGGTTCTCAACCTTTCTAATGCCATGACCCCATAATACAGTTCCCCATGTTGTGGTGACCCCCAAGTGGGTGTGGCCACCAATAAGAGGGAGTAGGACAGCTGGGGAAAAGGGGAAAAAATGGCAGACACCGTGGTTTGGCGACCCCCGTGAAATGGTCGTTCGACCCCAAATGGGGTCCCGACCCATAGGTTGAGAACCACTGCTCTAGAACATGTGGGGAACTCTCCCAACTATGCAATAATTTTTCTTCAAGTTCTGTTTTCCACACTAGAACTTCTATCAATAACCTTCTGCAATCACATATTTGTCACTTTTCCAGGTACTGTATATAAACTCGTCCTCTCATGCACTCCCTTAGCAATCAAATTGAGGTGAGCCGAGTGTCAAATTTCAAAGCCAAGTTTAACTTCCCACTCTGGGAGTGAAGGGCAAACTGGAGCCAAGTCACTCCCTTGTTTACATTTGGAAGTCCTGTCATCTTATGATTACCTTTCCTTAGACATCATTAACAAATATGTAGACACTGAAGAGTTGAGGCAGAAAGAACCGGCACATCTCTATGTTTTAACTACTATGATCTTCTAGCCAAAGGCCTGAGAACTGTGCAGAAATGCTCCCTTGCCGGCCCAAGCAGCTGTTTCTCTTTATTCTTCTGCATTTGTAAAAAGGAAATTAGTGTGATAAATGGTTCAATAAAATGATATTCCACACAAAAGAGCAGTATAAAAACATGGAAATGAATTTCAGTCAAATTCTACATTGATACAATGGGTTGGGAAAATCAAAGAGGTCCTATTTATCTGTTTGATAAATTTGTTGGTATTCAAAGTTTTCATCAAGGAGCTCAAAGTGGTATTTGACTCTTCCCATCTCCATTTTTCTCCCACAAAGGTAGTCTATGATTTAAGTTAAGCTTTGAGATACAGGTAGTTCTCGACTTACAACAGTTTGTTTAATGACCATTCAAAGTTACTGTGGCACTGAAAATGGTGACTGAAGACCGTTTTTCATACTTAATGACCACTGAAGCCGCCCCATGATCATATGATCAAAATTCAGACACTTGGCAACTGATTCATATTTATGACGGTCACCGTGTCCCAGGGTCGTGTGATCACCTTTTGTGACCTTCTAACAAGCAAAGTCAATGGGGAAGCCAGGTTCACTTAACAACCGTCTTATTAACTTTTAACAACTGCAGTGATTCACTTAAAAAAAATGTGTAAGAAAGGTTGTAAAATGGAGCAAAAATCACTTCTGTTGCTAATGTTTCACTTAGCAACAGAAATTTTGAGCTCAATTGTAGTCGTAAGTCAAGGACTACCTGTAGTTGGTTATCCAGTGAGCTTCATCTGTTAAGAATTGACTTGAACCTGTGTCTCTCTCTGCAAATGGCGGAGGATGTATTTTAGTCCAATACTTTAGCCACTAGGCTTTCAAAGCCTCTGAAACGCCCCTTGCCTTTCTTAATACTGAATCCCATATTAATATCTGCTCACTGATATAAAATTGTTCAGTAAGAAATGCACAGATAATCCCAGTGGTAGAAAAACACTTTTGGGATTATATTTTAATTGACAAGATTTTCTTCCCTGAGCATAAAGTATCAACCCATCTGACCATTTCAAACGGTGATGCCTATTTTTGATGGGGTGTCCTTGGCAATTACCCCCATTGCTCATCCCCCCCAACAAAGGTTCTGGCTGTTATAGCCACCCAGAGTTACCTTATAAATCTTATAAATAGATACATAATGAAATATAGCTGTAATTTTCTGTGAGCTTAATGAAATTCCTTCAATTTAAACATTTCTTCTCTATAGCAAAAAGGATAATCTAACTTAACTGTTATATTTATTGTCATTTTATTCCCAAATGTTGCTGGCTATCATTGCTTCCACAGCAAGATTCCAGGGTTGTATTTTCAGAACAGATGGTTCTACAGTATGCAAAGTTTTTTAAAAAAATTTTCTATCATCTAAATTACTGGGAAATAAATTGTAAATACGGTTCAGCAGTATCTCTGTTAAAGAATTAAAGAGTTGCTCGACAGTGATTTGGGAGGCATATAAATTTAATAAATAAGTAAATAAAAGCATTGAGTTTAATGGGCTTTGGATTTTAGCTCAAATGAATGCACAGATATTTTAATGGTGAAAGAGAGTGGGTTATCATAATTGACAGTGCAATCCTAAATGTATCTACTCAGATATACAGTAAATAATACCAAATTTAGTATGGCTTATTCTTTAGTGTGTTTAGTGTGTCAGGACAGCTTAATTGATGTCCTGACATTCCTGGTTAATCAAATTACATCTGAATTTCAGTTGGAGTAAGATAAAACCAGTAAACATAGAAACTAAAACATTTAACTAAATAACATTAAACTTGTTAATTTATAATTGAATAAGAGTTATTTAAGGTATTCAGGCTTTCAGCATTGCATCATTATGACTACAGTTTCCCCAAACTATTGTTGTTGTTACCGAAATGGAAAAATATGAATGCATTATTGATAAAAAAAGTAATACCATCATAATTTATAAACAATAAGTCATTCTGCATCATCATTTGATAGATGAATACATTCTAGTAAAAAATGAAAATTCTAGTAAAGAATGAATGACTGAATTAATGAATGATAAGCAATACTGTATACACACTGGAGGGTCTGTTCTAATGCTCTTTGATTAACCTGGCAATGTTTATTTGACTTTTTAAATGTGATTATATTGTTGGATTCATTCCAAACAGGAACAATCGGATAATCCATGAATAATGAAAGCAATGTTGGGATATTAAAACATGGCCTACTTGACAGGATTAAAGTAAGGATTACTGAGATAGGGACCTCATTAAGCATAATATAAGTCATACAGTAGATGTTTTGTTCCTGATTTAAAATGTTAAGATAGCCATTGTTGCATATCATTATAGCAGGTATGAATCAGGCTTCCAGAGATTGTTCAACAAACCATTATTTAAATTCCTGTCTTGTTAGGTATGAACCTGGCCAATATTTGTGGGGCAATTTCAGCATGTAAATTATGTGGTGGAAAAACAAAAGAATGACCCCCCCCCAAGAGACTCTGTAATCCAGGAATACCCTTTGCGATTGTACCATCCTAATATAGTTGTTTTTTTTTTTCTGTTCAATGGTATCTGATTCTTGGAGACTGCCTTGAAAAGTCTCTGTAGTTTCTTGGCAAGATTTTTCAGAAATGGTTTGCCATTGCCTCCTTCCTAGGCTGAAGAGAAAGTGACTGGCTCAAGGTTACCATCTGGCTCCATTCCAAGATGGGACTAGAACGCATCTGTCTCCTAATTTCTAGCCTGATGCACCTTAACCATTATCCTAAATTGGCTATCTAGAAGTTACAGAATGTATTAATAAAAATATGAAAAATCCAATATAATATTTTACTATTTTTTTCTAATCCTCCAAAAATATGATGCTAAAAATTAGAAATGGTGATAAAATATATTCTTTAACTTCCTATATGAGGCTGAAAGCAAACAACTTTAAAAAGTAGCTTTGAAAAATATAGATACAAATGATATAGAAATAGATTATATATATATCTCCTTTTGTTTTTCCAGTTGCAATCTTAGATGGAATAGAATAGAAGGGAATATATATGTAAGAACTGTCTTATATCATGAATTTCACAAACAACTGGGAAGGCACAGGATTCCCATAAGTTGACAAAATCTTATTTAAAAATGTATAATTTAAATATATAAATGTATAGATGAGAAAATCTTAAAGGCAACTGAAAAAAAATTAAGAGCCTTGCCAATATTCTTTTACCTGTGTTAGAATACAGGTTTGGGTAATTAAATTATATAGTGTTTAGGATTCAGGATTATCCCGATTCAACTTTTTTATTAATAATAGCAGGAGGAGAAAGAATTAATTGAATGAGTTCCAGCTGATATTACATAGTCTACTACCAATTATCACACTGGTTACTGAGAAGATGTATTTCAACCCAATATATATTGCTTTTATTTCAGGATACTGGGGAATATGTGCAATCTGCAATATAAATGGTCTGCTGGTCTACTCTTCATTCAAGAACACTGAAATTTTGCAGAGACTAGAAAGCCTAGCATGAATTTTCAAGTTAGATGAGTATTTCTCAACCTTGCTAATTTGAAGATGGGTGAACTTCATCTTCCAGAATTCCCAGCCAGCATTGCAGACATCAATTTCCAGAATTCCTCAGTTATCACTTCCTTCCTTCCTTCCTTCCTTCCTTCCTTCCTTCCTTCCTTCCTTCCTTCCTTCCTTCCTTCCTTCCTTCCTTCCTTCCTTCACATTTTCAAGCTATCAAGCTTGAGAAACACAGAGCTATACTGTAACTATTCAGTTTTATTAGGAAATTTATCAGTAGGAATCCAGTCGCCTTTAAGCAAGAAGAATCCAAACACAATGTTAACTAGAGGATTTCAATCAATTTTAATTAAATCAATTCTGTTACCAAACTACTTAATGACTTATTAAATATTACTAAGCATTACTTGCCAGAATAGGTTTTTGGTTTTTCATTAGTGGCTCCTTGCCATCACTAATGATCTCATCCCTTCAGATATAGAGTTTCCTTTTCCTTAGAGTTTAACTACAAATGTCAGCTTTTCTTGTGCAATTAAATTGCTAGCTCTCAGAAGAGCCATAAAAAGACACACTTCTTTACTGGCAGAACTTCTCAAATCAGGAAGTAGAAAAACTAATTTTTGAAACGAGCTTCAAATGAGCACTGGGGGCACTTAAAGGAAAATTACATTAATGCAGATTTACTGTTCTTTCTTTTTGGAGGTTTTCTAAAGGACAACTCCCCCCCCCCCAAATTCTTGTTTCACAAAGGCCGATTTAGGATTTTTTTTTTTTTTTAAAAAATCTGTTCAGATGCTTTGCTACAAAGTTCACAGAATGCCTTCCTTTTCTATTTCAGACAGACAGCGACCGTAATTTTGGAAAGAAGAAAATTGACTTGTGGACTCTTTGCACAAAGAACATTCATAAATGCATCTCTTTTCTGAGGTCCTATTATTAAGAGTTCAGTAAGCTGATATTCCACAAATTTACTGGGAGTTATTTCTATTTATAACTTGTCTTTCCAAGGGAATCTTCAGGTAAGTGCAAGAAAACCAAGATGGTGGCTGTGTAGTGATTGATGGTTACACTGAGGCTTTTAAGGAAAGTGGCTTGAAGATCTATATATTTAATTGACAGTTTATCACATTCTTAGAACCACACAAAATAGGTTTGATCCTTCCAAATGCCTTTAAAAATTCTTTCCAGCCATAAGGGGAAAAAGAAAGTTATGCCTCACAGAGAAATACTAACCAGAACATTTGAGATTTACCTCCATCAAAATGAATGCATTCTGTCATCTCCTAAATTACACCATTACACCCTTCTTAATGTGACACATGTAAAGGTTCTGCCCACCATCTTTATTTTTTTGACCTCTCTTGTATGTTTCTATCCTGTCAAGGGAGGCAGGATCTAAGAGATGAAATATATTATATCACAATGTAATATTTCTTCCTCTCCAACAGTTTAAAATCAATGAAAGAGTTAAAGTTTTCTGCCATCACCTGCTCTGAACTTTTGATTTTTTTTAAAATGTTCACTTCTGTTCATAGCATTTTTTATTTTTACCCAGAAAGTCCTATTCACACTATAATTACGTGATGTTAAGTTAAATTCTGATAGCCAAAACCAGGCTAGCAGGTAAAAAGAAGAAACATTTGCATATTGTCTTTGCCTTCATGATGATTTTTTAAAAATATGGAACAGCTGATGAATACTTCAGTAGCCTCTTCCAGTTCATTCAGAATTCCAGCTAGTTTTTATTCCTCTATAGGGAATGCTGACGATGGACAGATTGCTAGAATTTGGAAGTTCCTAATGCCAGCCCGTGAGAGCTGCTGTGCCTTTAAGGACTTCCTGTGGGAAAAAAAAAAGTTTTGTGGATTCTTTAGAAGTGGTTCTCAAATTAGCCCCTTAAAGGAATAGTTGTCCCCTTTTGGAGGCTGTAGATACCGATCTCAACCATTCCGTGCTTTCCCTTTAAAGTTCATGACAATTGAAAGTTGATGCTAATTGGGAATGAGAGTTTGTGCAGATTTCTCACATATTTCTGGCTGCTGTGTAAACGTGCGTCTGCTTGTTTGGCTTCAATCTTACTCACAGCAGATGGTGTAATTTAGGAGATGACAGAATGCATTCATTTTGATGGAGGTGAATCTCAAATGTTCTGGTTAGTATTTCTCTGTGAGGCATACTGAATAACTTTCTTTTCCCCTTATGGCTGGAAAGAATTTTTAATGGCATTTGGAAGGATCAAACATGTTTTGTGTGGTTCTAAGAATGTGATAAACTGTCAATTAAATATATAGGTCTTCAAGCCATTTGTGTATCTGGGTATGTGTGGACAGGGGGAACTAACATTTGAAATGAATGCAGTAACAACAGACTTTAATTGACTTCTATCTCCTGGTCTGGGCCAAGTGAACCCACATACCCATTTGCTTTCTTTTGTGCTTGCAAAAATAAAACCTTTCTTACCCTTGTTTGCTAATGTCTTAGTGCATTACAGAATGACTCTGTTCCCATAGAGTGCTAAACAAATGTTGGTTCAACCATAGGTTATTGAGTAAACCATCATTGGTAGAACTCACACATTTGAAACCACACAATACAGTTTCCAAAGCAGAATGGCTGAGTTTGAGCAGTATAATATGCAAGCCAGAATTGTGAATACACAGTTTGCAATAAAAATATATACAATGGCTTAGTCCAGAGGTCCCCAGCCTTTTGGGCACCAGGGAACAGTTGCATGGAAAGAAGTTTTTCTGCAGACCAGAGGGTGCATGGTTTTGTTTGTTGCCTGCAACCTGCAGATGTGGCTTTGCTTTTTTGTGTGGCCTGGTTGCTGGTATGCTGCAGCCCAGTACCGGTCCATGGACCGGGGGCTTAGCCCAATGGTGAATCCAATCATTATGCTTGTTTTTTTTGCAGGTATGTGATTTTATCATGTATTCCTATGCCTGTGATTCAGAAAGAAATCCTCTGGCATTCTATGAGACCTAACTGCAGCTGTAGTATTTTTAATTTTTGTTGCATTGAGTCAGTCTTGACTTCTGTTACTGCCTGAACTAGTCCTTGCAATTTTCTTGGCAAGGTTTCAGAAGTGGTTACTCTGGCCTCTTCCTAAGACTGATACCATGTTTTCCCGAAAATAAGACCCAACCAGAAAATAAGCCCTAGCTTGATTTTTTAAATGTGCTCCTAATATAAGCCCTACCCCCCAAATAAGCCCCAGTTAAGACTGTCATCAGCCCTGGGGGAGTGGGCGTGGCCAGCATAGGAGGCGGTACGTGGGGGCCAAACAGTGTCCAGCAGCAGCTGCAGCCTTCATAGCGCAGGTGAGTTCTAGTGCGGCAACCACCAGGCTGGCCTTCCAAGCAGAGGCACGAGGGGAGGGGATGCAGGCTATCCTGATGCTTGGCAATACCAGTAGCATATGTTTGAATATGTGAGGAAAAAAGTTTTAAATAAGTAGTAAAGAAATCTCTCCAGTCTCTCTTAAAAATCTTTGATTAAGCTCTGGGATTCATTGTTGTTCAGTTGCTTCTGATTTTTCCTGAACTGGTGGATGTTATTTTGCCAGGCTTGTCTGTCAATAACTCTTCCTTTTTTTTGTCTATGATACTGCTGATACTTCAGTCTATCACTGATAGTATATTGCCCAGTGATGGCGAACCATTTAGAGACTGAGTGCCCAAACTGCAACCCAAAATCCACTTATGCATCATCGAGTGCCGGGTGGGTGTGGCGCATTAGCTGGGTGTGTTCCATTGGGTGCGTATGGCCAATTGGGTGGGCGTGGCCCACTGGGTGGGCGTGGCTGCAGTGGTAATGGCAGACTAGGTGGGACTAAAAAGTTCAATCAATTCCAACTTTGCAAGATCTTTTTTTTCCCGCGAGAAGTTGAAATTGACTGAACCTTTTTTTTTTGCACACGGCGGTGGAGGCCTAAAACCCAGTTGAAGGCCTAGGACTGGGGTGACAGCACGTGTGCCCACAGAGAGGGCTCTGAGTGCCGCCTCTGGCACCCGTGCCATAGGCTCGCCACCACTGATCTAGCCATTTTGCCTTCTGTCAGCCTCTTTTCTAGTTGCCTTCAAGTTTTCTAAGCATCGAGGTTTTCTCCAATGACTCTGACCTTTGCATTTTATGTCCATAATATTTAAGTTGTAATTTCTTTATTAGCACTTTCTATGTGAGCCGTCGGTTTCTTTCACCTAATATTCTGGTGCAAAGTATTCTCAACAATATTTTTCAGCATTAGGGTCTGAAGGGATCAACTTTTCTCCAGTCTTTACAGCCATATGTGACAGCTGGGAAAACCATGATCTTGGCCATGTACACTATTTGTGGAAATCTGTCAGAATCTTTCTATTGGATGATAGCTTAATAGTGGACAATTGCTAAATAATAAAGAAAACTGTGATAGCATGATTCAGTGTATTCCTCAGAGCCACATAAAAGCCTGTTCTATCTCCCCAGAATTCGTAGCTATAAATTTTCAGAATAAAAGAGTTAGACATCAAAAACTGCTGTTTTTTTTAATCCATATTTAATGTTAAGTGGGAGTTGCTTTTATATTTTGTGTTTATTTTGACACTTACAATCAGAACTTGCTTCTGAAATGTTTAATTTTAGTTGAGATGTTTAATGTCAGGAACATTTTAGCAATAGGAATGTAAATAACTGTATAGTTTTGGTCCTCTGCACAAACAGGGCAGGTCTAAGTCATATGATGCCAGCAAGCATGAAACCCCCGACCTCTTGGGCTGCTGTAATGGCCTTGGGGTCAGCTGTGCCATCCCAATAGATGCATCAGCCTACTTTGAGTGGTGGCATAATAGATAAAAGGAGAAACTGCTTCTGAATGGGGAAGCATGTTTAGGGCTGTTTCTAGTGGAGTAGAACTTGAATGTGCTTCAGGCAGCAACATTCAACGTGTTTATTGGTTTGGGGTTGTTGTAAAAGTCCATTTAATTTTATTTTTATTGTCAAAAATCAAGGGATTGTCTATCTTTGGGTACTATGTATCTTGGTTTGAATGGCAAAATAGGTATGAGCATCAAAATAGGAAATGTAGACCAAAGCAACTAAATGCGGGGAAAACACTATCATTCAATATATACTAATGTGATTCGGGGTGATTTTGATTGACCAGGAAGGAGACCTTGGACTTGAGACTTTTTTTTTTAATTTATATGCTGTCTATCTTACTTTGAAAAGCAAATCTGGGATAGAAGGTATTAAGAAAATGTTGACCTGTTCTATGCAATAATCTTGGGAAACAATGTAAGGGAGCCCTATGGAAAGCTACTCGGATGCAGCAGTTTAAATCAAATGGTGGCTAAATGCTTTGATAGTTTTCCTGTTGTCACAAATGATATCCACTGTTAACATTTCATGTTCATATTCGAAAGATACTGAAAGGGAGGTTGAAAATTATGGTGGGCTCTAATGCCTACTGACATTGAGTAGGCAATGAACATAAACTCAATTCATTAAACTCTGTGTGACTGTCAGCACTCTTTTGGGAAGGTAAGGCTGGCAATGCTTTGAGCTTCATTCACTTCATCAACTCTCAGCTTCTCTAATATGGCAAGCTACAAGTCTGCCTGTTGTTCTCTCTTGTGCTAATGGAACATTTCATTTCTGTGCTGGTCCTGTTACTGCAAATGTGCCTTCAGCTCCTAGCATTCCAAATAAGGGCTCAAGACAGCACTCTGGAGCTAATTGTTAGTCTTAAATTCTTCATGATTGGGAAAGAAAAAAGTCTTTCAACAATGATTGCATATCTGCCAGGATAACTCTAACTGGTGTTGGCCTATTTTAAGAAGAGGTGGTAGAAATCTGTTCTGTAAAGGTTGGAAATTTCTTTGTGCCCGCATCTTTCTCTGTCATTTCCTATCCCTGCTGCACCATATCTCAATGGGCAGGTCTGCTTCTGCAACCCCTGTTATCTAATCAATTATCTTAAGAGTACTTAAGGGTACTTAAGAGTACTACCTGTAAGTCACAACCTTGAGGCAATCATGTGCTTCCCCAAAAAGGCCAAGCTTTGCTAGTGTGACCTAGTGTGAGAATGAAGGGACAGGAACCTTCCCAAGAGTGAGGGAGGAGATCAAACTTGTTGGCCAGCTATTGTCAAGACCCTAATGGTGCCTTAAAATCATAAAAACAAACTTCTCACAGAACCTGACCAGACAGATTTATTGCAGAAAGTTGGAAATTTAATGTATGTGGATTGGTCCTCCTTTGCCAATGATTACAGGACTTTCTTTGATCCTTTTTCTAGTTGCATCTTGGTTTAATGGGGAAGGTGCAAATTACTTCTTTGATACTACAAAAATATGTCTATCTTTTCGAGGGTTAGAAACCAGCATCCCAACTGTATCAACAATTGACAGCCCAGAAAAAGTAGTATTTCAAGACAGCAAATGTTCATTAATTCAACTTATTGGTCACCTTTGTATCCAAAGAGTCACTTTTCCAAGTCCACTTCAAGCAATGTTCAGAACCAGGCAACCTTGCTAAGGCTGATAGTCTTCGGTTTGAGCTTTCCTAGGTTCTCTTATATTATTATTTTTAATTGGAATGATGGTCGGTGATTAGCAAGATAAAGCGCAGAAGCAGCAACCAAATAAAACAGAGCAATAGACTAGCCATATCAGACCTAAGTAAGTTGAATATGGCTCTCCCCATATTTCTTCTGTATTAAAATTTATATTGCCAAGACCTCTGGTTATATTTCTATTTAGAGCAATATGCATAGCATGTGTGTATATCTATTGTATATCTATATATTTCCATCTCCATCTCCAAATTTGTATCTATATGAAAAACTGCATCGAATGTTGGAAAGATAACTGACGTACATCCTTCCCTTACAATCCCTTAGGTATCTGTCAATTGTATATTTGTGTTTAGATAATCTGGTGACTCCTAGTTATCTTGCATTTCAGTTCTTTTTAACTTCAGAAAATAGAACTAATGGTAAAGGATTGTGGGAGTTCAAAACACCTGCCCATCTGATTGGTTATCCTGGTATATTGGTTGGCATATTACTCAACCAATATCTTTTCTTGAGGGGTCCTTGGTGTTCTCTTAGCTCAGATAGCTTGGTGCAGCCAGCTTGGCATAGTCACCTCTTCCAACTCACTGCCTGCACCTCTTCCAACTCACTGCAGGACAACTCAACATGACCAATTTGCTTCAGGGAAAATTCACTGTGGGCAGCCACGAGGAGAGCCGGGCAGGTGAGGGTAGACAAGCAAGTGAGCTGGTGACTGTGACCTGTGCACCAAGCTGGCAATACTGAGTTGTCCTAGACCCTTCTGAGATTGATTGTTTTCTTGCAGATGTTTCATTATCCAAAGTAGGTAACACAAGGGTCTTCATACTTGACCCTTTTATGACTTGTGGATTTCAACTCCCAGAATTCCTCAGCCAGGCATGCTGGCTGAGGAATTCTGGGAGCTGAAATCCACAAGTCATAAAAGGGCCAAGTTTGAAGACCCCTGAGGTAACATCATCACTACCTTTCTTCCTTGCCCTGATTACAGTTTAGCAGTAGCTTTAGTCACAGAGGATACATGCATATCAGTGACTAACCCTCTTTGTCTGTCAATTAGTAAGTGTTCTATTTTTATTCTTTTGCATTGTGTACTTTAGTGTCTTTAACTAGTTATTATTGAGGAACACAAATATCTTCAGCTATGAAAGAAAGTTCATCCCAGCTTTATAATATGTCTTTTTGTGCTCTGTTCTTTCAAAAGCTTGCTGAAACACTTGTTACTGACTTTGCTTATTAGTTTCCTCTATAACTTTCTTAGAAAAAAAGAATAAAAAAGGAGGGGGGGAAGGGTTTGTGAGAGATGACATTTTTTTGCCTGAAAGCTTTATAAAAAATTCCATAATGGATAATAATGCTTCAAATAATCTGGAAAGCTTTCCAATAAAAGAATAAGACTTAGATGAATGTTAGCCATTCACCAATCATCTCTAACCTTGTATTGAAACAACTTGGAATCAGACAGAATTGCCTTTTTTTTCCAGCAGCAACTGCCCTGTTTAAACTTCATTAATGAGGCCACAGTTGACACTGCTAAATCCAGCAAGCATTACAGTGAAGCTTCCTTCTAGAGTAGAAGTATTATTGATGCTGAATTTTTTTTTTTTAGAAGGAGCATTGAAGGAACAGTTTGACAACTCATATATACCCATTTTATTCTTTACTGGCAGCAAGGCAATAATTAAACATAGGGCTTCTTTATGTTTTGCATTTTCCCCTTTTTATTGCAGAAGACGGGGGGGGGGATCCCTATCCATTTGTTCAATGAATGTTTTAACCCTATTTGCCAACATAAATCAGAAGACAGAAAAAAAGTCATCTTGATTTTTTTCTCTCCTTTGAAACTTAGTTCTAGAAGCTCCCTAAGAATAATTCAGAATTCAATTCTTTCTTTCTTTCTTTCTTTCTTTCTTTCTTTCTTTCTTTCTTTCTTTCTTTCTTTCTTTCTCTCTCTCTCTCTCTCTCTCTCTCTCTCTCTCTCTCTCTCTCTGTCTCTCTCTCTCTGTTTTCTTTCTTTCTGTTTTTTTTCTCTCTTTCTACTCCTTCCCTCTCTTTATTTAAACAGAGGAAAAGAAAGAAAAAAATCAATAAAAATAAGAAAATAGAGCAAAGCAAAAACACAAATAAGTACTTCTCATACATTTATGTATGTATCTAAAGTTTTTGACAAGTTTTTCAATAAAGAATGTAATAAGTCATGGATAATTTATGATCACATATCCTTGAGTTCCATCAGAATAATCTGAATGTTGTGTTATAGTTGAGAATGGATAGTGTCCTGCCAGCTACACATTCCTCCTGATACCCTCTTTCTTTGTTTTCTCTCTTTCCAAAAATCCTTTATTGTAATATTTTACACCTTACTGATAATAATTGGTCTTCATTGCTTTCATGGGTGCCCTAATTTTTTTTCCTGTTCTAAGAGACATTTTTCTTTTCTTTTTTGTGACTTTTTTACCATCACCCCAGCAATGGCCAGAGCTGTATAAGGGTTTCCCCTCATCTCTTCAGTCACCTTGAAATTTCCTTCCCTGATTGAGGAGAGGAAAAAGGGGAAATAGGTCACATAGCAATGTTGCTACTGTAATAAGCAATGGCTAATTTGGGAGCAGTAGCAGGAAAGTGGTGTAGCAGCCACAGTGGCTTCTCTCTCATTCGCTGATTTAGTCGTTGTGTGTTTATGACTTCAGATTCATATCTTGACTACCTGCACATTCCTGAGCTTTCCAAGGGAAGAATGGCCTACTCAAGGTTCACAAAGAAACTATTAGTTAAAAATGAAAATGGTCTCAGCTTTAACAAGTTAAGAGATAATTTGCTACTAAAGTGAAAGGAATCCAGCTCCTGAGATTTCTTCAAACTTAGCCCATTCCCTTTCAATAAATCTTGCTAAAGAAAACTCTGAAAAATCTTTGAAGTTGGCTATCATGAACTTGATCTCCTTATTTCCTTCTTTAAAAATTAATCCCCTAGTATAGGGCAATTGTTCCTGCAGACCCCAATGCATCTAACTTTACTGCCTTCACTAAATCCTGGTTTTGTTTCAGTCCCACACTTGGCGAGTAAGCTCATTACAGAATTTTGAAAACAACTCTGTTTCGGCATCTTGATTCTTGTTGCCTTTGGGAATCATTTTAGATTCACATAAGATCATTCTCTAGTTTTTTTCCCCCTATTCAAAAAGAGAGTAAGCTTGACAGCCTGTCAAATTAGCTCCAGGCTGCAAATAAGAAAGATCGGGTTGTTGTGCAAAACTTTCTCGGAACTGATTTTAAGTGATGCTTTAATAAATGGGGGTGGAAAATAAGACTCATCTTAAAACTACTAGAAGGAAAATAAAAAAAATAATCTAAATGAGCCTCCTCCCATTAGGGTCAGCATTATGAATGCATAGAGTGATGTAAATCAGATCCATTTTATGTTCTACTTCAAATGGCACATTTCTGCTTCAGCAGATAGAATGCTTAATAAAAGAACCCCCGCTAGAGATAAATTTGCTTGTCTGTTCAGGAATACAGGGTAGATTCTTGCACGGTTATATGGACATTCTCTGTCTATGAGGAAAGAGAAACAGTCTGCAAATAGCAGAGTTTTGGGAGCTTTTGCTGTGAAAATTAAGAAGCCAACAGTTTCCACTGGCTTTCCAAAGCAGTCAGGATTTGTTTTGGTGGTGGTAAAAGGAAGGAGAAATAAAAATATTAACTAAATTTTGTTGCCAAATCCCAGCCATGGATCTGCTGGGAGCAAGATAATAATAATAATAAAAATCCAAATATATTCACCATTTTTTCAATCACATAACCAAGAGCATCTGCAAGGAAAGACCAAGAAGTCAGGAGAGCAGCTGCCACCACACAATTGAAGCTCTGCCTCTTTTCATCTCTATCATATATTTGAAGCATGCAAAAAGAAAAAAGAAAAAAGAAAAAAAAAGAAAAAAAAGGGGGGGGCTTCCATCATACCGTGATGGCTGCCATCTTGACTTTTTTGACTCCCCTTTCTAGATTCCCGTTAGCAGAAAGTAAACCAGATAAAAGTAACAGTATGTGAAAAACTCAGTAATAAAACCACATTAATTCATGAAATGTAGGAGAAGAAGTGGGGGGGGGCAGAGTTAAAAGAGGGATCAGCCTAGAATCCCTATGTAGCCACAATCTGACCACATCTGCCCCCTTCCTTGAACAATGTTGACCTTTATTTAATTCCTGAACTGTTACTTGAGAATATTCCTGTGCATAATCATGAGTAGCAATAAATCAGTTTAATCAGTTTAATTGGCCCCTCATGTGGGTGAACCTGGTCTTTCGCACCTGATATTAAAGCAATAATCTTAGAAGTCCCAAAAATAAATCTTCTATTGATTTTATTTCACAGCTTTCCAGTTCTAGACATGTTAGATGATATATTAGATATCTTTCCTCTTGTGATTGTTTGTCCCATTCACACATAATGTTTAGGAAAATTTAAAGCATGATTTTTAAACAAGCCATAAATTACACATAATACTTAGTGTGCGCATTTACTTATCATGCAATTTTTTTTACCTACATTTGTATACTGCTTAGTCCTATGAAATTGAACATAAGACACTTAGTGACAAAGTTGTGTAAACAGCCCTTTCTCTTATTAACTCTCTTGGGTACAACTTTTTTCTTTCAAGTGGACATATCCTGCAGGTAAGCATGATGTAATCTAGGAATATCTGTTTAACTGTTCACACCTGGCATCAAATCACAGTTTAAACACATCTATAAAATCAAACCACCGTACTATGATTTGGTGTGATAAACGAGGTTGTTGGTCTTTCTATGCATAGAGTATAGTTTGTACTCACATTTCATCATCAAAACACAATACACAGTTGCACAATCTCTTAGTCTGCAAAATTGTTTTAAGTCCAGTGTTTGGGACTGCATCTACTGAATGCTTGTGACTGAGGGAGACTCAGGATCAAACGCTATTCAGGGGAGCAGCTGGAATCAAATACTGCTGCCCCTCTTCTTATACGGTGAGCATGGAAGAGTAGTGAAAGGTGAAGAAATAGTTACCATGACAATCTGAGCCTTATTCAGTCTGTAGTAGAGTAGAGAAAGCAGTGCAGTAGAAAGCCAATGAATTAATTATATGTCATGGAATCTAATATATTGATAGTATAGTTACTATGGTGAGGATGTCTCTACTCTGCCATGTCACTGTGGCATCAATAGCTATACCTGGTCCAGTGAAAGTGAGAACATCCTGATGGTAACACATTGGTGTAATACAGTAGTCCTAGACTTATAACAGTTCATTTAGTAACCGTTCAAAGTTACAATGGCACTGAAAAAAGTGACTTATGACCATGTTTCAAACTTATGACTGTTGCAGCATCCCTATGATTACGTGCTTTACATTCGAACGCTTGACAAGTGGTTCACATTTATGATGCTTGCAATGTCCCAGAGTCGTGTGATCCCCTTTTGCAACCTTCTGACAAGCAAAGTCAATGGGGAAATTAGATTCACTTAACAGTTGTGTTACTAACTTAAGAACTGCAGGGATTCATTTAACAAATGTAGCGAGAAAAATCTTAAAATGGGACAAAACCCATTTAACAAATTTCTCACTTAACAACATAAATGTTGGGCTCAATTGTGATTGTAAGTTGAGGACTACCTGTAATCATCAGATACCTAGTCTCTAGCAATAATCTGCTGCTGAAGTTAAGATCAACATAGAGTACATTAATCTAGCCATATGAAAAATTCATATGAGTATGCATAATTATATCAAAGTTGACTCTATCGCCATAAGATTGAAGTTATAGTCAAAGACTTCATAAATCAGTGGCTTCCAAGTGTTGGCTGGTGACTCTCATGGTAACTGCCAGCTGTTCTCACTCCTGGACATGCTGTTGAAAGTTGCATCAGCAATTTCTAGATGACACCTTCCTGGCTTAAGCTTTAAAAAGATACTTGATAGCTTTGGTTTATATTACTCTCCTACAAATATTTTGCCTGTGTCATATTATATTATGAGATGCTATTAGTGCAGAAACATTGCCTATTTTATACATATTTGTACAACTATTGTACATATCCACGATCTAGATTCATTTAAATGGAAACATTTAAAATAACTTACCAAAAATCGAGCTCCATCTATATTTAATTTTTCCACTATTCTGGCGCAGTCATGCATCCCACACTGGAAAAAAAAGAAGAGTGGAAGGTGATACTACATTCTGTACTTTACATTTTTAAACGAAGCATTTGGGACAACAATATTGCCTTCCATGGACATACACAGGGTTGGGGGAACCAACAGATCCAATGATGAAAAATGTGTCATGAAGTTATCCTGTTGATGTTGGTGCAAATTCTAAGTTAGAGCATTTGCCTTGACAATCTGTTCATAGCCTGAACTTTTAGAAATCTCTGTATAATAACTATTCTATCTGTCTATGTGGTTGCTAGGAGTAAAAATAACTTGATGGCACAGAATGAATGAATGAACGAATGAAAGAACCAACCAACCAACCAACCAACCAACCAACCAACCAACCAGCCAACCAGTCTTCTAGACTCAACCCTTTGGATTTGTTTATGCAGCACATTTAGCAATTATTTGCTTAGCCATGGCTTGTGGACTAAATCCAAGTGTACTGGATTCACATATAAGACACCAAATATATCACATTTGGGCTCTGAGATTGCAATGGAAACCAGAATGTCCACACCTGCCTTGGGGCCTGCCAACCTCTACAGTTTGACTTAACAGTTAAAATAAAATAAATCTTTTTTAAAAGGCCAAGAAGCAAGGATGGCATAATGCAAAATAGCAGTTGCAACATCATTTGTACTGAAAGATATAGCCCCTGTTGTTCTTAAATACATATAAAGGCTCCTTGGCTACAGTCAAGTGGTTTTTTTGGAAGTGTCCCATCCTTGTCTAAAAAAAAGTAAGGTGAAAGATGGAGTGAAGGAGGCAGAAGGAAAGAGAGGTAGTAGGCCTAATAGTTTACAATTCTGATAAATGGACTTGTTATGGTAGCCTTTTTTCAACATGCCCATGAGATGTTCTCTACATTCCTGATATGGCTATTGGCCAAAACGATTGGAGACCACTGCCTTAAGGAGGAGTCTACGTCCTTGTCTCATTCAAGCTTCTGGGCAGCTCATCACACCTACAACTATCTCCTGTTCACTTGGGTACGGAAGCTGGACCAATTTCTCCTATGGCACTGCTTCTCAAACCTGGGTAAATTACCATAATTGAGTAAAACAGTTTTCTTTGGCTAACAACCCAAAAATCCATTACCCAATCACAACAGGGGCATTTATCTTGATTTTAAACTGTTTTAGCTGGGTAAAAAGGACTTTCTGCTGAACAATTTTGGTTAATGAAGGTTAATGAAGTTAACCTATGGACATCCTGCTGCACCCAAAATGCTATGGCTTGCATTGCATGTGTGAAGAGATTAGAGGAGGGTACACCTGCAAAGAGAATATAAATTTAGCACAAGGTTCTTCGTGTGGTGGCAGGGCATTTGAGGATTTATTTCAAATGTTTATAACATATTCATACTTTTTCTACATAACTATTTGGTGCGTGGTTGTCTCCCCTGCAACTGTCCCTCCTGCTTTGCATGTCTAGTTCTTAAAGAGGAAGTTAGGAGCCATGGAAAATTCAGTAGTGCAAACATTCAGCAAATTGGACAAAAGCAAACTTAAAATAAATGTATCAGGACTGTAAAGGTTATTTTCTAAATGGAGACATGCGATGGATTATACAGAAGGAGAAGATAAGCATCTTCTACACATATACACACTCAAGGTTACTCACACATCTGTAAACCTGCAGCTATATTTCAGATTACTTTTACACTCAATATCAAGATAGCAAATGGGGAGTAGAAATTGTACTGACCAGCTAACAAGACAATCTATTGGCTTTATATTTTCTTCCTCTCTTTCACCTATTTAACTCATTCTCTATTTCCTATTACACCACATAGTTAATTGATTTTAATTTAATTTTAATTTATTGAATTTTTATTTATTGAACGAGTCAGGATGTGGCTTTTTAAAAACAAGCTCATACGGATGATTGCGACATTCTTAGAAGAAGAGAAGTTACATTATTGTGGTCAATTTATTAATACTGCATACTTCTGATGCAACTAATTCAGATCAACTTACTGTGGAGTATTAAAAAAATACTAAAGAATATAAAATTATACTACAGAACAAACAAACAGAAGAGAACATTTATCAATATGTTTAGAGGAAGGACTGGCCAGTTAGGGCTCTTGAGTCCTAGGACTATCTGTTGGGATAGGAAAGCTAGCTTGGCTAAATTCCCTTGATGCACTCCTGCAATATATCTTTAATTCTGACCCAGATGTATATGTTTGTTATGGCACATGGAACTAGTTCAGTTCAAGTCTCGGAACAGAAGAAGGGATGGCAAAGGCACTAGGAGGCAGCATATCTATCTTGAAGCAGGGAAACTTTGTTGTATGGTGCAGTCTATCTAATAATGTCTCTATGATTATTTTATTGTTTATTATGTTGGTGTATTTTGATTACATTGGATGAGATTGAAACTTGCAATGAAGAGTCAGAAACCATAAAAACTTACAACATCTAAGCTGGGAAACTGATGCAAGGCCTGATAGAAATTATATCAAGAGGAATCATCATCATCATCATCATCACCATCCAGTCTGAATATCTGGCTGACTGTGCGATGATTAATAATAATAATAATAATAATAATAATAATAATAATAATAATAATAATAATAATAATAATAATAATAAAAGCAATGGATAGGAAGACCAGAAAAATAATGACAATGAATCACGCCCTTCATCCATGCAGTGACATTGACAGACTTTATCTACCAAGGCAAATAGGTGGGCGTGGAATGCTACAAGTACATCAGATGGTTGAAGAAGAAAAAATGGCTTTGGAAGAATATCTGAAGAACAATTTATTTTATTTTATTTATGAGACTTATATACCGCTTTAAGTGCAAGCACTCTCTAAGCGGTGTACACCAGTAAGCAATGTATATATATATTTACATTGCCCCCAACAATCTGGGTCCTCATTTTACCTACCCCGGAAGGATGGAAGGCTGAGTCAACCCTGAGCCGGTGAGATTTGAACCGCTGACCTGCTGAACACAGTCAGCTAAAGTGGCCTGCAGTACTGCACTCTAACTGCTGCGCCACTGAAATTAGTATATCAGGAAGGCTTACTGACTACTGGAGAGACCAAACTGGCCTACAAAAATAGCTGGGAAAGCAGATAATAACCTGGCAATGGCTAAGAGCAGGAAAATTGAAGAAAGAGACCGAGGGACTAATTCTGGCTGCACAAGACCAAGCCTTAAGGACAAATACATATAAAGTCAAAATTGAGAAGACAGCAACAGACAGTAAGTGCCGCCTATGCAAAGAAG
The DNA here is from genome assembly GCF_016545835.1 of Crotalus tigris. Lineage (NCBI taxonomy): Eukaryota > Metazoa > Chordata > Lepidosauria > Squamata > Viperidae > Crotalus > Crotalus tigris. The sequence continues at coordinate 279,054 of NW_024096617.1, read as the reverse complement.
CTGAAGAAACAGTGGACAACCTGGTAAGCTGCTGCAAGAAGATTGCACAGACTGACTACAAGCAGCGGCATGACAAAGTAGCAACAATGGTGCATTGGAAGATCTGCAAAAAAATATCATTTGCCTGTAAGCAAAAACTGGTGGGATCATAAAATAGAGAAAGTCATAGAAAATGATAAAATTAAACTGCTCTGTGACTTCAGAATTCAAACAGACAAGCACCTGCAACATAACACCCCAGACTTAACAATTGTCGATAAGAAAGACAAAAAAGTCTGGATAATGGACGTGGCAGTGCCTGGAGATAGCAGAATAGAAGAGAAAGAACTGGAGAAGATAACAAAATACAAGACCTACAAATAGAAATAGAAAGACTGTGGCAAAAGCAAGCAAGGGTAGTACCAATAGTGATAGGCTCCTTGGGTGCAATCCCAAAACAACTGGAGCACCACTTGAACACCATTGGCATTGACAAATTCGCTATTAGTCAATTGCAAAAGGCGGCCTTATTAGGAACTGCTTCCATCCTGCGACGATATCTGTAATACCATCAAACATCCAATCTGCCTATCCCAGGTCCTGGGTAAGGACTCGATAGGTAGACAAAATGCCAAATCCAGTCTGAACATCTGGCTGACTGTGCGATGATTAATAATAATAATAATAATAATAATAATAATAATAATAATAATAATAATAATAATAATACTCTGTTTGGTTGGGTGCCAAACCTATGGCAATGTCATTTTCCCCCCTTTTATATTGACCCTGGTAGCAATGGGATTGCATATATGAAACCACATAGCATACAGATGTTCTTGGTGTTAAGCTAGCCTTTTCACAAAAAAGGCTGCTTCAGGAAAAAGTTGCCTGAAATGATGCAATATGACAACCTACATCCCTATGAACCCTTAAAACAAGACATGAAGAATAGCCCAGGTCTTTTTGATTCATGTGGTCCCCCTATGCCTGCTATCTTGATTTTCTATTTCCTATATGAAAACACTGCTTAATGAAAGATGTATGTAATTTCATTTCTCCTCATTCCTAAAATTTGCGTAAGGCTATTTCTGATAAATTAAAGTTTGGGATCATAAGAATCTTCCTGCAAATATAGGCCACATCTGTTGGGAAAACCTCAAGAATGATGTGCAGAAAGAAAACAAAAAGGCCTGAATTAAAGAAAGAGAAATGGAGAAAAAAGATGAGAGTATAAGTAATATACTGTACTTGTATATTACTCTGTACTTGTGAGGAATATAATACTGGTGTTCACATCTCACTTGCCTGATTAAGTCTGATTGCATCTCTTAAAGAAGCCCAGCACCAAATCCATCTCCTCCCTCCCATTTTCTTAATCTTGATCTATCAATATTATAAAGTATTTATGGAAATCTAGGGTGTGACTGCCCGTAAAAAATGGGCCTGCCACACTTCAAAAAGGAAATTGCAAAACTGATGAGAATGCAGGACAGGAGCCATTTTTTTGGTAAACACAGAAAAACAAGAGGTAAATGCAATTGAGTCATATAAACTTGGTAGGGGAAAAGTAGATCAGGACTTTTCACATTCCAATATTATAATCCTGGATTTTGCAGTGAAGGTAACCAATGAAGATTCTGCACAATCAATCAATCAATCAATGTTCATTTGGATCGTGGTGGGAAACTATGGCCACTCCTGTGGACTTCAACAACTGTGGACAACAACATGGGTGACTCAGGAATTCTGGGAGTTGAAGTCCACAAGTCATAAAGGGGCCATAGTTCCCCACCTCTGATTTAGATTATAATCTATGGAATTCAATGCCACAAATTTTAAGAGTGGTCACAAGGAATTAATGGAGGGTACAGCTATCAATTTTTACTTTCAGTGAAAGCTGTTACTATCTCCTGCATCAAAGGGAGTCTGCATCTCAGAGCTAGTTGCTAGGCAATGAACTGGATTTCATTTATATCCTACTTAAGGGTTTCCCCTTTAGCTTCTGGTTTTCAGTGCTGGGACAGAATAAGATAGACCTTACGTAAGAGAGTGCACAATTTTTCAATTTCAAGCTTTTGGAACTTTTAGGACAATTATTTTGAAGCTGACATTATTGTTTTGAGCTCAAAATGCTTTGAATTCCTGATGTTTTACATATCAGACTTTTGTATGATCCAATTTGATCTTCTGTTCAAATATCATTTGAATTTACTGAGAATTGCTAGTACGGCTGTGAAGCTATTGTTCTAAATAAGTTTCTGCAAAGACAGAGCTCCACATTAGAGCATATTAAAACAGCAATACAGAGAAATATCTGTTGTATAGTGCATGTGAAAATATAACAACATTCCATGGTTATGTGCAATTGGATATCACACTAAAATATTAATTATGCTATTCTTTGACTAACAAGGTTAGTATCTACTGGGAAGTAAATAAAATGATGATGTGTGCGCAAAGATGCCTGTAATTCATGTTTGGAACAGAGAAGTAGATCATACGCTGTATATAGGCTTAGTCATATTTAATAGCTTTGAAATAAAGAAAGCTTAATTTTATTTAGTCATGACTGAATTAGTCCTATTGATTTTAATGCCTTTTCTATTTTGTGATTGGATTCTGTCCAATATAGTTGCAAATGGTTTTGCTACAGGCAGTAAAATAACACGTACCCTATGGACTTTTAATTGCTTGTATATATTTAATTTTACTGATGATGTATGTTTATAAGTTTAGAGACCTCCCCAAACAGGTTCTGGTAGCTGCCTATTAACCTTCAGACAATTTTCAGTAGTGCTTAAATATATGTCTCCTTGTCTATGTATTGATTTGTTTTATTTTTCTCTTGATTTTAATATATCCAATATCACTTTATGTTTTATCATATGATAAAATGTAATATAATTCTGAGGAAACAATGCATTTTCAAGCATGATTACCACTCATTTAATAGCATTTCTCAAAACCTGATAACAAGACTTTATCAAAGATTTATTAATCCAACAGTTAACCTTATGGATTTAATTGAATTTATAAGATGCTCAATTTCAATGCATTCTGATGCTTAGTGTGGAGAACTGAAACTGCTTTGTGTTTAGAGAGACCCCACATTGAAAAGTACATCTGATTTATTCCTTGACCCATCCTGATATTTCAGATGCTTTGAGTTAAGTTTGTCCAGTATTCTTCAGCATTCCTCAGTTCCCAATGACTATGGACATTGGCTCTACTGTCTGGGAATTTTGGAAACTGGAGTCCGAATACATTTGAGGAACGCTTGGCTCAGGAAAGCTGAACTAGTGTTTCCCAAATTACAGCCAGACTTGAATGACAAAGAGGTTTCTAGGATTGTGGGATTATGGGATTAAGGTAGGATAACGTTCAGGATGTCTATGGAGATTCTCAGCCATCCAGGTCATGGTTGTCCCAAAGGTGCTTTTTCAAAAGGCAACTGGACTTTGTTTTTCCTTGAAGGTGTTTTGCTTCTCATCCAAGAAGCTTCTTCAGTTCTGACAAAATGTCTTAACTGAAGAAGCTTCTTGGATGAGAAGCAAAACGTCTTCAAGCAAAAACAAAGTCCCAGTTGCCTTTTGAAAAAGCACCTTTATGACAACTTTCAGGAATTCACAAGAGTCCCTAGAGGTTCCAACTTCTCATACCTATTCAGATCTCTTGTGCCCCTTCCTCATTTCTGTCTTCTATCTCTCCCTCTCAGCCCCCATCCCCCAGAACCAGCACTGTCATCTTTCTTGCTCTCTTTCTTAATTTTGGTAAGTTTAACTCTGGGGCAGACAGGACCTTTCTTGAATGAACAGAAAGAAACACTTAGCTGAATCAATTCTAACTAACTGAATCCATGATCCCTTCATTTCAGTGGGTTTCTACTAGACACAATTAAATCTGGATACAATATATACCCTTAGGCCTGGTAGTGAATTCTTGGAAGATGCCCAACTTTTCAAGTCTAATAAATAAATTATAAATTTATTAAGAGATTAGTACAAAAAAAATGCTGCTGGCATTTTCTGCTCTCAGTTGCGTCTAAAAGCTTGCCTCTTACTCCTTCTTGGAGTAAAACCAGAAGTAGAAATAAAGAAACAAACTGGATCTACTCTGGACCATTAGTCAGCTAGAATCTTAGAACAGCTCAGTACCTGTCTTAGAAGATCAGCCACCAGCAGAGAGGTCCAGGTCTCAAATTCTTCTCGCAAGGGCAGCTTCGTAGTCATGCTGAGCCCCTGCCAGGAAGAATTGAGATGCTTCTGGTAATGCTAGAACTTATCGGTTCACTAAACATAAATGACTGAATTCTGGAAGTCATTAGAGGAAGTTCCTCTGCAATTTCTCCCTCCTCCCTGTGTCATCATTGCTTAAAGTCATACTGCTCCTTAAAGTGACTCGGGGACAATCAGCATGTCATGTCAAAATTTTGAATGAGATGAACTGACTGTCATTACATTTACACACTGAGATGAATGTTCATTTCCTTAGAACAGCCTGCTGAACAGACAAAGTTCTTACTATTAATCTGAAATTTAAAATAGTTTGAGGAATATCTCTAATCAACAGTTTACCAAGTTTTTTTCCCCAGTAATGTAAGACTGGGCAGCTATTTGATGCCAAGAGTCACATTGTGCAATGTATGAAGATCGGCATACACACCAATGCTGATTGGTACCAAAGGGGAAAGTCAGCAAAGGTACAGATTAAAAAAAACAATGAAATAAAGAAAAAGTAAAATGCTTTCCATCTCCTCCAATCAATTATGATAATCTTCTAAATCTAATAGAAAGAATATATGTAGCTCAGGGTCCATCTATGGAGTCTACAGTCTTTCAAATATACCTCCTTATTATTCATGTCTTAATACCATTTTTAATTTAATTGATGTATTGTTTTGCTTGCTTTAACATATTTCAGCTATATTAATTATTATATCATTCCTTAATAAGCTTGCGCAAAATGTTCTGGCCTTCAAATGTTCTGAGCTCAGAATAGCTGTTTTGAATATTCAGAGCTCTCTCCAAGTTCCAGAGTTTGATGCCAAAAATGGTCTTTTGTTACATATTCTTTTGAGTCTTCCAGCATCCTGCAAATTGGGGTTTTGCTTTTTTTTCAATCCTTCAAGCCACAGAGACTGCATTAGCCAAAAAAACAGCAGGCATGCATTCAGTCTCGGTTGCCATGTGCTGATGCTAATTGAAGGGACAAGGAGAGATGCAGAACTACAGAGTCAATTCAGCATGTCTTCAGTGCTGAGAATAATTCTGGATTGCTGCCTTTCAAAATAAAACACAAGTTAGAGATCATAGAAGGACCGAGAGAGCGAACTTTAGGGTCAAGCCAACAGTTGCCTAATTGGGTGGCCTCCTCTGCCATCCCACTCTGTAGAGTTAGTACTGTAAAATAATATGTTTTAAACCAGCTACTTAAGCATTGTGGGGTCTACAGATCAAGAGTTCAGATGTAACACTATGAGATTTTAGTGTGTCGTATTTGGTTTTTTTGAGCAGATTGCCAAATGCAAAAATGTGCCTGATATATAAACAATAGTTGCTTACCGTAGAGAACCAGTATACATTGTGATTAAGGTGATTAAGGATTAGGATTGGGAAGGTAGGATGATGTTCACATTGAACCAGAGAAGCTCAGAAGTGAATTTGGACAAGTCACTGTCTCCCAGCCCAATCCATCTCACTGTGGGGAAGTGAATACTATGTACACCAAGTTGACTCAGAATATAAATGAATGATCAGGTGCAAAATGATGTTGCTTTTGTTCCTTGGGCTTTGAAACAGGTTGCCAAATGCAAACATTTGCATTATACCTATATGTTAGCAAATCCTCTTAATATGCCGTTGATTATATTTTTTTGAACTGCATAAAAGGATGCCAAAGAATAACCTGCACCAGCTTCCTCTTGTGGCCAACTCACACACTGGAAAAAAATGGGCTTATGCTAATTGTTGAGAGCTGCTTTCTTTGCTGCTTGGTTATCAAAGGTAAAGATATGTACTGTGCATGTGCATTCAAACGAAGCCAACTAAGTTATTTCTGTTGCTTTAATGTTTTACATGGGCTGTATTGAAATGAGTCAATTACTGTTGCTTCTTTGCTTGGATCAGTTCTGTACTTATTTGTTCAGGCAGGCTGCAAAAATCTTACTTTTGATGGATCACCATCAAGTTCTTTCTCTTCTCCTAAGCGATTGCCGTGCTGATTTTTTTTTGTACAGAAGAAGATTATATGCTATTTGTATACAGCATCTTATCTTATTTATATGTGGGACTTGTTATACTGAAGTACCAATATTCGTTGAGAACTTTTATGAGTATCAAAGAGTTAAGAGACACTTAAAGTACCTCATATTATGATTCCCAACATTTGTGTAGAATTCTAGATGTTTACACTCAGTGATTTCTGTATGAAAATGAAACTTTTCTCCAGGTTTCATACCCTGGGAGATATAAGCCCATAATAATGGGATCTTTTTAGTTGTGTTCTTGGAGTTTGAAGATAAACTGACATTCTTCTGTGATTAAGTCTGGTCTCTGTTTTGTATGCCAAACAATGCACATCATCTCTAGCACATTGCATCTCACTCCTGTGCACTGGTTATCAGTACTTAGCAATATCATATCGCCCCACATTAGAAGACAACAAGCTTTCATTCGGCTATAGTCAAGGATGCTGAAGAACAAGGCCCTCCCTGTTCACCAGAATAATGCACAGCCATTCACAAGATTGAAATCCCATAGGCCAGTATGGTATTCATTTAACATCTACCCATGCCTGGAGATTGTTATAGAAATGGCTAGTTCATACTATTATGTAAAAGTAAAACGCTGAAGTTTGATGTTATTATCTTATTCTACTGTACCAAAGGGACTTGGAAGTCAATGCCATTTCTTTCTTTCCCTTCCTTTTCTTACATTTTTCCCTTCCCTTTTCCCCTTTTCGTGCTATTTTCTTTTGTATTTTTGTATCTTATAGTATCAATGCATAAATAAACTTAAAAGATTAAAAAGAAAAAAGAATGCCTGGAGAGAGGAATGGTCCAAGATATCTTCCTATGGCCTGACTGTTAGAGATCCCTCTGCCACACGGTTTTAACTTGCCTCGCTTTGTCTGGAGCGAAATGGAACACAATTATGTTTGATACTGGAAGAAGTGCCTCTTCCTTATATCAGTGGGAATGGAAAGATTCCCCTTGTTTTGATTGTGCTGCTGATATGCAAACTATTAAACATATTGTGCAAGATTGCCCATGATGTGCATTCTCTGGTTCCTTAGAAAATCTGCATGAAGCAATGTCCCTAGGCAATTGCCTGGATAGCTGAACTGGACATCTAGTTATGAGACCACTGCCGTAGAAGTTTTATATAATTATGTGGATTGTGTGTATATGCTTACTTTTGTCATGTTCTTATCATATGCTAAATAAATGTCATCTGTTTTTACATACAGCTGGCCCTTGTTTAATGACCAGATGTCAGCAATCATTCAAGTTTATGATGGCATTGAATAAGCAATAGTTATAATGTCCTTTAATGTATAGCCTTCACTGCATCCCATGATCATACGAGTGTGACCTATGAGTTCCAACAAGCAAAGTCAATGGGGAAGCCAGCAAGAAGTCACAAATCACAGTCACTTGAGTACTTTGCTTACGAATGGCAACCAGGATTGCCAGGACTGCCATTGTTAAATGGTGTGGTCACACAATTTTTTGACTTATGACCATGTCACTTAACAATGCAGTTTCTGGTCCCAGTTAGCACAGTTAACTTAGAATTAGTTGTATTATAATAGCTAGATAAACATAGAACCAGTTTGGTGTAGTGTTACAGGTTCTAGGCTAGAAATTGGAGCCTGCGAGTTCTAGTCCTGCATTGGGCACAAAGCCAGCTAGGTGCCCTTGGGCCAGTCATACACTCTTGGCCCTGGGAAGCAGGCAAAGGCAAACCACTTCTGAAAAACCTTTCCAAGAAAACTGCAGACCCAAAGGAGTGTATACACAAACACACATACACACTTCACAAATGTTCAGCCACAAACAAGCAAATCCCATTCTGATATAGCATATCAGCTATATCAGTGCACAAATGCAATCTAAGCTTTAGAAAGTCATTGATATTTCTTTCTGGTTTTAGTTAATGCAATTAAAGTTAGTTAATGCAAAAAGAAAAAGATGCAATCCCTTTTTCACTTTGTCAAATAATGGGAGTATATCTTTACTGTTACTGTTGTCATCATCAGATTTGCTTACCATCCGCTGGGTTAAAAGGCGCATTAATATGTTGTGAATAAACAAATAAACAAAACAAGCACTCCCAACTTTTAAAAGCTATTTGTTGTATCATGCCTATGCAAACACACAATTAGGACCTTTGGGAAAGCATGTTTGAAGAGGAGAAGGCAGAACTGACCTTAGAATTATATGTTTTGAAGCCAGCAGACAATGTAGGTCTTAATTTAGAATCAAAAATAGGCAGTGGAGCAATTCAGTGGGAGAAAGGGGAGAAACCCCCAAAGCTGAAGGATGATAAGATGGTATCCCCATCCTGAGGGTCTTGCATCTTTCAGTGCTACAAAACTCTTTTCACTTTAAAAAAAGAAACAAATGCATCCCATTGAAAGTAAAGAAGAAAGAAGATTCAGTGGAAACCTCACCATTCCAAAATAAAGCCATAGCAATTATCCGAAACATTTTGACAAAGGTCAGCTTGCTGGGTCTGGGAACCCTGAGTCACTGTGACACAACGAATGTAAAATTTTCCATAAAGATTGAAGAGTGAGGATATTCCATTCCACATCCTGCTTCTCTTCTTCCTGTTTAACTCCCCTCCCCCCGCCGTTGCTAATTTATTTTTAAGAACTAAAATGGAATGGAATTACATCAAAGTCTGCTTTTTATCTACCAGTTTGCAGTTTCTGTATTCAAAGTGAGTGAGGCAGGCCAAGTACTGAAAACCAACTATTTTAAACTCTTTTTCCACTTACAGGAAGCAAATTCCTTATTCTTGTTTACATGGCTTGACTACTTTGGTCATTAAAGCAATGTCTTACTGTACCCATTAAAGCAGCACTTAATTGGAAATTATACTGCTTCTTGCTAAATTGTAACCAAGTTGCTCCCGTGGCTATTTAACATATGAAATATACAGCAGCCTTTAAAATCAATATTGACATTACGCTAGTGGCAACTATGATGAACACACTGTTTTTATATTCCTATATCCAACATACATGAATTTCATTAAGGTATTCCAAAGCAAAACAATCACATAAGGATGCACAGTATTAAAGAGCAATTCACCACATACAAATAGCTGTGATCCTGTTTTCAAATGCTTAAAATCCCATGGATTTTGTTATCATGGTTATTCTTCTGAAAGCTACTCCTTCTATATATGGTTAGAGAATGACTGATGAGTAAACAGGAGGAGGAGGAGGAGGAAGAGAAGGAGGAGGAGGAGGAGGAGGAGGCGGAGGAGGCGGAGGAGGAGGAGAAGGAGGCTTACAATTCTCAACTGTAAGAGAAGAGGTGGCGCAGCAGTTAGAGTGCAGTACTGCAGGCCATTTTAGCTGACTGTGTTCAGCAGGTCAGCGGTTCAAATCTCACCGGCTCAAGGTTGACTCAGCCTTCCATCCTTCCGGGGTAGGTAAAATGAGGACCCAGATTGTTGGGGGCAATGTAAATATATATATACATTGCTTACTGGTGTACACCGCTTAGAGAGTGCTTGCACTTAAAGCGGTATATAAGTCTCATAAATAAATAAATAAATGCATTCAGATTGTACAGAATTCTCTGACAAAACCCCTGGAAGAGTTGTTAACCATTTTCTCTGTACTCCAGTAGAGCTAAATATTTTGTTTTAAAGTCCAATTTCCCATTCTGTAATAATAATTAATTAGGGAAATTTGCTTAACTTTATTTATTGTGCATACTTTATTTTGACCTGCAGAAATAAGCACTTGATTTTATTCAGAATTAAAGGGAACATTACAGTAGATGAGGAAGTAAAATAGGATGTCACAAAGAAAAATCTGCTATTGCCCTCCAACACAGGATGGGCAAAATCTGGCCTGTTATATAGTATATTGCTTTCCAATTTCCTTCTTCCCTAGCCATTTTTGAGGAACACTGCAGTCCTTTCCTGCTTTGGACTCAGAAAAACATTGGATGGACAGTATGTATTAATATAGTGATGAATCACAAGGCTACATGGCAATCACAGGGCTAGTTAAGAGATTACAGCACTGTAGTTTTTGCCAAGTTTGCACATGATGATTCTGTAAATGTGGTTGCTTGACAGTGCGAATGAGGTAAAAGATGATATTGACTGAGATCCACTGGAGATGATGGATATTCCAGAGAAGGATGTGCTTACACCAGTAATAACTTGGTGAAGCTGGTGGGCTTTGCACAGGATGGCAATTGAAGGGCAATTGATCTGGATATTAGAAAAGATAAAGCCTATGTCATTGAAAAAAGAAAGATTGGCCGCAGTCATTTTTAATACGATTGTGATTCTGCAAGTGATGAAGTGTTAAAGTCCTTTCTTGTAAGTTGGAGCTAGATATTTGGTTTATTACTTCCTGCCATTCAAGGTCTGGTTAAAGCCCTATGTGCAATGGAGCCAGGTTACTTAAGGGACTGGTGTGTGCGGGGGGGGGGGCATGTTCTTTGTCCTCTTGATCAACCAATGATGCCTGGTGGAGTCTTGGAACCAAACTTCCTGTGTTAACAGCTTTCCTTTGGAGATCTGGATAGCCCTGATCCTGTTGGCTTCAGGAAAACAGCAGAGGTCTAACTTCCCCCCAGGCAATGGGACCAGAATGTTGATAGAGCTTGCACAAGGTGGTTGATAGATGAAGGTGAGTTTTATCAGAGCCTCAATGTTATTTATTGTCTTTTTTTTATCGTATTGTGTTTTTATTTTGTTCAGTGCCCAGTGCCTCTTTTGGTAGTTGGGTCTACATTTGCATATAAATTTGTAAATAAATAAACAAATAAAGTCAATGTGTGAATGGTTATATAGACCAGCAGAGATCTGACCAAAGCCCCCAATACAGGTAGCCATTCCGGTCGTTAAGTTAGTAACATGGTTTTTAAGTGAATCTGGCTTCCCTCATTGACTTTGCTTGTCAGAAGGTTGCAAAAGGGGATCACGTGACCCGGGACCTTGCAACTGTCATAAATATGAACCAGTTGCCAAGCATCTGAATTTTGATCACATGACCGTGGAGATGCTGCAACAGTTGTAAGTGTGAAAAATGGTCGTAAGTCCCCATTTTCAGTGCCCTTGTAACTTTGAATGGTCACTAAATGAATGGTTGAAGGTCGAGGACTACATGTAAATGCTAAGCCATTTTTGAGAATGGCAAACCTTACCTTGTCCTCTTATCTTCCTTCTGAGCCCTTCCTTATGGACTATGTGGGGTCTTTATAGGATTATGGCTTGTGTGTACGGCCTTCACACGTTTGAACTCAGTGGGGCATGTGATTATTCCCTTGCAGCGAAAGAGACACCATGCCTCATATCAGTCCTTCTGTAGACAAAACTGCTGCATATACCTGTGTGATAGACTCAGCATGATAATACTTATGCAGTATGATGTTACCCCATGCACCTTATGCCCAGTGGTGGGATTCAAATATGTGAACAACCAGTTCTCTGTGTGGATGCTGCTTCCGGAAGTCCATTCTGGGCCTGGGCAACAAAAAATTAGCTACTGGTTCTGCTGTATTCAGCCAGTGGTGCAAACTGGCTGAATCCCACCACTGCTTATGTCCTTATAGCCTTATGTCTGAACTCCAACACAAGTACCTAATCTGCAGCTTTTGTATCACAACAGTATCTCCTACCTTTCATCTTACCCCCCTTGTGGATGTGTAAAGACAGCTGAACCTGCCTTGTTTTAACCAAAGTTTTTCAAGTTTCTCCTTCCTTTTCTCTTTGCATCCTTTGGGCCATATTGATTGGATGATAGGATCTGCCTTTCCACTGTGCAAGCCTTGGCTGATATACTCAGAATTAAGCCCCAAAGGTCTCCATAGACCTTAAGTAGGATGACCCCCCCAAAAAGGAGAATGATCATCAGGCTCTTGTTATCCACGTGTATCAAGCATTCTCTTTCATCTCTCATAACAACTGACGATGAAATGCTCGGTTGCCATTTCTTTTGTGTACACTTCACTATGCTTTTCAGTTTAATTGGGCAATTTCTTTGAATTATGTTTGTTCTTCGGCTGCCAAGCCGATTGTCAGCAATATTGAACTGCTGTTGTGTCTTGGGCTTTTTAGTTTCTTTGTGCATTCAGCTTATGGCAATTTTTGATATCAAACTCCATTCAAAATACACTTGCAAAAATCATTGATAAAAGAGGGGGAAAAAGATACATGGAAAGAACAGGACCATGCTGAATGTCTTCAGGTGAATATTCTTGAAAAGTGAACATTACGATTTCAAGGCTGTTTTTAAGAATAGATTCGTCATCTTGTTTTCCCCTTATCTCTCTTCCCTGGATCTCAGCTGATTAGAACCTCAGAGAAGGATCAGAAGATTATAGATCTACTTTCTCTACTTCGGTGCTTTCAAAGAGGCTTGCCATACACCAGGTCCTTGTTTGTACAGGTGGTCCTTGTTTAACAACCATTTGTTCAGCGACAGTTTAAACTTATGGTAGTGCCAAATGAGTGGTAGTTATGACTGGGACTCTTACTTATGGCCATCATGGTGTCTTCACAGTCATGTTATTGTAATCTGAGACCTTTCCTTCTGGCTTCCCATAAGCAAAGTCATTTGGGAAGCTGGCAGGAAATCAGAAATTGTGGTCACATGAGATTCTCACTTAACAACCTCACTTAACAAAATTAAGACTTGTTTAATGATAGCAGCTAGGACTGCCAGAACTATTGTTGTTAAATGGCACAGTCACATTTTAACTTACAACCATGGGGCTTAACAATGGAGTTTCCAGTCCCAATTAGTATCACTAAATAAGAAGTACCTGTAACATGAAGCCAACATGCCATAAACCCAAGCCTCATTTCACTCTGATTGCTCACATTTGCAAAGGCATTGCGCTATTTAGGGAAAGGCAAGATAAGACGAGATAAGACAGACCTCTTAAATCTTCTCAAATCTTTTTCTCATTGCTTTATAGGGAGGTCTGATGTGCTCAAGCTATTTGTTTGCAACTAACCCATTTCCCAAATGCAGGAGCAGAAACAGAGATCTGAGGCAAAAAAGGAAACAAAAGCTGTTTCAGCTGTGACCGGCAGCTGTGATTTTTGTTATTTTATAGCAAACCGCCTATTCTTTTCAGGTGATGTTATCTCAGCATTGGAAGAGGTTATTTGTTAGTTCAGAGTGTTGTGTCAGAATACCATTCCAGACAAGTGGTTATCCAGTCTCTTCTTAAAAGCCCCCAGTGATGGAATACCCACAACATCTGAAAGCAAGCCTGGTTATTTTTTCTCACTATTAGGAAGTTTCTCCTTAGTTCCAGGTTGCTTCTTTCCTTGACTGATTTTCATCCATTGTTTCTTGTCTTACCTTCTGGTACTTTGGAAAATAGGCTGACCCCTTCTTCTTTGTGGCAGCCTCTCAAGTATTGGAACATTGCTATAGTGTCACCCCTAGTCCTTCTTTTCACTAGACTAGATATACGTTTGTCTGAAATGGTATAGGGTTTCCTGCCTAAGCAGGGGATTAGACTAAAAGACCTCCAAGGTCCCTTCCAAGTCTTCTCTTCTCTTCTCTTCTCTTCTCTTCTCTTCTCTTCTCTTCTCTTCTCTTCTCTTCTCTTCTCTTCTCTTCTCTTCTACTCTACTCTACTCTACTCTACTCTACTCTACTCTACTCTACTCTACTCTACTCTACTCTACTCTACTCTACTCTATTCCTGCAACCGTTCTTCAGCCCCCCCAATCACCTTTGTTGCTCTTTTCTGCACCCTTTCCAGAATCTCAACCTCTTATTCTATTCTATTCTATTCTATTCTATTCTATTCTATTCTATTCTATTCTATTCTATTCTATTCTATTCTATTCCTGCAACCATTCTTCAGCCCCCCCCATCACCTTTGTTGCTCTTTTCTGTACTCTTTTCAGAATCTCAACATCTTTTTTATAATATGGTGACCAAAACTGGATGCAGCATTCCAAGTGTGCAGACAACCACTACCCTGAGCAATGTTGGAGAAGCTGTCTAGAGCAGTGGTTCTCAACCTGTGGGTCGGGACCCCATTTGGGGTCAAATGACCATTTCACGGAGGTCGCCAAACAATGCAGTCCGCCATTTTTTCCCCCTTTTCCTTAGCTGTGCTACTCCCTTTTATTCTATTGGCTTTTGAAAGCCAATAGAATAGACTCTCTTGAATAGAGTCTAATTCTATTGGCTTTCAAAAGCCAATAGGAATTATCCAGGCTGTCTCTGCCCTGCTGAGCCTGCCAAAAGTCCCATTCTGCAAACGGTGCTGCACCGACTTACGACCGGTTGAGTAGTCCTTGACTTACGACCGGTTGGGGGTCGCGGCATTAAAAAGGTTGAGAACCACTGGTCTAGAACCTGAAGTGGTGTCAGGAGGATGTCATGCTTGGGATAGTTGAAATGAGATCTCATGGGATATACAAGTAGTCCTCAGCTTATGACCACAATTGGGATCAGAATTTTGATCAGAAGTCATTGCAGTTATAAGTTGAGGCACTATGTGACTGGACTCGATATGACGACTGTTTTTATAGTGGTCATTAAGTGAGTCACCATGGTTGTTAACTAAACTCGGTCACTAAATAAATGACTTATGCAATGGGTATTTCTTGCCCATCTTTTGCTGCGATTGTTTGTAAATGTGAGTCAGTTGCCAAACCGCTGAAATGTGATCATGTCATCACAGCCATGCTAGGGCAGTCATAATTTGGAAGGCAGGTTGTAAGTAATTGTTTTCAAATCTGTTGTAAGTTTGATTGGTCACTAAGTGACCAATCATAAATTGAAGACTACCTGCATCTTGGAACAATCTCAAGGTGCTTCTCGCTAAATCTTTGGCAGTCTTCCTCCAGAACTGCTATTAAACAATATGTGCCTTGGTTGCTAAACTAAGATTTTAAAACCAGGGAATGGGAATTAACTCAGCTCTGAGTGCTGAGCAGGTGCTCTGTGTGCTTTCTCATCCTTGAGCAACTCATTTTCAGAAAGCCGAATCTAGAGAAGGTTGGAAATAATACTTTAATCCTTACCAAGCTTGTTATAAGTGGTAGACGTTTCATATGATTTACTCCCTTATATTGATCAATAGTTCCAAGGATTTGCTGCTGTATTTCCTCCCTGACAAGCCCAATTTTTATATTAGGTTGTGTTTTATATAACAATTCATAACCTTGCTAATAAACAAATAACTGGCCAGACAATTTTAGGAAAAATCAATATGGAAGGATTTTCTTGGTTTTGTTTTATGCAGCCCAATAATGTGGAAGTGTAAATTCAATATTTATTTATTTTTATCTCTTAAAGCTGTTGTTCATGATCTTAATGGCTTGGAGGAATTTTCATTTTAGAACAATTGCATCTTACTGTATCTAATTATCAGCCTTACCATAACCTCAGTATAGAAAGAAGAGAAAACTTCTTTTCGCCTATCTATTCCTCCTCTTCTCCCTAAAATCTAGATTATTATTATTATTTTTTTTTGCCAGATAGGATTTCAGTAACAGTAGGTTTTTTCAGCAAGGCTTAAACATACGCTTTGTTTGCTTATGGCTTCCAACTGTTGTGAGTTTATAAAATATAATTTATACCTCACTGCATTGTATGAAGCCAGATACAATAGTAATGTATGCAGTATATCAGAGCCGAGCAAGCCATAGCTTGATGTCATACGTGAACCCCTTGAATGTCAGTTTTTGGTCTGCTTGGCTATACTAATATCAAGTGCCAGGGAAATCAGAAGATTCGGGCAGTTCAAATTAGTATAAAGATTTAAGCCAAGCTTAAGTTCTCTACGAGAATCCGAACTACTAACAGTCAAAGGAAATTAGTGGGAGTTAAAAAGAAATTCAAGTTGGGCTGGACTTAAATCTCTTGTGGGCGTGCAGGGACTCATGACTGATGATGCATGGTCATTTCCTACAACTAGCCTGGTTTGCGGATACAATAAACATCTCAATTACCCAAGCTTAAATTGCTCATTTTTTTGTTAGGATAATCAGAGGGAAATGATGCAGATAATCCTAGTTTGAATCCTGAAGTTAAAGCACTGGAGTCCATATAAGGTGTGCATCTGTGTAGAACTAAGCCACCAAGAGTGACAAGGTGTCAAATGTGTATGGTCCAAAAGGATGTGTATGTTAATTAACATTATACCAAAGGAGTAGATTTAGCCAACCGATTGCCTTGCTCATGGATGCTGTGTAAATTGCCTCTTTTTTCCATATGGGAAGGCATATCCAGCTTCACTTCTCCTATCTTGCCCTCTTTGAGCTATGCTGGCTGTGTAATTGGAAACTTAGGGAAGGCTAAACTGTTCTTGAAGAAGATGCAGGTAACTGCTTGGTCTCTCTAACCAACATGAAGTGATAACGAGAGCCTGAATTAACAGTGTACCTGAATAACTGCAATTATTGCTTCAGAGAGTCTTTTTGACAACTTGGCCCTGCAACAAGATCAGTGATATTGTTGAGTAGGTAATGGTGCCATTCAATGAGATTAGAGTAGTGAAGCAATACATCCCAGTGGCTTGTTTATTCTATTTCTTTAATTTTGTTTTGGAATTTGGAATCGGAATTAAAGAATGGATTGAGTGAGACCTTTTCCAACTGCCTGACATATTGTGGAATTGCGCTCTGGGTCTATTCAATCAAGTTGTTGCTAATCTCCATATGTGACAAACTGAGAATACCATGGTTCTGATGCATGCAAACTTTTAATGTAAAAATCCCGCCTTCCTTTCCCTTTCTATCTTTTTCTATTTCAAGTTAAAAATATTTTTCTATTTTTTTGATTATCATTCCTTTACAGTTTAGACAGAAACAGGGTGGAAAATTATTGTTAGCTAATAATTTGATCACCATTTTCTAAAAAAAAGAAAAAAAAAAGGATTGGGCCTGAGATAGCATCCTTACCAATTTCAAAGCAACTGATGCACAAAGCAGAATTTGCTGACAGATATATTAATACATTGGTTTGTGTATGAAGAATATAATAGCGTGTTAGATTTACCACTGAACCCAATTGACTGTTTACAGCAGGGGTCTCCAACCTTGGCAACTTTAAAACTTATGGACTTCAATTCCCAAAATTCTGGGAGTTGAAGTCCACAAGTCTCAAAGTTGCCAAGGTTGGAGACCTCTGGTTTACAGCATTCAATCTAGCACTGGACTTGAAAAGGAGATATAAGAGGGGAAATAGTTATTGACCCCTGGAAAAGTAGAAGTGTGAGAAAGAGACTCAGAACAATCCTGCCTGGACCTTGTTGTCCTTAAAAAGAAGTGGTCAACACATAGCTCTCTTGCAAGGTTGCTTCTCAGCAACCAATATTTAAAGTGTGCTGTGTATGGTTCAGAAGGTAGTAAACAATATTCATAGCCAGTGACTGATTGACCTTCTCAGAACTTTTCTTTTAAAATCACCCAAGTAGCTGCTGACTACAAATACTGCCCACAAATGCCAGAGTTTAACCAAGCGATGTGTGAGAAAGTATTTACTTCTGTCACCCCTGCATCTCCCTAAATAGATAACTTCAAGTTGTGAGAATGGGAGAACGATCTTGTTCTAACCACGTCATCTACCCCAATGCGTATTTTATCTATATTTATCCTATGTCCCCTTAGCTTCTTTTATTCCAAGTTAAAAAGTCCCAACAGCTAAGAGTCTTTCAGGACTTATAGAGGTCTATAATGTGATTAACAAACAAACATAACTGCTGTAGTCCTTCCTTATGGGTCATTTTGGTTTGCTTCCTTTTGCGTCTTTTTTAGTCCTGTAATGCTTTTCTTAGAAATGCAGAGAGCAAGGATACTCTGTTTGGCCTCATCATAGGTTACATGATTATTTTAGCAGTTCTATTTTCAATTCATTTCCCTGAAGATCCCAACATTACAACTGTTGTGTTTTGGGATGACATTTTCCCTGCCCTATTCACTTTCATTCTGAGATCCCATTCATCCTTTGACACTGCCAGATCAGACTCTATCTAGGTATAAATGGACTTTGTGCCAACATACACAACATGGATCACTCTGCATTTATTTACCGTGAACTGCATGTGCCATTTTGATCCCTCTCACCCAATTTAGAAAGATCATTTGGGAATCTCCTTTTCATGTTATAGTTTGGTATCATCAACACTGCAGTTTGGTATCATCAGCAAACATGGGCCTTCATTCGTCAATTCTAACTGAACATTTATATACAGGCTGTAAAGTTCAAGAGCCATTCCCTGGGAGATTAGATTTTTTCAGTGTGAGAATTGCTTATTTACTTCTCTTACTGGTTTCCTGTTTTTTAACCATTTGTCAGTCTGTGATAGAACATATCCTCTGTTTTGGTGGAGATCAGTTTGTTCAGTTGCTGTTGCTGAAAAACCTGTTGGAGACTTTTAGATGTTATAAGAATTCAATACCTGTTGGATGACCATGACCTGCCTGTTGGTTGGCACCCATAAAAAGCAATTTAGGAGGACAGTAGAGATATCATAATTTGCTTTTAAGTCCTACAAAGACATGATTAAGTGAACAAATCATGTTCTTTCAGAATTAATTCCTACTGAATTCAAAAGGCCTTTGTTTTGGGTAATTATGAAAGAAAATAATGGAGCTTTTAGTTCTACTCAGACTTGTTGAAATCAATGAGATAAGTAGGTCACTCAGATTCTCTAAATGCTTGCAAGTTATTATCTGTTTGAATTAAGGATTTTTTAAAAATATTCTTGCTATTTAACAGCATCATTCCTCAGCCTCTTTAATTTGATCATTCCATCAAGCATCTTTTTTACCTCCCATTAATGTAAATCCATACGTTTCTATAGCATGATGCATACTAATTCTTGCTTTAAGCAGCTTCAGCTTATATCTACATTCTCTTATTTGGTTGGGAGACTGTCTTGTATTCTCATACATAACCGCAATCATTTTACTTTTGCTCTCTTTCTTTCATTTCTTTTTATGTCCCATTCCCCTGATCCATTCCTGAAAAGAAGTACCAAGTAATGGTCTGACCCACATTTGGAACCTCTCATAAAGTTTGTTTCCTTCAATAATTATTTCAATGTTTCATCATAAACAGATAAGAGCCATGGTGACGTGGTGGTTAGAATGCAATATTGCAGGCTAATTTTGCTGACTGTAGCAGTTCGATTCTTACCGGCTCAAGGTTACCTCAGCCTTCCATCCTTCCAAGGTTGGTAAAATGAGGACTCAGATTGTTGGGGGCCATATGCTGACTTTGTAAAGTGCTTAGAGAGGGCTGTAAAGCACTGTGAAGCAGTATATAAGTCTAAGTGATAAGTACTATAAACAATAAAAATCCATCACGAGTTTAGATTCTTTCTTTTTTTATCTATATATATGAATAGACTTTAATATTAAGCACGTATTTGAAAATATTTAGTTTTTTCTAAGCAAGCACTAAAAATAATTTTCATTCCCTCTTGTATCTCCAAATCGCATTTTTGAATCCTTTCATCTTTACCTCATCCATACGTTCATGCCACCTAAGAAAATAACCTTCCCCCCTCCAGTCACATTCATTCAAATTATTGCAGTTTTCCCCCAAATTCAGCTCTTTCCTCTATTATTACCATTCACGGAACTGCCATCAACCTATAATTACTCTTTCAGTGTGCAGCCATAATAATCTATATGTTCCCATTTCAAACTTTCTGACACACATAATTAAAACCAGACCCTTTTCTTCAGTGCACAAGATCAGATAATCTTAAATTTATGGATGGATTGATTTATCAAATTTAGGCACTGCCTGTTCAATCTAAGAAACTCTAAGTGGTTTTCAGGTAAAAAAATTCTACTATATTTATGTCTATTTCATATATACAAAAAATATTTTGTAAAAAAATTCATTCATTCATTCATTCATCCCAGTCCAAATCACAATCTTCATTTGGCAAGATCATTACTATATATGCCAGTATATATTGATTTTCTGCACCCAACATAGCTTCCATCAAAAAGCTTTTACATAATGGTTTTTAGTAACAGAGAAAAAAATGGAAGAAAGGTTATCAGCTTTTTGGCATTCCATACTAATACTAAGGAGAATAGCAGTTTTAGCATATATTGTTCAGTATGATAAAACAGATGATAAAAAAGGCCAAGTATATCTTAAATATGCTGATGGTTTTCTCTACAAGCTACAACCTCTTGCCAAATACAATATACATGCAATGTCATCAGAGAAGTATCTACTGAAATTTGCCTACAAAAGTGAACCTTCTCAATTAAAACTAAGAACATTTCAATTTTTTGTTATTTTCCCATACTAGTAAATAAACCTTACTTTGAACTCAGCTTTCAGACTGTAATCAGTCCCTGGTTCAATTCAAGTTGAATCTTACTCTTTTCACTAGATTCAAGAAATCTTTTAGTTCTTCCATACAAGTGGTTTTCAACTTATTACCACAACTGGGATTAAAATTTCCATTGCTAAGCAAGGTGCTTATTAAGTGAATTGGCTCTGATTTTACGATCCCTTTGCCATGCTTGTTAAGCAAATCACTGCAATTATTAAGTGAATCTGGCTTCTCCCATCGGCTTTCCTTGAAAGTCTGCTGCGAAGGTTGCTAATGGGGGAATCACATGACCCCAGGATGCTGCAACCACCATAAATACATACTGGTTGCCAGAATCCCGTATTTTGATCACATGACCTGGGGAATGCTGTGATGGCCATAAGTGCAAGATTGGTTGTAACTCACATTTTTCAATGCTGTTGTAACTCTGAATGGTCATTAACAAATGATTGTAAGTTGAGGATTACCTGTATTTGCACATAAACTGTGTGTCATTAATTATGTTCTTTAGCAACCCATGTTAGTAAGCTATCTGGGATTGCCAAGCAGTGCAGTAGACAATTTGTACACATCCAATGTTGCATCTTAGTAATGTGTTGGTTATGAATATTTTCAGCAAGTAAATCTTTTAACCATTCATTTTTAGCCTTTGTCTACCCACTGCAGGATGAAGGCCTCCTCTGCATGTTTCCAACCAATACAGTCCTTAGCTTTTAATATCTTTTAATATGTGTAATATTAAAAAAAAATAAAAATCTAACTTTTCGTAACATTGTATCTGATTTTGTTTACGTTGAGTTTTCATATTTGCTGAAGAGGTGTTGAATATTTCTAAAGTCTGACGTGCCTCTAACGTCTACTGATTTTTAGAAACCCCTGGGATCTTCCAAATATCCTCACAAACATTCAAAAACAGGAACAAGCAACCAAAATAAAATTATCATGTGAAGCAGCAGGGGGAGCTCATAGGCTTATGCTCATTTGAGGAAAAGCAATAATCTCCTTTTAATGACCCACTTGGCTCTTTATTATATTTTCCTCTACATTAGCCATAATGTTTTTATACATGCACACCCTATTATATTTGGTCGGTTTAAATAATGTTTACTACTCCAGTTAATTTATTATTTCTGGAGTTTAAAACATGCATAAAAGTCTGTTAAAACAGGATTTGAGGCTATATATTTGTTTGATTGTGTTATGCTTCTCCCAGATTCCAAATGAAATATCTTCTCACATCAGATCCTGAAAATATCAGCATTCTGAAGATAATTTCTGTTTCAAAACAAAGCAAAATATGTGTAGTAGTGGCACAGAGGGAAACTATCTCATATAATAGGCTAAGAATTATATCTGCTAGTAGATACAGTATAAACTAGCTGGCCACAGGAATTGTGTATGCTGGCAGTCACAGAAGAATTGTATATACTTTTACTTCAATTCAATCAAAGGCCAGCTCTAACTTTAAGCAGAATGAGGTAACCATTTCAGATGGCAGATGCTCATAAGCTGAAAATGGCAACAGAGTCGCTTGTTGAGATGGGGGCTAAAGCAAACAAACCAAATTAAATCTCAAAGCAAACATCAAATCAAATCTCAAATCAAATCAATAAATATGATTCAGGGCAGTGTTGTGCCAGGCAGCTTGTGTTGGACCATTTATTGCCGTGTTTCACAAACATTCTGCATTTGTGGATCCCCAAAATGAGGCCATTCAGTTAAAGAAGCATCTCCCTCTCTATACTTGCGGCCTTAAAAGCATTCATAATATTCAGTGACTAAAAAAAGAAAGATTTTACTTACATTTCTCTATGCCTTTCCATCTCTTCTAGTTTTAAGGCCTTTTTAAAACTAAACTTTGTAAATAAAAAAAATCAAAATTAAATATTTATTTATTTCATGAATTATTTTATTTACCACGTACTATAATAACAACAACTCTTAGCATAAACTGGTTGAAAATAATCTTCAGTAAACATCTTTGAAGCTAAGGGATTAGGAACAAGTAAATCTCCAGCTCAGTAAAATCTCATTTTTGAATATTCACCGTCAATATTCACTGTCAATTTATGTGGACAATCACTTAGATATGAGCCAGCAATGTGCTGCAGCTGCCAAAAAAGCCAACACAATGCTAGGCTGCATTAATAGAGGGATAGAATCAAGATCACGTGAAATATTAATACCACTTTACAATGCCTTGGTAAGGCCACACTTGGAATACTGCATCCAGTTTTGGTCACCATAACGTAAAAAAGATATTGAGACTCTAGAAAGAGTACAGAGAAGAGCAACAAAGATGATTAGGGGACTGGAGGCTAAAACATATAAGGAACGGTTGCTAGTTTAATGAAGAGAAGGACGAGGGGGGACATGATAGCAGTGTTCCAATATCTCAGGGGTTGCCACAAAGAAGAGGGAGTCAAGCTATTCTCCAAAGTGCCTGAAGGCAGGACAAGAAGCAACTGATGGAAACTAATCAAGGAGAGAAGCAACCTAGAACTAAGGAGAAACTTCCTGACAGTTAGAACAATTAACCAGTGGAACAATCGGCCTCCAGAAGTGGTGAATGCTCTCCAATACTGGAAGTTTTTAAGAAGAGACTGGACAATCATTTGTCTGAAATGGTATAGGGTTTCCTGCCTGAGCAGGGGGTTGGACTAGATGACCTCCAAGATCCCTTCCAACTTTATTGTTGTTGTTGTTGTTGTTATTATTATTATTATCATTATCATTATTATTATTATTATTATTATATTTCTTGTTCCTTTTTCTTTTCTTTGAGATTTGCTTGGGTGAGAGCACATTTCTATTTTCCACTTGAGATCTTTTTAATATTGCCAGTCTTCTGAATTCTAGTATTCAGGTTACTATTGGTATTACCACTTATGTGTTTCAATGAACTAGTTTAAATCGACCGCTCCATTTTTCACAAATGAATAATGTAATGAATATGATAAGGCTGCAGTAGACATGTGGTGGACCTCCAGACTACCAGTGGTCCACAGACCATAGTATGAAAATCGCTGCTCTACATTATCCTTCTACCCTCAAATATAATGGTGATCAATAGAGATAAACTCTATTTTGTCCCCCATCTCAGATAGGAGAATGAATTTACTTTCTAAAATAAGTTGTAGTCTTGAGGATGATGTTATCCATTCAGTTGTGTCCGACTCTCAGGCCAGGACTCTCCATGTCTTCCAATTTTGCACTACTTCTTAAGTTGTGGTCATAGAGGTATTTATTTAAGACTAGAGATAAAGCTGACATGGTATCATAATAGTCCTAGGAGACAATAAGCGAAATTAATATACTGCAGACTCAACAGCCAACTCTATAATTTCTATAGAATACTCTGGAGTTCATAAAGGTTATAGCTAAAACATCATCAGGCAAAGTCCAGGAAGATCAATGAGTATTACTTTGGGTGGTGAGAACATATATCTTCTAACTAATAATGTTTCTAAAGAAATGAAAATGATTTGTTAGAAACAAATTACTCTTTGAGATACTGAACCACTGTAAATGGCCTTTAAAGCTTCTGTTATCCCCCCATGTTAACAATACTAAAGGAGATTAGATAGGATTTTGTACTGAAGTCTAAGGCTATTAGTTTTGTACTTCTGTATTCTTGATTTTTTTTTTTTTTGGCTTGGCTGTCAAATCAATCTGCAGTAACTGCTGAGTTTTTGATAGGCTACTACTACAATACCCATGTTTATACCAACATCACTGATCGCCTGCTCTTTTCCATGTTTCTCCTTTGTGGCAAATAATAAATGAATGCCTGAAATTCACAAAGCACTTAAGTGCACAGTGATTTGCTCTTAGAATTTTGTGAAAGTGGTTTTTTTTTGTGTTGATAATGTGTGTATATGTATAGCTGCATGTGTCCATGTGTATCTAATCAGAAGGAACATACCCAGATTCTTGTAATAGAAACACAGTAGCATACGTAGGATTAGGAGACAAATGTATAATTATGTGTACAACCAGTGTTTTTTTTTTTGTAAAAAAAAAAAGGTGCTGGAACTCACACACGTCATACAACCCGCCTTGCCTACCCTACAAGGTTTACCTTTGTAGTTGAAAAAAAAACCTCTTCAATTTTTAGTGTATCTAAAAGACTAGGATTTTGTTCAAGGTAAGTTAATACTATTAATGTTACCATGCACCGTGTGGCTTTAAATTACAAGAAGGCATTTTATTAATCTTTTGAGACATTTACCACTGGCATACCCATTTAGTTTAATGAGTGGAAATGTCAGCTTTCTATGTGGAATGAAATTGGCCCAATAAAAAAAAATTTGGTTGCTTGTAAAAGATTGAATTATTTTTAAGTTGTCAAACAAGATGGAAAAATTTACATTTGGAGTTTAATAGGGATATTGACTTGAAACAAATTAAAGTTGAAACTTTGTCAGTGAACAGACTTTTAATCTACCTTTAAGTTAAACCCAATTTAATAAATAGATCTGATTAAACCTCATACTAGAGGTCTACCTTTACATCTGACCAATACATAATTAATATATATTATTTTTAATAATACCTCCAAATCACAAGACATTGGCTTTATTTGTGGTGGTCTCCCATGGAGAATGAGACACGCACGCAGGTATCTTGGGATGAGAGCCCAGAGCTGACTCCAGCACCCTCTTTTATTGTTACTAAGGTTTTTACATCACACAGCGTAATCAAAAGACGTATATAGGGGTGGTTACAATATATCAAATAACAGACACTTTCCAGATGCAAGGCTACAGCAGGTGTTCTTATCAGAGTCTGTCTAAATGGTTGATGAATGCATCCTGTGTCTAGAGCAGTCGTTTGTTATCTCTGGGGCCCTTGTGGGAGATGCCCATGGACATTTTTGTGCAATTAATCCCACATCTCCTGCTTTTCTGTTTTTTTTTCAATGTTACTCACTTCCAGTTCCAGAAGGGATCTTGATTCACTGATTAAGGCGTCCTTCCTAGTGGAGGGCGTAACATTTTTGCACATTTGCAGGAGGGAGGGAATACATTGAATGCAACAACATAGCAATACAAATAATATCAAAATGGTTACTATAATAGAAATCAAAGATCGTAGCCAGGATCCATCCGGTAGCCAGGACCAAAGGGCACCCCAAATATCCACGGTGCCTGATCCATCGCTGCGTAAGGGATTATTTTGGAGCAAAGATTCCATTTTCCTAGCTGTAGCAGAAATATTAGGTTGAAAATCATGTATATACATACAACAATGAGAATGAATTAAAGCACATACACCGCCTTTTGCTGCTAAAATAATATCTAAAGCATACCGATTTTGCAAAACTACTCCCCTTATTTCCCCCATTTCTTGATTAATCATTTTAATGCTGTTGATTGTTTCATTAAACATATGAACAGTCCAATTGTTAAGCAAATGAAGGTCTCTATAGTTCATGGCAACTCCTAGATTGGGTAAAATCCCTCTGCTGATTTGAGTCTCTAAACTACTACCCAATGTTAGGGGTTGATCCGAGGAACCAGTATCACGTTTGTTCCGCAGGCGTCCATCAGGGAGATGAGGCAAGGCATATACAGCAGGAGTCAAAAGGCCCAGTGTACAGGTGCCTTTCCAATCCTTAGGCACCTGGCGATAGGCTCTACGGCCACATAGTAGCCACATATCGGGTAACTCATAATAACCCTGGTGAGACTCATTAGCAAATGTTATTATGGATTCCATGTCAAGGCAAGCCATGTAGGTACTGATGTTTGTCCTTTGATTGCTTCGATAAGTGTCATTTATCTTAGTAAGGTTGCTTTTGATGGATTTGCATTTCTTTGCTGAATTCCATATAATAACTTGAACTATAAGTTCCCAAATAAATGGCAGTACGGAATAGTCCTGTGCTATAAAAACAAAATCTGGCAGGTTCCATTGTACGAGCGCCCACAGCATATGTCATATTCAATGTCTCTGTAGTTATGCTCCACAGCTGCTTCCATCCTGTTTCATTGAACGGGATGGCATGGAAAATAAGGCCACCACGACTGTCACCAGGAATTTGCATGCAGATCCAACAGTTCGTGACGTTAAGTGTAAGAGCAGTGCGCCTGGCATCCCGTACAAAAGCATTAAAAGCCCACAGTCCCTGATCCTCATATGCCTGGCTGAGGTGGTGTACGTTGAGCCATATAAGGACGAACACAACGAGCTGGAGTCCAAATGATCTCGCCATGGTCGTCTATTGCAGCATAGCCTCGACCCCAAGTAATGAGGGAGGCAGGCCCTTTCCAGGTGGGATCAGGCAAACGTCGATAGTATACCTGGGGGCATGAAGAATCTGTGGGAGAAGCAGAAAAATGCCTGCTTGCGGCAGTTGAGCCAGGGGTGCCAGAAACATTCAAAAAGTTTAAGGTAAAAAGTACAAGATTAAGAGTGTTTTGTATCCCAGGCAAGCCGGGGGTATTTTCCCCTTTCTTTTTTGCATGCATAATTTCTTTTGGATTGCCCAGGATAGAAAAAGTATGAATACAATGATTAGTAACATGTTTAGCAGACTCACCCCTTTGAGGGGTGGCCATAATAAAACCTGAATAGGTGTCAATGGAAACATGCAAATATTTCCAGGGGGCAAATGGCAAATATTGCGTAACATCCATTTGCCAAAGTTGACAGCTCTGCGTCCCTCTTGGGTTGACCCCTTGAGGAACAGAGTGTGCTTGGAGGCTGCAGGTGGGACATTGTTGTATGATAGCCGCAGCCTCCGTAGCTGTTAAAGAAAATTGTTTCATTAAAGCCTTCTTATTTTGATGAAAATATGAATGGCTGTCCCATGGAGTTATGGGAGATAAAACAAGGACAGAAACGTCCTGGTGAGTGGAGGCAGCCGAAGCGGCAGCATCCGCCTTGGCATTGCCTTCGGAGATAATACCAGGGAAAGGTTGGTGACTTCTAATATGAGCAGGAAAAAAACAAGTAGAGCGGGAATGAAGAAGGGATTGGAGTGTGAGAAATAGACTGAGGAGAGAGTCATCCAGTGAGGGTGACACATATGAGTCAGATAAAGAGGTGAGAACTTTATATACATAAAGACTATCTAAAATAAGATTAAAAGGTTCAGAAGAAAAAGTTTGTAAAGCCAATATTGTAGCGGCAAGTTCAGCACGCTGAGCAGAAGTTTGAGGAGGAGTAATTTTTGTGTGCCATTGTTCACCCTCCTTCCATACACATGAACCATAAGTCTTGCTGCCATCAACATACAGGGTGACAGCGTTAGGAATGGGAGAGGAGGAAATGGGAGAATGCAGAGAAATTGAAACATTATTAAGGAGTTGGAAGCGAGGGTCAGAGGGAATATGACAGGAAACAGATCCTGCCCAGTCAGCAAGAGAAAGTTGCAATATATCTGAAGAGGCAAATAAAGGTTCCCATATAGTAAGAGACATGGGGACATATAAAAAAACAATATCAAATCCAATTAAACATTTTGCTCGAAAACGGCCCTTTGTAATTAAAAGAGCAAACATATATGGCAGTGGATTGATAGATTTGCGAGGGGTATTGGGGAGGTGAATCCATTCAACAATGGAGACGCTCCCCTTTTGATGTTGGAGAAGGGCAGCTGTAGGAATAGAAGGAGTATTAAATATGGCCAAAGACAAAGGCTCATTGGGAATGGCCCGGTCCACCCATCGGGTGGAGAGGGCACTATTGATTAAGGCAAAAACATGTTTTTGAGTAGGGTTAAGAACAACAACAGAGGAGGGGGAAGTGTGGCCTTGCAAAGCCAAAAATAAGGGTGCCAATTGGGCAGTGGTGAGTGCAAGAAATGGACGCACAAAATTTATAGTGCCCAAGATTTGTTGTAAAGCAACTAAAGTGAGAGGAGAAGGAAGGTGGATGGCAGGGAGTACTGGAACAGAATGAGAGGCTAGGACTTTGTGTCCCAAATATAAAAAGGGAGATTGGGTCTGAACTTTTTCTGGGGCAACAATAAAGCCATAAGAAGCTAAAAGCTGAATAAGTTGGGGTAGGACAGTTTGTACTGTGCCAGGAGGACCCGGGGCAGCTAGGAGAATGTCATCCATATAGTGATAAAGCAAAAAGTTAGGATAGGATTTGCGAAAAGGCATCAAGGCAGCGTCCACAAAAGCTTGACATATGGTGGGGCTGTTAAGCATGCCTTGGGGAAGAACAGTCCATTGATAGCGAGGAGTAGGTCGGGACATGTTAGTTTGAGGCAAAGAAAAAGAAAAAAGTTGTTTGTCATCAGGGTGTAAAGGAATGGTAAAAAAACAGTCTTTTAAATCAATAATTGCCAAATCATAGTCTTTGGGGATCATATTTGGGTTGGGCATTCCGCACTGTAGCGGACCCATGGGTTTAATTATTTTGTTAATGAGGCGTAAATCATGAATAATTCTCCAGTTGCCTGATTTTTTCTTGACTACAAATACTGGGGTGTTATAAGGACTGGTAGTTGGTTCCAAATGGCCAGATTGTATTTGCTGATATACCAGTTTCTGCAATGCTTCTTGTTTTTCTAAAGTGAGTGGCCATTGGTCCACCCACACGGGGGTGTCAGAAAGGAGCGTAAGCTTCATGGGTGAAGGAGGCATTGTTAGTCTTCCAGAGTTAACTTCGCATTAAATTGAGAGAGTAAGTCTCTGCCCCATAAATTTGTGTGAAGAGGGAGGATGACAGGTTTAAATTTAGCAGAAATGCCTTTTGTGATTCGTTGTGCAGTAAGCCAATTTTTACTGGAGCTTGCCTGTTGGAGACCTCCCACTCCCCTGACTGCTGGTGAGGATTCGAGGGGCCAGTTAGAGGGCCATTCAGCTGTTCTTATGACTGAGACATCCGCACCAGAGTCTACAAGACCAGAGAAGAGAATGCCATTGATTAAAAAAGGCATCACCAGTTTTTGGGGAGTAATTTGCTTTGTTAGTGCCAATAAATCAAAAGAAGAATTCCCAGAGTGAGACGCATATGCAGCCTCTGGAATGGGTGGTGCTGCACATGGTAATAAGACCAAGCATGCCACCGTATCCCCCCGGTTCATTGTGACAGGGAGATTGGTATAAAATTGGACTTTTAGGGTGTCTTTATATGTGGGATTTATCAAACCTGGAAGCACAAACACTCCTTGTTCCCGAGCAACAGGTGTGGGAAGGATTATTGCCTCCGTTTCCGGAGGCAAGGGTCCAGAATAAAGGGTTTCAGCAACCGTGAGTAGGTTAGGAAAAGTAACAGAAAGATCAGAAGCCAATTTTAAATCAATGCCAGAAAAACATTGCGAAGCTGGAGTAAGATCTGAAAAGGATGCAGCCTTTGGAGAGGGATTAGCTACAGACCCCTTTGTTAGTTTCCCCGATTAGACTGAGAGGAACGGCACTGATTGGCCCAATGAAAACCCTTTTTACATTTTGGGCACACAGTTTTGGGCTTGGCTCCAGGGATGGCAGCGGGTCGAGCTGCGCCGCCTCCTGGAGCTCTGCGTTGTTTTTTAAAATGACTAGATTTCCCACAATTAAAGCAAGTGCCTTGGGGTTGATTCCCCTTTTGGATTGCAGCTGCAAGAGTGTCCATTTGAAAAGCATTGGTTCCCACAATGCGACAGGCTTTAAGAAAGTCTGCCAGAGTGGCCATGGGACTGGAAACAATTGTTTTAAGAATGGACTGGCAGTCTGCATTTGCATGTTCATAAGCCAATTTTATGAGGATTTCATTTGCTGCATCTCTGTTTGAAATTTGACGCTCAATGGCAACTTGCAAGCGATTCACAAAGTCTGCATAGGATTCAGTTGCAGTTTGGCGAATGGCAGAAAAAGATTGAATCGGGGTGCCAGACTCATCAACACGAGCCATGGCAGAAAGAACACAAGCATTAATGATAGGAAATGCAAAGGGAGTAAAAGTTTGAGCCTGAGCATTAAGGGTAGCAAAATTGCCTTCTCCAAAGAGTTGTTCTGCTGTCCATTGTGAACCTGGCTGATTAGCTCTCTTTTGTGCCTCTCTTTTATATTCAGATTCAAAAACTACGTATTGTGTTCCGTTAAGAAGCATGCGGAACAGATCTTTCCAATCTTGAGGCAACATTCGATATGCACTAGCAATTGAATGTATTAGTCCTCTAGTATAGGGACTGGTTATGCCATAATCTTTTGTAGCCTTTTTCAATTCTCTGATCATAGCCAGGGGAAGTGCTTCCCAATCAACTAGTAAGCCTGTTGCAGTCTGTTGGTAAGTAACAGGGAACAACTCTGTCTCGGATAGTTCAGAAACGCTTAAATCACCATTGTTTAAAGCCTTTTGAAAAGCACCACGGATGATTCCGGGCCAGGAGAGAGGAGGCAACGTGGCAGGAACAGAAGAGGCTATTTGCTGTTTATCAGGATCCATAGAATTTGCAGGGGCAGAAGGGTTAAAACCTGCTCCAGGGGGTAAGGGAGTGGCCAACATAACAGACGGATTTTTATACGGTGGGGGATCTAATAAAGGCTGATGAGGCGATTCAGCATAGGTTTGAATCAGAGTATAGGCAATTTTCCAAAGGCATAAAATCTCTGGGGGGGCTCTCGGAGACTGATGGAGAACAGTGCCAATTTTCCTCCATGTATCTACTTTTAAAGATCCAGACTCCGGATAGGATGAGCAGTTAGCCCATACGTAAGCAAGCAATTTAACAGCCTCAGATTTAGAAAGGTGACGGGTTAATTTCTGTTCCTGATCAGTAAGATATTTTTTCCTGCCAAGTAGCCTCAGCTCTTCCACATGCTGCTTTTGAGCGTGAGACATTCCACCCCCCATACTTACGAAGAGGAGTCAGTTGCCAGCAACTTCGTCGGGTGCACCAAGCCTATTCCAGGCGATAAGTAAAGGGTCGGCAGGGACGTATCCTTCAGTGGATCACGTCGGGGTCACCAGATGTGGTGGTCTCCCATGGAGAATGAGACACGCACGCAGGTATCTCGGGATGAGAGCCCAGAGCTGACTCCAGCACCCTCTTTTATTGTTACTAAGGTTTTTACATCACACAGCGTAATCAAAAGACGTATATAGGGGTGGTTACAATATATCAAATAACAGACACTTTCCAGATGCAAGGCTACAGCAGGTGTTCTTATCAGAGTCTGTCTAAATGGTTGATGAATGCATCCTGTGTCTAGAGCGGTCCGTTTGTT
Source organism: Crotalus tigris (assembly GCF_016545835.1). NCBI lineage: Eukaryota > Metazoa > Chordata > Lepidosauria > Squamata > Viperidae > Crotalus > Crotalus tigris. Next base: position 247,368 of record NW_024096617.1, on the reverse strand, counting down.
ATCTCTGGGGCCCTTGTGGGAGATGCCCATGGACATTTTTGTGCAATTAATCCCACATTTATTCTTAATCCTCCCCTCTGCAGTTTGAATATAAAGTACAAAAGACTAAAAAAAGATTTTTTTAGACATCCCAGCCTTTGAACTACCCAAGGAACCAAAATAGCAAAGTTTTGCTGTCAGGCAAGCTTCCACACCAGCCGCCTTTCTTTCCTCTCGCTTCGCCTCTTTAACCTCACATCCCACCTTCTGTAAGGGAAGGCAAAAGGCTCGCTCACCCTCTGGTGAAAGATGGCCTCCATGTTTATGTGTCTCCCACCGCCACCATCAGCTTCCACACCACATGGTCCAACCCAGCCAACCAAGCCACACTGTGGCTGTGGTGCTCTGGCGCCTCATGGCTCCTCCTAGAGGCAGACAGTACCGGAGGGGATCCCGCTTGCACTGTACTGCCAGCGGGGCATTTTCAAAAACAAACGAGGATAGGAAGGGAAACAATAGGAAAAGAACGCAACTCTGGAAAATCCATCAAAAAAAGGTGCTGGAACTCTGTTCCAGTGTTATGATTATTATCATTTTTGCGGCCTTTTGACAGGCAGATTTTTGTCACACTCATAAGAAAAAAAAATAATGTGTTACCAGGAAGTTTCAGAAAAACCGGAGGAATGTGGGAACAAATAACTAAAGTAAGATCATATCACAGAGAACAGAAGAATACAAGGAGAATATTTACGCAGGAATTTTTACAAATGATGACGAAGCTACTGCAAGAACTAAATCTGAAGAAACAGAGGAAAGGGAATGAAACAAGGAGACAAGGCATAAATATCCCTGTGCATGTTTAATACACACAATGAATTTATAATAAGAATGGCAAGAGTGGTAGAAGTGACAATTAGAATAAAAATTGGATTGATTTAACTGTTTGAAATATACAGTTGACATTACTTTATTAGGCAAAAATGAAGTTCTTTATGAACATAAACATGAACACTAAACTATCTCAGTTAATATTTAATGAAGTTAATATTGGTTTGCGCATTTAGTAAACATACATTTATGGCAAAGAAGTGAATAAGTAAATAATTCTATTTTCTTGGGCTCAAGAATAGACAAAGATGAACGGTATACCAGAGAAATAAAGGGGGGATTAATTCTAGAGGAACAGCAACGAGAAATTTAGACTAGATAAGGAATTTTCAGAATAGTGAAAGTGATATTTTTTCTTGTGGTAAAGTATGTTGGATGAAAGTGAAAGTTGGATACTGCAAAGAGTGGGAAAAAAAAAGTAAATGCCTTTGACTTGTGGATTTGGAGACCACAAATAAGAATCAATCAATTGATCTTGGATCAAAGGATGGCTGACTCTTCTTTTGAGCATGTGTTGCTAATGATGGATGAGAAAAAATGATTAAGCTTGGTAAGGTTGAGAGAAGTAGAAGAAAGAGAAGAGAATGGATAAAGTAGACAAATAGGATGAAAGGGATTTATTAATATCTTTTTAGGAGAGCTATGAGCAAGGTTTAACTACGTAGTAAAAGTTTGTCTACTTACCAGGCATTGAATTTGAGTGGGTGACATCTCACTGGCATTACCATTAATGGAATTTATAACATTTAATATTTAATTTATGCAGGATTTAATGCGTGGTATTTACTGCTCAGTGGTTATAGACATTGACCTTGTCATCTGGAGAGCTGACAGCTTGAGCTCAAGACCCAAGCTCTGTACAACGGGGTGAGCTCCCATTACTTGCCCTCCTAGCAGTACAAAAGCATGCAAATGCAAATAGATTAATAGGTACCACTTTGATGGGAAGGAGACAGCCTTCTGTGTGCCTTTTGCGTATAGCCATGCTGGTCACATGACCATGGAAATTGTCTTTGGACAATGCTGGCTCCCTTGGCCAAGAAACAGAGATGAGCATGATACCCTTGAGTTCGACATGACTGACAGAGAAACCTTTACCTTTATCTTTATTCACTGTCAAAGGACTTCTGCTCATACACTTGGACTGCCTTTTGTCCTCCTCCATATTTCCAAAATATGCATCAATTGCTTCAGGCATACTCTAAAACAAAAATGTAGAGTATGAATGGAATGAAGCACCCTTTTTCATTCTTAAATCTGCTAACTCTATGGAAACCCACCATAGCATTCTACCCATTATATTTATTTCTTGGTGTGAGGAATACACGTCCATTTCTAATCAGGTTTACAGCCATTGGAAAATAAGCGTAAGCCTGTTTTTAGGATGCAAACTGGATTTCTGCTTGCATCAGCAAAGATTTTCAAAGGCTGTTTCTTTGTGTGTCCCAGGATATTTCAGTGAAAAGCAAATGAAAAATATAACAATGAATTATTAGTATATCTGTAATGATACAATAAAAAAAAAACTTGTGGTAAGACATAGCCAAGCCAAATTGCTTCTAAATAATAAAAGAGCAAGGACTTTGGGGAGACCTGAACAATTTGAAAACAGTTTCAGCTGATAACCACACTTATTAAAACAAATAAGATTGTCTGGTATACTATAAATAATTTTAGTAAAGGCCAAAAGATTTCTATGATCTGAAGAGAAACCGGAGAATATTCTCCATGCCATGTCATTTTTTTTGGGGGATGTTTTCTGCAAACTGGGAATGATCACATTATTACTGAGATGACTTCTCCATTTGACATGGCAACTGTCCATCTGGCCACCTTTAGGAGTTACAGGTGACCATTCATCTCTTGTTTCAAGGAAAAGGTTGGGTTTTTAATTTTCTAAATAAATATATTAAGTATAAAATATATTTCAGCCATGGCATTTCAATACCTTTGTGTCCATACCATTTCCTCATCACTTTCCATCAGGGCAGTTGGCTATGTAATGCTGGATATGATCATTTGTGATGAGATCCAGCAGAGCGATTTGCAATTGTTTTTATCATTCTCATCCAAAAAGAGCCCACTCCCCTCCTCTATTATGTTACTTTTTCTTTTTTCTCTTTAATGTGGGTTTTTTTCACTTGCTTGGAACAAATCTTATGGAGCTTGATTTTGCAGGAAGCTTTCGGGAGCACATTTGCCCTTTCTTTGGTGGTATTGTGAAGCCTGGCTAGATAAATATTGTTTCATAGTGCTGATGGGACATTGGCTCTAACTTCAGGGAACTGGAGCAACTGGTAGACCTCCTCAATTGTCTGGTAGCAACATCATTTTGCTGTGCAGTTCATGCTAACTGTTGCCAGCACCAACACAACACCCACCCACACATCCACACATACTAATGATGATGATATTATTTGTTCAGTTGTGTCCAATTCTTGGCAATTCTATGAGCCAGGTCTTTCCACATCTTCCAATCTTGCACTGCTTCTTTTGTTTTTTCTATGCTCTGGCTGGTGTCTGCCCAGCCTAGTATCCTACATATGCTACATATATTCAATATGCTTTAGATTTTATATAACAAAATAAATAAAGTAAGTCCAGTTAATCAATTTGTGAATTCCTGTTGACTTCAAGAGAACACTTCTGATCAAACCTGCTTAGCCATATACCAATATGTAACTTACTAAGGAATGACATTCTAACTAAAAAAAAATGCATTTGTGTATGCGCGCAAATCTCTAAGGTTGAATTCAGCTCTGACTACTGCATTCTAGTTTGGTGCATTTTGGTTCAAAAATAATTTAGTCTGCCAAATGTTAACCTGGGCATATTTTCTTGGGAGTAAGTGCCATTGAAATAAATTGGATTTATTTCTGATTAAATATATGCCACACAAATTAGAGGATTCACATGTTGCTGTGACAAAAATGACCAAGGATCTAAAAATAATCAGCTGGAGGAAGTAAACACTCTTTCATAATGGTGCTTTAATGGTACGTGATGGTTTTTTTTTTTAGGGGGGTTCTAGCAATTAATTCCACATTAAAATGAAAAGCGATAAAATGCCTGAGAATGTAACAATACAGGCTCCAGCATTAGTTAAACAGTCAGTTTCTCAGAACTCAGAAGGTTAGTTTGAATCTCCGTTTGGGGTTCCTGGATTTTTTGTAGGCAGTTCAATTCATGTTTTCAGAATAAAAGAGACAGTTAATTGATTCTGAACCTTCACTTGGGAGGAGGAAACTCTCATGTCTCATCTTATGGTTGAACACCTGCTCGGTCCCATCCAAGGCAGGTCTTTCTCTCTCCCACCCTCACCATTTCAGCATCTGCGATCTCTTCTGAATGCAGAGCATTCCCCTCGTTAGAATTCATCCTGGGGATAAACAACAGCTTGACACCTTTTGCTTAATAATGAAAAGGACAGAATAGACTGATTTAGTTATACCGTTTGCAGAAGACATGAGAAGCTCCATATGCATTAGATTCTGATATCTATTTCTTTGTGCATTTGTTTATTTTCTTGTCGGTTTGATGGTGGACCGTTTTTACCCACTCTTTTATGGCTCTTTGTAGTTCTGAGCAACCTCCAACAATTTGTTTAAACATCAATTAAAATAAATTATTAAAAGTTCAAAGACATTTTTTTGCCCCCAAATGACAAAACTACTACAAGTACAGTACATTAAAAGGCTCGACTGTTTTAAACTTCCTTCCTCAGTTATATTAAAGAGGGCAGCATTGGCATGGAGCTCAAAACAGTGAAGATGGCAGCTGTAAGCGTGCATTTAAAACCACCTTGTTGACTTTTTTGACCTTCTACTAGGGGTGCTTCTAGCATGGCTCTCATGGATCTATTTGGAGGTTTTTCAATGGAAAGCATAGTACAGCTGCACATTACTATGTGGGTTTCCTTTTTGACCTTGCAATAAGCTCTACAAAGTCCCTGAGGACACATTTTGCAGCAGATGGGAACATGAAATTTCTGTTGCTAAGCAAGGCACTTAAGTGATTTTTGTACCATTTCTTGCCACCGTTGTTAAGTGAATCTTTTCTTGCCACCGTTGTTAAGTGAATCTTGTTTCCCATTGACTTTGCCTGTCAGAAGTTCATAAAAGATGTTCACATGATCACACTGCAACCGTCCAGTTGCCAAGGATCCGAATTTTGATCACATGACCATGGGGATGCTGCAATGGTCATAGGTGCAGAAAATGGCCATTAGTTGCTTTTTTCAGAGCTGTTATTACTTTGAATGGTCACTAAACAAATGGTTGTATGTCGAGGACTACCTGTAAGAAAGTCGACATGCTCATTATAGCATTAAAATAAAATCCTGATATCTTTGTATCTATTAATGCACTTAAAAAGGGGCATGGCTTCACTCTGATACATTATGTAGAAACTGACTGCTGTTCCAAATTTATATGTTAAAGACTCTTATATAACATCAAAATGATATTCCTTATCGTTTAAATAATATAGCATAATTAAGTCTCTCTGACTCTCTTCAGTCTTTTCTTTTTAGCTCATTAATTTGCATCTGTTATTATGATGAGGGATTTCTTTTTATCACAAATTATACATAATACTTTGTAATCATTCAATCACTGTTTGGTGCCACTTACAACTTGTCTAATGTAAGGAATAATGAGTTTCAGATAACAGAAAGGAGAGCTGCTGGACTAAATAATTCAAAGTATTGTTGGTATGCAGATTTCAGAAATATTGCAATGAGATGGATTTATTCAGAATAAGCAACACTGATTAAAATCTAGTCACACAGTTTCTAAACGTTATTTTTTTTTAGAATGGAATTTCTTTATTGGTCAAGTATGATTGACACACAGAAATTTGTCTCCAGTGCATAAGTTCTCAGGGTACATACAAACAACAAAGTGATAAGCCATAGATCGTAAATCGTAAGATACAAACAACAATTGATAAATCATAATATACCAATAGGAGAAGATAGTACGAAAGATGAGAAGTGAGAAAGAAGAGAAAATGAGAAAGATGAGAAGATGACAAGGATAACAGCAATATAGCCTACTACATGGGTAAATACTGTATCTTTAGGCATCAGACAGTGCTGTTGGAGTTAGGTGTTTAGCAGAGTGGGAAGAAACTATCTTTGTGTCTAGTTGTTTTGGCAGCATATTGAGGGGAGAAGATGAAACAGTTTATGTCAGGATGAGAGGGGTCTATAGATATTTTCTCAGCCCTCTTTCTGATTTATGCAATATACAGGTCCACAGCTCGATTCTTGAAGCGATTTCAATCAGCCCCTTCATTGCCAAGAGTCCCCATGAAAGTCAATGGAGGTCCGCGGTGACTCAAAAAGCCAGCCGCAGCACCTCCAAGTCAGTTGATTTTACTGGCTCAGCGGCCTGGGGACAGGCAGGAACTGATGCCCCCCCCGCCCGGCCCGGGGAGATGCGAGGCCGGCTCAGTGGCCCAGGGACGGCCAGAAACCAATGCCCCCACTGCCTGCTGCCTGGCCTGGAAAGACACGAGGCTGGCTCAGCGGCCCGGGGACAGCTAGAAACCTATGCCCCCGCCGCCTGCCGCCTGGCCCGGGGAGACGCGAGGCCAGCTCAGTGGCCCGGGAATGGCCAGAAACTGATGCCCCTGCTGGCCACCGCTGCTGCCCAGCCCAGGGAGACGCGAGGCTGGCTCAGTGGCCCGGGGAAGGGCAGAAACCGATGCTCCTGCTGGCCGTTGCCCCCACTGGGCCTACCGCCCGGCCCGGGGAGGGGCAGGAACCGATGCCTCTGCCAGCCACCGGCCCCGCCAGGCCTGCCGCCCAGCCCAGGGACACACGAGGCCGGCTCGGCTGCCCCTCTGCCTGGTGCAGGTAAGCCCCTTCTCTCCCCCCTCCACTCATCCTCCATCTCCGGCTCTGCTGCTGCTTGGCCAACCAGGGCCACGACTTGCGGGAGGGCTGGCCTGCTCAACGGAGGCTCTGCTGGGCCACTCCCAGCATGGATCCCGGGGCTTCCCCGCATGGCTCTCCGTCCACATGCAGCTCAGACCGGGCCAGCCCCAGGGGGCAGGGCACCCGGCTGCAGGGCCAATCAGGAGCTCTGCGAGGGGGCAAATCTGCATGAGAGAGAGGGGGGGAGGGAAGCGCAAGTGCCTCTCTGTTTCTCTCTCTCTCTCTCTATGCCTTGATAAACTCAAGGTCTATGCCTTGAGTTTATCAAAGAGGACAAGCTATTTTTGGAAGATGCATTTTTGAAAGAGGCCTTTGAAAACTTAAGTTCCAGAGACCTCCAGACACTGTTAACAAATTATAATGTTTAATGCATTAAAATGGGGGAAATGATTACATAGGTGCCTGGAGAGTAATCATATCATTTTATTTAATTCTGTAAAGTGTAGTGGAAGCAAAATAAATCTAAGTTTAATTGTTGTCCAAGCTCGGCTCACTATTTTTCATTTTATACCCCTCCCGTGAGGCCATTCAAAAGTCAAATACAGCCTCAAATCCTCTCCCCCCCCACTCAAAGTTGGTCACTCCTGCTTTAATCCAAAACTGTTGAATTTCAGTGGCACAATTATTTGGCTCTACTGCTAGCTCACCTCGGAGGTCATCATCATTTTAAAGTAGCAGAGCATCACACTGTTTCTTTAATGGCATAGTGCTTGAATTAAGCCTCAGTGCAGACTTCATCATCATTTATTCTAGAAAATGCTGTGAGATATTGTCTCCAGAAATAGATAGATACGGTTTGAGCCTTTCAGACGCAGTGCTGATGCAGCTCAAGGCCCACTGCTTCTATAAGTCAAGCAGATCCTTTGTGTGTATTGAGTATAATCCATACCCTCAGAGTCTGATACAACGGTCATATTTTGTAGAAGCCTGGGGTTGCCAACTTAACAATGACAGCAAGTACAACTAATTAACACTTTACTCAGACCGAGTTGGATGATGAACAGAAGTTGCAAGCTGTAATGAATGCAGAATGATTCCCTGGTGGTAATCAGAACAGATGCCTGAAGTGATAGGAAATTAACACAAAGAAAACAAAAGAAAAAGAAACTAGAAAGCAACTTTAGAATGTATTTTTTCGTCAGTTTTACAGCTAGATGCTATGTCTTTGTAGATATCCAACTCTCTGATTTTTTTTGCTATTTGTTTTTCAAGGCAAAAATGCTCACACACTCTATTTTGATTCTCAGTCTGCCCCAGTGTGAGATCTTGTTAAAAATCCTTCAAAGAACGGGTGGTGGAAAGATCCTTTCGAACGTATTTTAAACTTTTTGCTAACTGGCATTAGCAACAGATGGAATGAATGAATGAATGAATGAATGAATGAATAAATAAATAAATAACCCTACAAACAGTTCTCAAGCCACTAGCAAAGTCTCACAGGAGAAACTAATAACAGAAGAGCTACTGAAATGACTGTGAAGATGTGCAGGAAAATAGAAAAAAAGCTATTTAAAAAAAAACAGAAAAAAAGAAACTAGGTACTTAGAGCCGTATCTTCATTTTAGTTCTAGCAGATTAAATGTTGTATAATTTGGATGCTAAAATAAAGAGAAACAAATAAATTGACACATATGGATCTAATAGCTGAGGTCAGTAGATAGCAAAACCTATACGAGTCCCTGGGTTTTTCACGGCCAATTGAGCTGTTTATGAATTAGTGGCATGTTTTCAATGCTGTTTCATCTCCTACCCATTTCTAGATGAACTTCTTGATATGACAGTGTTAGAAAAAAAAGTTGCCACAAAGAGTCCTTTATGATTCTAAAGTGTATCAAAGCCACTGTGAGAGTTTTGTTGGATCGTAGGCAAGGTACTGGTATGCTGTATCCTAAGCTCATTCATGTGAGGAGAGGAGAATTCAACATCAGAACACAGATTGTCCTTGTAAAAGGATCAAGAGCTGATGTCTAGCAGGTCCTGTTAAAATGATCATGGTTGCATATTAAGAAAAAGACTATGTTCAACCATCTGTCATGGTTCCGACAGATGAAACTCTTCAAAAGATCTTCGAGGCATTGTTTACCTTAAAGAATCTTTTATTCGACTGGCATAATATCGCACTTCATAATCAAAGCCCAAAACTGAATTCCCCTCCCCTGGGCACATAGTATCAAAGCACAATTCCCTCCTCCAATTAACAGTCATAAATCACATTCCCCAATTAGCTTGAAGTGAGGGCTTCCTCTCCAGTTCTCCAGCCCACCAATTCTTTATCAGCTCTGGGCTCAATAACCTTGCTTCTCACTCTACGTTTAGTGTTGTTATGTCTAGCTCAGTGGTTCTCAACCTGTGGGTCGGGACCCCATTTGGGGTCAAACAACATTTCATGGGGATCGCCAAACAACGCAGTCCGCCATTTCTTGAATAGAGTCTAATTCTATTGGCTTTCAAAAGCCAATAGGAATTATCCAGGCTGTCTCTGTCCTGCTGAGCCCGCCAAAAGTCCCATTCTGCAAACGGTGCTCCAAGTTGTCTGCAGCGAAGGTAAGCTATCTGGAAGTTTCCACCCCTCCCTGCTGAGCAACTACTAAAAATGTAAGTAAAAGAGGGCCAGAGGTGGAAGGTGGGAGGCCGGGCAGGCGCAGGGAGGGTTGCTGGCGCGTGTGGGGTCCGGCGGGTGCCTTACCTCCCTTAGGCTGGGCCAGCTGGTGGCCCAGCCGATGGTTGGCCTGCGCTGTCTCTACCGCTTGCCAGCTACGCCTTGGCTGGTGCAGGGGGCGGCACCACGCATGTGCGGCGCTCCCGGGCAGGGAAAGTCCTCGACTTACGACCGGTTGGGTAGTCCTCGACTTACGACCGGTTGGGAGTTGCGGCATTAAAAAGGTTGAGAACCACTGGTCTAGCTGGACTCTCATTCACATTCCCCCCTCAGCATCATCTAACTCTAAAAGCGAAAGGGAAAAAGATGGTACATTTCCATCTGTTGTCAATGCAAAACATCTGATGTTAGCAGCATTGACAGTGGATGTCTAGCAGATCCTGTTAAAATGATCATGGTTGTATATTAAGAGAAAGACTATGTTCAACCATGGAGAATCTGTATTGGTTATAATTCAACCTGCTGAATTTCCAGGTATGACTGTTTGTTTAATGACCATTCAAAGTTACAAAGATACTGAAAAAGCGACTTATGATTGTTTTTTCACTCTTATGACTGTTGCAGCATCCTCATGATCACATGATCAGAGTTCAGATGCTTGGCAACTAGTTCATATTTTTGACAGTTGCAGCATCCGGGGGTCTTGTGATCACCTTTTGTTATCTTCTGACAAGCAAAGTCAATAGGGAAGCCAGAGTCACTTCACAAGTTCGTTACTAAATGAATAACTGCAGTGATTCACTTAACAACCGTGGTAAGAAAGGTCGTAAAATGGGGCAAATCTCACTTAACAAATGTCTCACTTAACAGCACAAATTTTGGGCTCAGTTATGTTCATAAGTTGAGGACTACCTGTACTTTGGACAGCTTATCTTTAACAGAGCCAGATAACATGACCCATAACAAAGGACTATAGGAGCTATAGACTAAAATAAGTGGAGGGCATAAGATTGTTCATCCACATGTCAGACAGTTAGACCATCGTCTAATCTAGGATAAACAGTGCCTTGCTGTTTATTGTATGAAGCCTCAGTAGACACAAAATTACTCCTTAATAATCATTATCCAGATCCCCAAGCTGCCATAGAAGGCTCATAGTTCCCCATAGCACAGATGCAACTTTTAAAACAAATTTGAGAAAGTTTTAATCGCTTTGGTACTGCTGTGCACGTTTTTGTAAGGAAATCCACTGATGAGGATCTAAAGGAAGTCTGTGACATACATTTTACCGCAAACAGTTCTGTGGCCAGTATGGTTTTATATCTCTAATCATGGGCAATGAAGAATGAGATATTGCACATGGTGCTATGACTCAGATAACAGGAAGCCCTGAAGCTCTGCATGAGGTTGGAATCTTGCCAACCAGCCAGCCTGTGACTGGTTCTGCGCTCTTTCTAAGTGTCAACGGAGAGGTAATATTTTAAAGAATTCATTTTGTCATTGTAGAAAGGCTTTCAGCATTTGGATAAGTTTGGAGCATGACTTAAACATAAGATCATTTTCAATACAGATAGTCCTCTGCTTATGACCACAATTGAGCCCAACATATCCATTGCTAAGTAAGACTGTTATTAAATGAGTTGTGTCCCATTTCATGACTTTTTGTGCCATGGTTGTTAAGTGAATCACTGTGGTTATAAGCGAATCTGGTTTCCCCCATTGACTTGGCTTGTTGAAAGTCATCTGATCGCATGACCCCAGGACATAGCAACCGTCAGACGGATGACGGTCAGTTGCCAAGCACCTGAACTTTAATCAAGTGGCCATGGGGATGCTGCAATGGTGATAAGTGTGAAAACTGGTCATGAGCCATTTTTTTCCAGTTGTAACCTCAAATGGTCACTAAATGAATGGTTGTAAATCGAGGATTACCTGTACAGTAATTATTTCCACAGTATAGTATACAATATTGAGTCCAGGGACACAACAAAGCGCGTAAAATATGAAGTGAAGGTACTGATAACCTTTCTCTGAAATTGATTGGAATGTGTATTGATGTAATACTGGTTATGATAGAAGACTAATGCAGGGATATAAAACTTAAGACTCCCTCAGCCAGGACCTTATGATCCTTTTGGATTACAATTCTTAAATAGTTTTTAGCTAGCATGACTATAAGGTCTCACCTCAAGAAAGTCAAACTCTTGAAACAAGCAGCATTTCAAAAGGATCTTTTATTGAGAGATAGTGATTGCAGAAAAGTCAGGCAGGATCTAAAACTCCTGCGCGAAAACATTAGGTTAAACCCCCGTTGTTGAACCCCCTCCCAACTGCCCAGTCCATCGAGAGCCAATCCAGAGGTGCAAAGGTGTCATGAGAACTCTGGGCTGAGAAGGTGATAAGAAGTTGTTCTCAGGTCCTGTGACCTTGGTTCTCTGGAGATGAGACAGAACAGATGGCCCCAGGCTCATCCCTCCCCCCTCCCATTCCCAGGATGATACATCAAAGCAGGAGAGGAGCAAAGTAAAATGGATACATCACAGAAAGTGATGGCAGCATCCTGATAGGGATCTATGGGGACCTGACAATGACTGTTTATTGGGGAAAGTATCATGCCCTAGTAACCAAGAAAGGAATGTAGAATTACTTCTGAGCAGGTTTCTTTATTGTTCCACACCTAAAGACAAAAAACTTGCCCAATTAATGCAACTACTTATATCATTAAAGATATACTCTGAGAATTGCTAGGGAGAATCTGTCTTAACTCTCTTTCTTCTATCCAAACTTTAAACTTTGCTGCCTCTTGGCCCTCTGGAATGCAGCCCCTCCCTCCTGGGAATCCAGACTACATTTCACAAAAAATTGCTGAACTTGCTGCATGCAGCTGCCACCTCATGCTTACGCCTCGCTACCACACGGTGCCAATCTGCCATGAACTGGAAAGGGGGGGGCTGGATGGGAGAGGGAGGCTTCGAGGGGAATGAAGAGTTCCCGGTATCTCCTGAGATAAGGCCTCAAGGTCATTTGGATGGGAACAGAACGCAGCTGCATACCATCCTACATTTGAAGTGACTGTTTTAAAAACACCTTTTTTGAATTTAATTGGACATGAGGGGGCTAGCAATGAGAGATACCTAAGAGAAGGAAAAGTTAGATTTTGGAATTTTGACACATAATTTTCAGTTCTGGCTTTGCGTTACTGTAATTCACTTGACTTCCAGTAAACCAGACATGTCAAACACAAGGCCTGGGGCCCGGATGCGGCCCGTGAAGTAGTTTCATGTGGCCCACGAAGCCATCCTGGAAACAGTGAGGGAACGACCCCCACTGCCTTGGCCTTGGCCCAGGCCAGCCGGGAGCCAATGTACAATTTTATGGTAGCCATCTTGGCATTTGCCCCGGTGGACCATGCCTTGGCACTTGCCCCGGTCCTACCCCCTTCTGCCAGAGACCCTCAGATCTGTCCCACTCCTGCCCAGGCCCCCATAGGCATCCTTGATGCGAATGATGTAGAACTGGCCACACCCCCCACTAGGCCACACCCATTCCATCCATGCCCACCCGTAGGCTGCACCCATTCTGGCCACACACCCTCGCCCTTCCCAGGGCAACTGCAATGCTGATGCGGCTCTCAGTGAAATTGAGTTTGACACCCCTGCAGTAAACTATACCTTAACTCCAACAAATGGAGTTAAGGATCATTCTTACTTAGAGGTTCAAGCTGAGGCACGTCTGACACTGCAATTGTTTCAGATTGCTGAACTTTCTATCATTATTTCTGAATTAATTAGTGGCATCTAGAAGCCATGATACAAAACGCGATAGAAAGGATTTTCTTTTTTCTTTTTAGTGCCTTCAAGATAGTCTGCAGATTTTTTGGCAAGATTTTGGAAGCGGTTTGCCATTAGTTCCTTCCTAGGGTTGAGAGAGAGTGACTGGCCCAAGGTCCCTCAGTTGACTTTGGGCCTAGAATTCATGGTCTCCCACTTTCTAGCCTGATGTCTTAACTAGATCATTTCCATGGTCCCATGATCAAAATTCAGAGGCAACTGACTAATATTTATGATGGTTGCAGTATTCCAGGATCATATGATCCTCTTTTGCGACCTTCTGACAAACTAAATCAGGGGTCTTCAAACTTGACCCTTTTATGACTTGTGGACTTCAACTCCCAGAATTCCTCAGCCAGGCAAGTTTGAAGGGCCAAGTTTGAAGACCCCTGGGCTAAATCAATGGGGAAGCCATATTCACTTAACAATCGGGTTACTAACAACTGCAATGATTCACTTAACAACTGTGGCAGAAAGATCATAAAATGGGGAAAAATCACTTAACAAATGTCTCACTTAGTAACAGAAATTTTGGGCTCAGTTGTGGTCATAAGCTGAGGACTACATGCATAAGCATCACAATAGAAAAATCCATTTTCCTCAAAATGTCTTCCAGAATTTAAATTAAAGAATACAAGGAGAACTGTATAACTTTGTCAAAAATTCACAGGAAGGGTTTTCCTTTAACCTTTCTTGTGCAGATTAAATGGCTGAAATCTCTGGAGATTGCCAACATCTTCTGAGTAACCTTGTACTAAATCACAACTATAAATAGCTACTTTTTAAAATTGGCTACTCTCGGAGAAATGTGGCCAGTTGTTTGACTCTGTCCAATTATATGACATCATATAATAATATCTGATGGAGGAAAAGTTTGCAAAACTCTGGATTAATCTAATTAGATCAGGAGAATTACCTCAGTCATTTGGTTGCTATTCCCCTTGGAAGAGATTTCTTCATTGGATTAGGTGAGCAAGGCTTGAGGTCCAAAACATACTCACTGAGAAACTTTATATATATGTAGAAGCCTCTTTAGATTTCCACCTTAAATTAAGGTCACAGTGGAGAAGTAAGGAATCTTACATGTGATCTTGTATGGGCAAGCATTTTAACAGGAAAATTATAAATCCATATAGAATTTTGTGCTCAGGACTTTAGCTCCCTCCCCCCCACCTGACATTGTACTAAGAAGTTGTCATTGAAAGTCTGCTCAGTACTTAGTACTTGAAAATGAGGACAATATTTTGACTAGTTAGCTAAATTAGCCTCTGTATAGCTCGGTTCATTATCCCACACTGAAGCTATTTTGTTTATATAAGACATTCAACTGCTGTAGTTCCTTGGATAAATTGGCCTATTATTTCAAAAATCAACTGCAGATAAGTTTTCTGGAAGTTATTTAACTATTTTCTCAGATAGGACAGGCCATGACAGTAATTATATCTTTTCTGGTTTTCTAGAAAATACTCAAAAGTTGTCTGATTCAGGAGTGCTCTGAAAAGAGATAAATAGATAAACAGCATAAAACCTTCTTTTTTGTGACGTTGGGGAAAAAAAAAGAGCAAGTGACATCACTGGATGGCAATTTCAAAAGCAGGCTGTCGGTTGGTCAGACCGACTGACTGCCAGCTTCAGGTTTTCCTGAAAGAAGTCTAGATTTCAACAAACAAAGAAAAGTAGACAGAGTATCATGAATAAGATCAAAACTGCCAACTTTAGTCCCATGAGGAAAAGGCAGAAAAGAATGCAAATTGAAGTTCCTCTGAGCAGCTACAAAATAGAGTTTAGGAACATCACAATTTTCATTGTGGAGAGGAAAATGGGAATGACCAGGAGAACTTTCCTGATGGATCTAGCAAGAAGAAAAGGCTTCCGAGTGGAAAACGAATTCAGGTATGAAAACGATTTGAATGGAGAATTGGGTTGAAAATTGGGTTGAAAAGTGTCAGTGCAAGTTTATGCCTATCAGTGAAGATAAGCGTGTCCAACAGGTTTGAAATAGATTGAGGACCAAAGGTATGGATACTCCTTGGAAACTTGGAGAGATGCCCCAGAGCTTCTCCAAAACATGACTCAGTCTAATAATCTTGAATGTGATAGGAAGAAAAATATTAAACAATCATATGGCCTGAAGCTCATTTAATTCTGTTAGTGTCTATTAAATGTCATGCCAAGTTCATTGGTGTGTGTGTGTGTGTGTGTGTGTGTGTATGAGAGCTTCTCCCAATATGATTCGGGGGTCAAGTGTGGCCCTCAGTTCCCCCAGGTGTGTGTGTATCTTGATTGTATAAAGTACTGGAAAGCATATATAGGTGTTTTCTGGAGAGTTTTAGACATGTACCACATTTGAAAGAGTGCTAGCAAAATAACAAAGCATCAAGCTTTAGTATGAAGAATTATTGTAACTTTAGAGCGAGTGGCTTGTCAAGCATCATTTATTTATGTCTAGCTTCATTTAGTGTTATAAAAATAGTTATTAATATACAACTGTATTTAGCACTACACCTATGGTAAATATCTATACCTTCAGAATGAGGTCCTCTTTGTTAAATAATTAATTCTGCATATAGGTTTAAGTTTAGGCATATTTTATTATGTGGTTCTCTCTGGCAATTATGGAATGAGATTTTAGTGTTGTGATATTTCTGTACATTTTGCAGTGCTCTGATTTCAGCGCCCTGTTTCAAACTAATGTGGGTGTTCTATAAATAGGAAGGTTTCTATAAGTGAGCCATCCTTACTATTTCAATAGAGAAGATGTGTAAAGGAGCTAAATATGTTATGGTACCATTTCAGCAGGCAATTACTAATTGCAGATTTTTAATAGGTATTGCTTAGGAGGGAAAATCTGACTGGAAATCCTACTCTGAAGGAATTAGTGGGCTTTCCCACAATTGTATCTGCCACTGCAACCACTTTCCAAGACAGAAGCATACTATTTTTCTTTTCTCAGAAGAGCGCATTAATATGGAGGAACATAAGACTGTGGCTGGGTAGAGGGTTATGCTGCCAGAGAGGGCAGGTTTGAAATTTTGGGACAATTTTGGAGAAGGCGGGAGAAAGTTCTTCCAATGCATAAGAGATTCATTAATCCTGCAGAGGTCTAATGTATCAGTTTAGGTGAAGACTCTCTCAAGTCAACTTGATGAGTATTATCAGCTCCCCTAGGTTGACCAGACCAGCAAATCAACTCTATGGGAAGGCTAAAACCATTTTTATTGAGATTGGCTATAATGAAGTAAACTTGCAAGTCTGATTCTGCTGTATCTCCTCCCCAGTTTTGCTGATCCACCTCTGAATATCATCTAGACCAGTGATGGCAAATCTTTTAGAGACCGAGTGCCCAAACTGCAACTTATTTGTTGCCTGATGCCAGGTGGGCGTGGCCCATTGAGTGGGCATGGCTATAGTCATGGCAGACTGGGTGTGGCAAAGGTGGGCGTGGTCACCTTGATGTTGCTCGAGAGGGACGCCTGGGGGGGGCTGGGCAGGGCTGGGGGAGATCCAGGGGTCTCTGGCAGGTGGGGCGGTGGGCAGGATGTTCGTCCTGAGGGGTGAGGGGAGGCAAGGTGAGGCAGGGTGGGGGTGCCATTATCCGAGGGCAAGGCGAGGCAGGGGCCGGGGTGGCTGCTGCCTGACACCATCAGCCCCCCCCACGCAGATGCCAGCAAGAGCATAGGGGCCAACAGTGTCCGTCAGCAGCCACAGGCTGCTGGCCCCTTGACTGGCGCACTCTGGGGCTCTGCAGCCCGCCACCAACAGTTCAGAGATGCCATTTCTGAGCTGGACGGCTGGCTGACAGCTGAGGAGGTGATGCAGTGGTTTGTGCCTGGGAAAAGGAGAGCATGCGAGGCCAGGAGGGACGGGGGGAGGGAAACCAGCCGTGCTAGGATGCATCCAGCCACGTGGGATCTCAGTGAGTTAGTGGGTGGCTGGTTGAAGAGGGATAGTTGCCATCTTCGGGGCATGGCGCGTGTGCCCACAGAGGGGGCTCTGAGTGCCACCTCTGGCACATTTGCCATAGGTTCACCACCACTTATCTAGACATTCTGGACTTTAAAAAGCTTTAGTCCCTTTGAATAGTTATGGAGCCTGCATACCTTTACCAAAGCCATCTCCCTTATTCCCAAAAACTAGTTAGACACATCCATGTCATATTTTGGGGCCACAACATGGAAATGGGTTGCCATTGCTTTTCTCCAGGATGTTGTTTTCAACTTCCCAGCCTGCCCTTCAACCTTGAGATCTCCTAAATAATAATCTGGTGCATCCTGCTTGGGTTATTCAGGTTCAGTCAAGATTAGCAAGAAGCTACCACTTAAAAAGAGACCAATACAAAATCGTGTCACTGTAAATCAGCAATAAGCCAGTGAAGTTTGGTGGTATGATTTTGAAAAGATGGGTTTTTTTGGGTATGGAGTGAAGGGAGTTGAATGTGATCCTATTGCTGAAGCAAAATGAGCAAATGCTTTACTTCTACAAAAAACTTACCATATCAACACTTTATATCTAATTTTTACATAAAATCAATTATGAAGAGAATCTGTTACATTTGGGGTGTTTGTTTCCCTCCTAATGGTGTCTCTAACATGTAATCAAGACTCATTTTCTTTTCATTTGAAACCATGGTTTTGAAACTTTTCTAATTGTGGATGTTGTTTTTGAAACAACTTTCTCCAGCTTGAAGTTCTCCAGAATTCTGGCACAATAACTCCCAAAATTGGGAGAAGTTGGTTTAGAATTCTTGAAAATATATTCCCTTTCACTTGAGAGTAACAACTTGAAGAAAACTACCCTGGAGTAAGAGAGAACAGGCTTATTCCATTATCTTAGAAGCGACCCTTTAAAGTATTTGAAAGTGGTTATCATATATCATACTTAGATGCTAATTTTTTCAGAATGAGTGGACTCACCTCCTTCAGACATCTTCATAGGAGTTGGTCTTCAGGGCCTCAGCAAGTTTTTCTTTTTCTTTTTTGCCTTCATCAGTATAAATTTCTTAGCTATCATTATCATAAATCTGAATATCTGGAAACTGCTACCTAGTTTGAAAAGAAATCTCCTACTCTTGCCAATGGAAGGATTCTTGAGGGGTCTTTGCTACTCTCTGAGCTTGGTTGTTTTCTTACAGATGTTTCGCTGCCCAAACTAGATAACATCATCAGTGCAAGTAGGGAGTGGGGTTTGCTCTGTCAGTTTACATTCCAGTGAGTTGCTCTGTCAGTGTTGGTGTGCATGGTGTTGGTTGGGTTGTTTATTGTTAGCTTATTTGGCAGTATTGTTTATTTCTTGATTATTGGTCTGATATTAATCTTGGAGTTAATCTATGCTCATCTGGGTGTTGATTGTTGGTGTAGAGGTGTTTTGGTCTTTTTGTTCCCTTTTTGGCTTGTTGATTGTCTCTTGTGTCTACAGCGTGTAGATATTGTTTATGTCTATGTGTCTACTGATGGTGAGTTTTGACTTTTTGAAAATCAAAAAAAAGTTTTGACAATTTAACAATCTAATTTGTCTAGAAATTCTCTAGTGATTTTGGACTTGGTTTTGTCTAGGATAGTCATAGCTTCCCAGTGAAAACTATGGTTAGGTCTGTCCATAAGTTGTGAAATTAAATAGTTTTCATCATGTTTTCTGACTGCTAATTTATGTTCATGGATGTGTTCTGCCAAACTTATGCCTATTTGTCCTACATAGTGGCTATCGCAGTCATTACACTGTACGGTATGTTGTAAACACCTCCTGCTTTTTCTTCTGGGGCTGCTGGATTACTTAAGTCTTTTGAAGACAAAAGGATAATTTTTCTATTCTAATTTCTATTTCTAAGGGTTTAGTTGGTTTGTGTGCTAAGCTGATTCCATGTGGTTGTAATAGTCTGTTTGTGGTTTTTGAGATGTTTTTGATATATGTTTGGAGTCTTTCCAAAGCTATAGCATGATCAGAAGTGTGACGTGGGGAAAGGGAAAAGGTTATAGCTCCCTGGTCCACATTAGATTTCACACTTTTAATTTTTTTAAAAAAGGTCATCCATGCAATGATATATGCCCAAACCTGAGCTAACCTAAATGGCCAAATGTAGAAAATTGCGATAGCAGATGTTAAAGTAAAATAATATCACAGTGCATAATATCTTGTTCCTGTAAATAAACCTTCTTAATTTGGAGAATCTCATTAGCAATGTGTTGAAAGAACACTCAGGCATCTTAATATAGCAATAGTGCTGAATGTTATAGCCGCAATTAAATTAACTCTGCTCCTGGCTATCTCACACAAGGAGGTTTCTATCAGCTGCCTTTTTCTATTACATGAACATTATATCTGTTAACATACGTGGAAGCACGTCAGTTATACTGATGCAAAATCTGAGGAGCAATCTATCTCGAATAAACATACGTATTGTTACAGAAAACTCCATGTCATTAGTGGAGATTCCAAACATTGTGTCTTGAACATATGGAGCCTTTTGGCCCTTCAGTCTCTCAGGCCCTCCTGCCATCTAACTTGTTGTTAAGTGCCTTGGTGCAATTGCTCATGTTTTCTGGTATATGGAGAAATTGACCTGAATGGAAGAGTTTTGGGGAAGAGGGAAGGGGAACCTGTCTTTATCCGGTGATATGTTTGGAGCTATTATGAAGGCATTGCAGCCTATGGAAAATGTAAGAGTTTCCAAACCTGATCTAAGAAAAATACTTCTGAATCAAGCCAAGATATATAAAGCCTAAGAAAAATACTTCTGACAAACTTTATATATATATATATGTTCAATGATGCAATCTTCGATCTCCAGGAAGAGTATACTCCAGTTATTTATTGTTAAAACAACATTTAAAACAATAAAAAGACTCTGAGGACGCTGGCAGAGGACCAGCGAAAGCTAAGTTGTTTTAATCTTGTATATAACTGTTTTTATTGTTTTAAATGTTGTTTTAACAATAAATAATTGGAGTATACTCTTCCCGGAGATCGAAGATTGCATCATTGAACAAATATGCCCGGGATTCGTATTTTTATAACCATTAAGGACACACACATATATATATATATATATATATATATATATATATATATATATATATATATATATATATATATATATATGTTTGATTCAACCTCCCTTCCTTCCAGGAGGGACAAATGATTGCAGCACTATCCATATTACCCTCAAATAATTGGAATTCAACTTCCAATTCAAAACATTTGCTGCCTTTAGCCTTCCTGATGAGATAACATTTTGTAATTAATTTCAACAATTTTCGAATGCTGCATTGCTATTCTCTAGGCAGGTAGTCCTCAACTTACAACCATTCATTTAATGACCATTCAGAGTTACAATGGCACTGAAAGAAGTGCTGTACAACAGGTACCTCACAAGAGTTGCGGCGTTCCCACGGTCACATGATCAAAATTTGTATGCTTGGCAACTGGCATGTATTTACTATGGTTGTAGTGTCCTGGGGTCATGTGATCGCCATTTGGACCTTCCCAGCTGGCTTCTGACAAGCAAAGTCAATGAGGTGTGGGGGAGGAAGCCTGATTCACTTAACATCTGCAGTGATTTGCTTAACAACTGTGGCAAAAAGGTCATAAAATGGGGCATGATTCACTCAAGAACCGCTTTGCTTAAGAATAGAATAGAATAGAATAGAATAGAATAGAATAGAATAGAATAGAATAGAATAGAATAGAATAGAATAACTGGAAGGGACCTTGGAGGTCTTCTAGTCCAACTCCCTGTTCAGCAGGAAACATTATACCATTTCAGACAAATAATGATTGTCCAATCTCTTTTTAAAAACTTCCAGTGTTGGAGCACCCACAACTTCTGGAGGAACTCATTCCACTCATTAATTGTTCTAATTGCAGGAAATTTCTCCTTAGTTCTAGGTTGCTTCTCTCTTTGATTAATTTCCATTTATTGCTTCTTGTCCTGCCTTCAGGTGCTTTGGAGAATAGCTTGACTTTCTCTTCTTTCTGGCAATCCCTGAGATATTGGAACACTGCTATCATGTCACCCTTAGTCCTTTTTATTAAACTAGACATACCCAATCCCAGTAACCATTCTTTATATGTTTAGCATCCAGTCCCCTAATCATCTTTGTTGCTCTTCTCTACACTTCTCTGGACTGGGAAATTCTGGTCCTGGTAATAATTGTAAGTTGAGAACTTCTTATACCGTATTTGGGTGAGACTGTTATTTTAAACGGTTATTTTTTATTGAAAGATGACAGTGTTTTTTTATAGTTGCTTTCATTTCTTTTTCAATATATTAGCTATATAACCCACTTTTCCTTCTCCAGGACTTCAGATCATGTAAATTATCTTATTACATTCCCTTATTATTTGGAGTGAAAGGCCCTTCTCTTAAAATAACCCTGAAGCATTGCACACCTCACCAGAAATAGATACCAATTTTAAAATCAACCTTCTATGGCACGTCAACAAAAATAACCACCCAGCTGCCAATGAGGATTGAAAACAACATTGATAAACATTTGAATCTGATATGAAAACGTTTTGGCCTCTCCCACCATTTGCAGTTCCTTCTCAAATATTTATCAATCACTGATGGTAAAGGCAGGGGTGAGGAAGAAGAAATCTGAGGTTGCAGATATTAGTATAAAGAATATGTGTGTGTGTGTGTGTGAGAGAGAGAGAGAGAGAGAAGAAAAAACCCCAGATTTCCAGAAATAACAATGGATTGAAATTCAGAATTTTGAAGTAGCTTCCAGATTGCCACCATCTTAATTCCCAAACCTCAACATCTGTTTGAAGGCAATCTATGACTGTCTTAATTTCTGCTGTCTTGAGAACATTCTCTAGCAACAAAAATATTCTCAACTTTTCCAGTTCAAAACAATGGGGTGGGAGAGAGAAGGAGAGAGAATCGCCTAGTAGCCTGATTGGATTTTGTCTGGTGCTGAAGAGACTGAGAAAATGAATAAAATACTTGTCAAGTTCACCGCTGCTCAGTTTGTCTGGGACATGGAGGCAGAGCTGCCAAGCCTAAAGCTAACATGTCCCTTATAGGATCCGAAGTTCAGAAGTTACAAAGAGGCTGAAGAAAGACATTTTTCAATGGGGGAAAGGTAGGCACAGTTTCTTGAATTCAACAAGCTGAACCAAACAAACTGAAACAAAAGCCCTACTTTCCAACAATAGCACTGGAAAGTAATCACCTCCCCAAGACAGTTAACAGTGTGGCTGCTTTTGAACAGGTGTACCATTCTCTGGTGGAAATGTTGCAGAAAAAAAAATAAAAATAAAAAGAAGTCTTAATGTTGAGAGGAACAAATCCATGTTCAAGGTTCCGACTAATGAAACACTTCCAGGCATTGTTTATCCTCTTTATTCATGTAACAACGTGTGGGCATAGCATGGATAGATGCCAAGACCTAAATTCCTCTCCCATGATCACGTAATATTCCAGCCTATTCCCTCCTCTTTTTTACTGTCATAAATCACGTTCTCCAATCAGTTTGAAGGCCAAAGGTTCTCTTCCGTTTGCCAATTCCTCACTAATCCCCCACACAAATTCCTTTTCCTCCCCTTCCAACACCATTTAAGTTAACTCTAAAAATGCCACACAGTTCTGCATATTTTGTCAGAGCAAGAACATCCAATGTTAGCAGCATTGACACCATGTCTAAAATTTTGGAATCCACAACTTAAATATCTTGGTACAAGCTGTATCTCCATTTCCCAACCTGTGTTCTTAATTACTTTAGTTTTGGTGCCCTTCTCATATGTCACTGGGCCAATTCAGGATTTGCACTGTAGTGCTGAATTCCCAAACTACTTCCTTTAAATCCCTGTCATTCTTTCAGTGGGAGTTTACAAGCAGGAAGAGGGATGTCTTAATATCTAAGTAGCTTTCCCCTTATACCAACTATTTTGGGCAAAATGACCAGGCAACCATGCATAGTGTTTACAGAAAGCATTGGGGGCTATTTTCCTGTTTGTTTTTTTTTTTTGTCTAGGCCTAATCCCAAAATAAATATGGTCACAAAAGTACTTGCACTAGGGTGTCTGTTCCTCCCCCCCCCCTTCAAAAAACACTTATTAAATAGACAATGGCCAGTTGGCATTTGCAGCTGCTGATGTCAGTCAGAAGTGCAAAATCTTCTTCAGGCTGGTGAGTTAATGGGCACATCTATGTGTCCTTTAACCCTAACCCTATTCTTGTTGACAGTATGAATTGGCATGGTCTTCTTGCTGGATACTTTTAGGTTTTACCATTTAATCTATGTCAATGGGATGGACCGTGGGCTTTAACCTCCTCCCCCATTCAACCCTATTTAACATTTTGAAGTCAGCTAGATATAGCTTCCTAGCTGACAAAGGAAAAACAACCAACCACTTTTCTTTCCTTCTCCTCCTGTCCCTGATAGCAAAATGATAACTTCAGCCAGAGCAAATGTGGAGAAGAAAAGAGGACTTGACAATTTCAGTTTTTTTTTTTAATCCAGGCACTGGAAGGTGTCCCTTGTTTTACTGGAAACGGTTTTGAATACACTTCAACCGGGACAATTTAACTGTCAATATATTTTTTTAAAATGTCAACAATATCTGTGGAAATTCTACATTTCTTATATTTTTTTGTTTTGCAAGGATACAACGCAGCTGTAAAATAACAGAAGAAACTAGGGCATGCTGGCTGAGCTGCTGTTTGTGAGTGCAGAAATGGCAGAGTTCCAGAACTTCAGCTATCCACAAATACATTAAATATGCACATTTTATATAAAGGGATATAAACCACAGGAAGCAGAAGTTAAACAACTCTAACTGAATTTTTGTTGTTGTTTGAGACAACAAAGCAGAGCACATCAGTTTAATTAAAGGGGAAGGTAACATAATGTTGATTTGAAAAATGATGTGCAATCAGTTTGATCATTAAGATACTAGACTACAGTCCTACCTATGTTTGCTGGAAAGAAGTCTAATTGAGCTCAGTGGGACTCACTTCTGAGCAGACACACATCGGATTATGTTTCTCTGCTGAAATCTTTTTATTTTGGCCTTCCACAACCTGGTGCCCACCAGTTGGGCACTGGCTAGAAATTTGGAAGCAGAAACTTCAGCATATCTAGACACCAGTTTGGGAAAAGATATTCTTAGAACTCAGCACCATTTCAGGTCCATATAAAAAAATGTGATTTGGAATACACAGGAATTCTTATGTGGCCATTTTAAGCTCTTTGAATTGGCAGCTCTTTAAATTTTTCCTGGATCCTGTGACTGCCCTCCACAGCCTCAATGTGATCCATAGAAAAGGCACATCTCAACACACTTTTTTGACTTTGAATCTGAAGTACTACACAGCCCTTTTGGTTCAATTTCATTTTCCCAGAATGAATCCAACTGAATTGAATGAGACTTTATTTTAAACAGATATACGTAACACTGACTTGCTCAGGACAACTTACTGTATTTCACACTTCTCCAGTGTAAAAGAGTGCGCAGAATGATTTAAAATATCTAAAAAAGGATAGTATGACAATACACTGTATTGTCATAGTACAATACTATATTGTCACAGATATAAATGTACTATATATATAGTAGTATATGCATATATACAGTATGATAGTATAAACTCTTCTAATTCTCCCTTATGGGATGTTGGCCCAGACAATAATAAAAATCCAGTCTCTTATCATTTTTGTTAACAGCTGGTGGGACTGATATGAAAGTAGAATTCTGGATTAGCTTTCAAAGCTCTTGCTGACATACCCTAAAGATATTCAAGTCTGGCGAGTTGCATAAAGTACAGGATTCTCAAGACACAAAGAAAACACCATGAGAGCCATAAAACTTTAGCCAGAAACTTCATTTAAAAATGGAAAAGGGGGATGATCATTGAAGCATCCTTCTTTTTGACCGAGAGATTATTTTCAGTGATCAACAGTAGTAGAAAACAGGGGCAATAAAGTCATGAAATCATGCAAATGGGTAGGTTAATTTCGAGAGATTTTAAGTGGTTTTGAGATGTTTGTCAATCTTGATTTTTAAAATTTGCAATTTAAGGTCATGGGTCTTCATGGATCTGAGAGGGGGAGGTGATGAAATGTGCTGTGATTTGATTGTCCGAATCAAATGCCACACTTTATGCTCATGCTTCTGGTTATTGGGATGCAAGTGTGGAAGGCATTGTGATGTCACTGCTTCTGTTATGTTTTCTGTTATCATGGCAAGCTGTGAAACTACATTTAAAATGCATTAAACCTATCCAAAGACTTGATGTCTCTTATTTCATTTCCTGCCCTGAATCAACAGATAATCACCTTTCCAATGTTCAGCAATTTGCTGCTTTATTGCCTGTGGGAACTTGCAGAAAGAAAAAAAAATGGTTGATGGAAATATGCAGGAACTGATACCTAGGCAAAAGGGGCTGAAACAGTGTTTTAAGTCCAGAGCAATGAAATGACATTTGGAAGCTGCAGTTTCAGACAGAAACCTCCCTAGTACACTGAAGTGTAAGATTGGAGGAAGTACAACACAATAAAATGGCAAGATTGTGTCATTATAGCCGATTGCAATAAACATTGTTTTAGCTTTCCTGTGGTATTGCTTTCTTGGTCTGGACAAGAAGCAATGGATGGAAACTAATTACGAAGAGAACCAACCAACAACTAAGGAGAAATTCCCTGACAGTTAGAACATTTAATCAGTGGAATGACATTCCTCCAGAAGTTGTAGGCGCTCCGACAAGAAGAGACTGGACAACCATTTGTCTGAAGTGGTACAGGGTTTCCTACTTGAGCTGGGGGTTGGATTTGAAGACCTCCAAGATCCCTTACAACTCTGTTATTCTGTCTGGCTTACAAGTCAGTGGCAAATAAATAACCAATATGTTAACTAAACTAAACCAATGTTTAGGGATCAGATGATGAAATGGAGGATTAAAACAAAACATGCCGGGTAAGGAAATCATTTAGGGGTTCTGACAATTAAGTTGCTCAGCCTAAGGACCAAAACTTGAATTAGTGACGAGGAAGCTAGAAGTTGGTGATTTATTCCAATGTTACTTCATTGCTCTGGACCTTTCATCATAGGCCTTCTTGGCCAGATGGTTGGAATGATTGTTTATTCACAAACAGAATGCTCTTTGCTGCGATGCTGGCTGTGGAATTCTGGGAGTTGAAGTCCACATGCCTTAAAATTGTCAAGGTTGAGAAACCCTGCTATACAGATTCAACAACTGGGTCTCCAGAACACCTAAAACTCTATGCTACATTCTCTACCTATTTGTTGTATGACTTTGCAACTGAGGATAAGAGTTTTCCCTGCCTGAAATTTTCTCCTGGCATTCCTATTGCCAAAGTTCCTGTTAAATTGGTTGGACCAAATAGCATTTTCTGTAGGAAATCTATTTCCACATTTTCCAGTTTTTTAGATTTAGCCTTAGATTTATCCTACCACCAAGGGAAAACTGGATGAGAGTACTTGAGCTTAAGAAGGGGGAGATTTAAATATTTTCCTCTGCCCTATTTTCTTGCTCTGTGCAGATGCTACTAACCCTGCAGCAGAAAAATAAATCCAACTAACAGCAATCCCTAACAGTTTTGGAATAATAAAATTAAAGTATCAATGGGGCCAAATAATTGATTCCTGGCTATTTCTCCATAGAATGATACGGGCACTGTTTGCTGGCTTTGCAACAGAGAAATGAGCTTCCCTGTGTTTGGAACAAAAGTGAATTTTCAGGATAGCTGATCTGGATGTGATTGTGCTGTATAATTGCTTTCATAATGAGCAAGCACAACATTCCCCCCCCCTATCACAACACTACTACTATTATTTTTTCTACGGGTTCAGCTTCTTTGGTATTCATGTTTGTGAAATGATAAAGATCAGAATGAACTCACCATATTTCTAACTATGTTCTAGAAACATCATTGGCACGTATATAGTTGGACTATTACAAGGTTGTCCTAAGAAATTTTGGTGCCAGTGATTGAGATTGTGGGAAGTCAGCCCCACCCACAGAGAAAGAAATATTTTTTGAAATATTTAAAAGGCAGAATATATTTTCCTAAAGGATTTTAAAAGCAGAAACCAAGCCCACCTGCAAGTTTCTGTCCTAAACAGAAACCAAGTCTGCAGAATTGGAGATGTGATAATCTTGTCAGAAAGACTGGAGTCAGGAAACTGGGATTAGGAAGAAAGATCCCTAGAATCAACAATCCCTCACACTAAAAATCTAAGAGTCATCAGACACAGCCCCAGGGAAGCAGGATTGACCTTTGGGAAATAATAGGATTAACCCACCACCACCAGAATACCAGAAAGACACATCAGACTCAGGTCAAAGTTCATGCCACAGGAACAACTCTAAACAAAAGGCTCAAGAAGGTATAAAAAACCACTCCCTACATGTGCTCTCTCTCTCTTTTCTTCCAGAGCCATCTTTCTGTCTGGCTCTCCTCTTCAATAAACTGCAACCTTCTTTCTAGAGCAGTCACCATGTTTTTTATTCCCGGCTTGGACTGAACTATGATGAAAAGTTTTCCTTCAACAAGATCAAGAAGATGACGGTCTTCCTCTTCCTTATAAAGAAGACAGTTGAATCACATTTCTGCATTAGCAATGGGATAGTGTTTTCTACAACAGCTAGTTTAGGGGCTCCAGGATGGTTGTAAAGTGAGGTGATTGCCATACTTTGATAGGATTGGTCCTGGGTAGCTAATATTGGATTGAAACAGTCCATGTGCTTGTTTGTTTGTGGGAGAACATAGGGATGTAATTTATGGATGGACAGGGGCTGGTGTGCAGATTCCATTTGTGTCCATAAAATCTAACATCACGATGGTGTTTTAACAAGAAATGATTTCCAAGTCACCACTAAGTGTGGTTTTTTTTAGTCGCTGTAAGCCAAATCCACCATTGAAGTACAATATGCCTTGTGAAGATCAGTGGCGATTAAGGCTCCAGGCTAGAAACCAGGACACCATGAGTTTTAGTCCCACCTTAGACATGAAAGGCATCTGGGTGGCTTTAGGCCAGTTCTGTTCTTTTAGCCCAACTCACTTCTCAAGGTTATTGTCATGGAGAAAATATGAGGAGGAGGAGGAGGAGGAGGAATGGGGGAGGAATATTAAGCATGTTTGCCACCTTGGGCTATTTATAAAAATAATACTGGCAGGACATAAATAAATAATAAAGAGTGAAAGCCAAGGGAAGAAAACTTGAAAATACAGTATTTATTCATTCCCTCCCTACCCCTGAAGACCTTTTACAAGCTTTTATTCTCTCACTCATTTTTTTTTCTTTTTTTTCTTTTTGATCATTCACATTTCTGTTCTTCTCTATAGCATATTCCGGTATTTACTAAGCCTGTGACTCTAATTAACTGTGGTGGCAAGTCACTGTTTGCGTCTCTGCTACTGAAAGTGAGCTGTGGGGTCATTCCACCAGCTTACATTCTGTGGGTTAATAGAGTGGAACATTACATATTTCTAGTATCTGCAGTTGGTGTCTTCTAGAAGAGTTGGCATGCTTGTTTTTGAAACTGCCTGCACTTGTGATCATGAACCAACAATACTTCTGCTAAAACCCCCATATAAATGAAGGGATTATGGACACACATGCATACTTTTTGAAACAATTGTGCTAACCCTCTCAGAAAACCCACGTTGTGGCGTGCCCATTTCTAATGCTTTGTATAATATGCCAAATCAGACTCTGCCATAAGGATGTCTGTTTGAGTAGTGATTTAAGAACAGTTATAATTAGTTACCTAGTCACCCAATCATTAAAGTTTCATTAAAGCCACAACTAAAATATCAGTGTAGCACAGACTGTTATGCTTGAATTTAAACTGCTTGCTTGCTTTATACAGCACATAGTTCAAAGGGATTGTTTCATGTATGTTTAACAAATTGTTATGTACAAAGGGTTTACTTTTGAGGATTGAAGCTTAGTGGAAAACATTAGCAATGAACTACTTAAAATATTTAGCCCAAAGAGATTTCTGGCTTTATTCCAGGCACACAATTTACTCACAAGGCAACTGACCAGGCACACAATTTATTCCCAAAGCAACTGAGTAATATTAAGAATGTTCATTATTATAGGATGTAAGTATGCCATTTTTTTTCATACTGTGGGCATGAAATGGCTGGGAAAATGCAAGTTATAAGGCTGTTAATAGATACCAAGTCTGAGTTTAAGAGAATTATTGCAATATAATAATATATTTGGAGTTCTTATAATATCAAATTGTATCTCCCTCCATATCTGGCAGTTTTCTTGTTTGCTGTTATAAAATCCTGCTCAAGAGGAAGCTCAACCTTTATGCTTGTTTTTCTAGTGATTGTGTCACCCATATTGTGGCTGAGAATAATTCCTACTCTGAAATCCTGGGATGGCTGCATAAACGCAAGGTGGAGGACAGCTCAAGATTTAGGATTCTTGACGTTAGGTGGTTGACAGCCTGCATGGAGATGGGAAGACCAGTGGATTCAGAGAAATATCAGCTTCCTGTAAGTCAAATGGAACAATGTGAAAGCAATGGGATGGGAAGAGCATCAAGCTGGAAATTGAAAGACAGGTTAGGACTGATAGATGATTAGGCTGGACGACTTAGGTCTAGGCTGATTGTATTGACTCTAAATGGATTAAAACCTCAATTTTTTGCTTGCCATAGGAACATGTACAATATATTTTGTCAAAACGTGGCTTTAGAGTCTTCCTTTGGAGAAAGCCCTTCCAAGAAATATAAAACAGACCCTAAATTAATAATAATTACTACTTATGATTACACAAGGTTAACAATCACACAATACCATTGTCTCTGATATATTCCTCCCTGCTATTTTAATTTTCCTGCTGCTCAACTGTGATAATCTGCAGTATACTAAAGCCATCTTACACATATTCAAACAGGATGAACAATATGAGTAGCCCCAAAACAGTGGAAGGTGACTATTTTCTTCATGCCTGTTAACCTCTATTAGGCTTCTGGTTGGCCACTGGGACAAAGAGAAGGTGGGACTAAATGGACTTTGGATGGAGTAGAGGCAGCATATATATATATATATATATATATATATATATATATATATATATATATATATATATATATATAATGAGGTAGAGATATAGTTGCAACAGTTTTTCTAAAGTGTTCACAGAAAAGAACAAAAGAATGTTTTAGTTTTGTTGTATGCTACCCAGAGTCACTTGCCTTGAGATGGACGGCTGTATAAATCAGATAAATAAATAAATCTCACAAATAATATTTCTGTTATCATTAATTAGGACTGCCAGATCTGTGCTACAAAAATCCAGATGTAATTTTTGGTCATCTAGAAACAAATAAAGTTATAACTAGAAGCCAGCAAACAAATCTTGCCAAACAAATCTTATTTCATTCTTTGACAAAGTGACTTAATTAGTAGACCAGTGAAATGCTGTGGACGTAGTATACTTAGATTTCAGCAAGGCATTTGACAAAGTAGACCACAATCTACTTCTTAGTAAACTAGGAAAAAAGTGGCATAGACATCATCACCACCAGATGGATTTGTAACTGGCTGACAAACCATACTTAACAAATAGTCCTTAATGGTACCACATCTACATGAAGGGAAGTAAACAGTGGGGTACCACAAGGTTTTCAGATGACACTAAGGTGGCAGGAATAGCCAACACCCCAGAAAGACCAGCTCAGGATCCAAAAAAGATCTCGACAGACTTGAACAATGGGCCCTATCCAACAACATGAAATTTAATGTGGAAAAAAGCAAGATTTTACATCTAGGTAGGAAAAACCAAAGGTACAAGTACAGATTAGGCGAAACCTGGCTCAACTGTGAGAGGGACCTTGGAGTGCTAGTAGATGATAAACATGAGACAGCAGTGTGTAACAGCAGCCCAAAAAGCTAATACAATCCTTGATTGTATAAAGAGGCACAGAATCAAAATCATGTGAAGTATTAGTACCGCTTTACAAATCCTTAATAAGGCTACATCTGGATATAGTTTTGGTCACCACATTAAAAAAAGATGTTGAGACTTTGGAAAAAGTGCAAAGAAGAGCAACAAAGATGATTAAAGGCCTGGAGACAAAAACATATGAAGAATGGTTGCAGGAATTGTGTATGGCTAGTTTATAAAAAAGAAGGATTAGGGGTGACATGATAGCAGTATTCCAATATTTGAGGGGCTGCCACAAAGAAGATGAGGTCAACTTATTTTCCAAAACACCAGAAAGCAAGATAAGAAACAATGGATGGAAATTAATCAAGGAGAAATGCAATCTGGAATTAAGGAGAAATTTCCTAACAGTGAGAACAATTAACTGTGGAACAACTTGTGTCCAAAGTTGAATGTGCTTCATCACTGGAGGTTTTTAAGAAAAGACCAGACAGCCACCTGTCTGGTATCATACAGGGTCTTCTTCTTGATCAGGGGGTTGGACTAGAAGACCTTCAAGGTCCCTTCCAGCTCTATTCTGATCTTGAAATCTGGATTTTGCAGGAGGTGACATTTGTAGAGATGTTGGTCTGTACAACCTGATGCAAATATAAGAATATCTGAAATTTATTCAGGCTATTGTGTTGTACAATTCAACACAGTAGGTTTACACTCTGGGTGCATTAAGGCAATTAAAGAACTAATGATTGAATTTTGAATGAGTCTGAAAAATGGTCCTATTGTATTCAATCGTACAGCAAGAATCTAAAATACTCCACCAGGTGGCGCTATTGTTTAGAATGTTGCACAGGAATTATATTTTTAGCTATTATTGTCATTGGATTTATTGAAGAAAAGGATTTAAAAAGGGTTAAAAATATCATAAACCTACAAAGGACTAAGCAGTACGGTTAGACTTGTTAATACCTAGGCATAAAGTAGGGACTAGATACAATGCCTGGCTTGGGGGCAGGTACCAACTTCAAACTGAATTTTGCAACATAAGAAACAACAAATGAACTGTGTGTTTGAAAGTACACCAATCAAGAGTAAAATACCCACCATAATTAACTAATGTGACATGTATTAACATGCCAAACCAATACTACTAGTACTAGTAAGAGTTATCAGTTTCTGCCAGCAGTTTTTCTCAAGTATTTTACATGCACCTATAAATGTAAACTAGAGGTCAGAGATTTGGTGTCTTATTATGATCCAGCATCTGGATTCTAGTGCTTGTCTTCATGCTTGCCCATGTGCACCAGCTCTTAATGGCTACTCCAATTCTATTTTAGTCTCACATCTCTCCCTTTCACATGCTCCTTTTTTTCCTAGAAACCTTATATTTTGTACTATTTTCAGCGTAGGTTCTCCCGGTTGTTTGTTTGTTGGTCTACCTAGTCAGAGTTAATTGCTGACTGAAGGAGGATCAACTCCATGATAACAATTCTCTCATCAGACAGGCACAATCAGAATCTCTAGGGCTACGTACATATCTGAGAGTGTAGAGAATAATTCCCACATTTCTCCCAAACTGTAAAGTTGAATGTGAGAGTACCTCACAGCTTCTTTCTCTGTCCCCACCTCTGAAGTGTACTTTTCTAGCTAGTGCTCAAGTGAAAATAGAGCCCTTGGCCATACAAAGGTTATATACTTGTCTGGTGACATTATAATATGGATTTTGAAAAGAGTGAAGTTACCTGCAGCTAACAGCTTGATTTTTTTTTCATCTCCTTCCCCTTTACGATCTAGTTCTTTTAAGAAAGACAGTAGTGTATGTATTTCAATTTTCCATAAATTGGAAAATTGAATTAATTCAATGTATATGCCTTAGGTTGAATTTTTCCAATTTTTTGAAAACTATTTCACAAAAAGGAATGACGCCAAAGATGGTAGTATGTACACATTTGTTCAATTACCCCAACATAATCTACAAAAGTTACAATTGATCTCATGTCATAGTAACAGCATTTATGGATTATCTTTCCAGTCAATTCTCACTGACTTGCTAAAATGGATGTAAAAGAAATTTAATTCTATCAAATGCTCCCAGCAGATTTATTTACTTCAAAGTCAAAATCATCCAGAGTTTTAAAAGACTTTCAGAAGAATTCACTGTAATTAACTTAAGATTTGTATATCGCCTTTAAACGAAGTAGATGTACAGCATTATTGACATGCTATAACTGATGGGATCTATGAATTTACAAAGAAATTGCTGAATATGAGTCATTTAAACCAAGGGGAATCCTTGCTTTTTAAAAGCTGATTCTAGTTCATACATCTGATACAATTGCTGCATCTCTGACAATGAGATTCCCCCTAACCTCTGTTTCAAAGCTTTAAAGCAACAAAAAATGTTCACCCTCTTTGTTCCAAAACATTAGGCCTTTGAAGGAAAAAAAAATTCAACATTCCTGTATTGAATAAGCATAGATATTTAAGAAGCTATTATACCAAGTCAAACTATATAATTTAAGATTATAGGCTGGTGTTAATGCTTCATGATCTTGACCCTAGTTGGAGATACTTGGAGGGCTTTTGCATGAAAAATTTAATTTGGACTTCCCCCAAAATGAGATGACCACTTTTGTAGTCCAATGGCAACACAGCCTCTATCTGATGTGAAATGATTTTTGTGTCTGTGGTGTTGTATAAGGTATCCAAATTAGGTAAATGCATTCACCCCTCCCACCCCACCCCCCCACACAAGGCAACCTACATATTAAGCTGACACAGCAACATGGGGACATTTAAATTAGGCTCCAGAAATCCAAGAAAAGATTTAAAGAATGAGTGGAGGATAAATGGTGTCCCTGTGGGAAAAACACAGAGTTTGGCAAAAGGATGCTGTTTCCTTTCTTTAAAAAATGTATTTCACAAGCTTGAAATTATATAGAACAGCCCAGTTTGAAATAAACAGTAGTTCCAGGTAGATTAGTTCTTTACTGACATATTTAAGTAGACAATGTATTTTTGAAAAGAAAAAAAACATACTGTGTGTACATCTGAATCTGTCCTGGCAAGTAATCTCAATGGGATTCAGTAGGTTGCAACAAAGTTATTTCAGGCTTGGTCATAATTTAAACAGTGAATTATATTGTTAGCGGTGAATTCTAAAATACAGACCTTATAAAGTTGCTAAGTGGATGCCACAATTATGTCTCCTAAAATTTCAAAGACATCAGGGCCAAATTAGAATTATAACAAATAATTTCATACATTTATAGATGATTTCTACAAATTCTGTTTCCACTCTTTTACAGAAGAGCGGGTTGAAGAAAACACCTATTTGGTGCCTTGGGTCTCAATCCATAATACAATTATCACCAAAGGATTGAAAAAGTAATCTAGGTGGGAGACAAGATAAGCCTCTGAAATTTGAAGTGCTTAAAATTATGTCTTGGTAAAAATAACTTATCAAGAAACAAACAAACTGAGAGGGTCCAAATGACCATTTTATTCTGTCCAAAGCTAGGAGGTTAAGTGACTTCCTGGTCTCCTACACTCAGAAGTGCCAAGAGCAAAACACCAAGGTTACACAGATCTCACACAGATAATCAATCAAACATGGTTTGAGCATGTACACAGACTGCAGAAGATTCCAAGTAAATGAAGAATTGCTTTGTAACTGAAAAGAAAATGGAAGAAACACAAACACAGTATATCATTCATGGTGCCTAAAACATTACATTCCTACAAATATATTTCTACAATTTCCAACCATTTTGATTTATAAAATGGGCCAAGACTATACTTACTATTCTTACCAGCTGATCTTGCATTTATAGCAGGAAGAGATAAAGCTGTATGACAATACATATTCTTGAGTTCTGTCTGAACTCTAATTAGTCACTAACTGGCACAGATTGGCACAATAATAAACATTCCATTCTTAAGGATGTTACAGGAGAGGCATAGAGGACATTTATAGACCTAAAGAAACACATAGCATCATGTAAGTAAACATACAGACTGATTGAATCTGATTTCTTATTCCAGCATACCACAAATATAAAAGTTATAATGTCTGTAAAGATATAAATAAGGTTCTTGAAAGAATGGGACTTGGTGTTTCTTTGATGGTGTGACAGCTGGGATTTAAGATACAGAAGGTTAAGAACCCCTGTCCTACTAGAATAATCAATCAATTAACTTTTCCTGCTCTTCCAAAATCTTTGGAAAACACACCTACTTCCATGCTGTAGTAAATGTGTCTCCTTGTTATAGTCACTGATTTGGATTAGATTTCACTGCACCATCCAACACTGTTCATGTGGCTGCCTTAGTTACAATAGTCAGGTAATAAAGAGCACCTTATGGAGGTTATAAGGGAAGAACAAATTATTTGAAATATAATAGGGGATGCTGTTCCAAAGGGCAAGTAACACAACAGAAAAAGTTTGCCTTCTGGGTCCTATTAGATGACATTGTTTCCTAGAAGGAATTTGAACCCTGCCAACTGCATTGGATCTTATGGAACAAGAGGAAAAAAATGAAGATAGGTGGTACTGCAAAAAGGGTGTGTATTTTTTTTTTATGCCTTTGAGTCAGTATTGATTTCTGGTGGCTTCCAGGACAAGTCCATGAAGTTTTCTTGGCAAGATTTTTCAGAAGTGATTTGCGCTTCCTTGGTTCCT
This sequence comes from Crotalus tigris, assembly GCF_016545835.1. NCBI lineage: Eukaryota > Metazoa > Chordata > Lepidosauria > Squamata > Viperidae > Crotalus > Crotalus tigris. The sequence goes on along the minus strand of NW_024096617.1, from coordinate 211,578 downwards.
AGAGCTGAGAGTGTGTGACTGACCCAAGGTTATCCAACTGGGGTTGTGCCTCAGGTAGAATTTGATCTCAAAAACTCCTAGTTTCTAGTCTGATGCCTTAATTGCTTTACCATACTGGCTGTCATGAGGTATAATTGTTGTATCATTAATACAAGTTGGACTACCATTAATGGTCATCGGAGCCAACATTACTTGCCTGGTCTTAAATACTTTGCATTTTGACTTTGGTAGGTAGAAAGGGTATGTCTGCCATTTACCATTCAGTCTCATGCAGAAAAATAGGGCTCTAAGTATGCAAGGTACCATTAAATGGGATTTGAAAACCTATTTAATACTAACTGCCGATAGCAGCTTAGTCATTTGACAGTGTGACATTAATAGTCTATTCCTTGAGTGGGTTTTCAATGTATTTTCTATCAGAATTCAAAAGGCTGGTTCCTACCTTTAAATTCATGATAATTAATGACAATCTCAAGTATGTTGATGAATTTGATTTGGTACAATTGCCACAAACTAGTAATTTTACTGATGCAAATGCCATTTTGAAGTATAAGATTTAAACTAGCTTTGCACAATTAAAGTAACCTGCCCCAAACACCCCATGAAAATTGTGGAGATTCCCTGTCCGACCTATAAACATGATATGAATTCTTTTTTCATCCTTCGCAGGCTTCAGGTCTTCTCCTCCTTAACCCCCAAACTAATAACTGTCAACTGCTTAGGGAGGGTTATAAAGCACTATGGAGCAGTATATAAGTCTCAGGGCTAGTGCTAGTACTTCAGGGCTTTCTCCAGTAGAGGAGATGGAAAATCCACCAATGGGTTTTCTCTGTCTGCCTGCTCTTGAGACCAAGTAGCCAAACTTGACACGCCCCCTCTTGCTAGGAGATCCAGTCTTGACTTTGTCTCAAGCTCTTGAAGACGTATCAAGGTTGACTCTCAGGTTTAGAGATCTTCAATTCAATTTAGCAGGTCAGAAACCCATTGATGAATTCTCCTTACTTTAAATTTTATATTTGTAAATTCCCTAATTAGTGATTCCATTTCAAAAAAAGTTTCTTTCCCCAAAACTTTTCCCCAAAAAACTCTGGGATCAGCACAGCCTCAAATTGGCTGATTTGAGGCCTCTGGGGTGTGTGTACCTCTCCGTTCATTTCCCCAGGGCTCTGTGGGGGAGGGGGGAGGAAAATTTCTTATCAGTTCCCCGTTGGCTTTCCTGTGCAGCGCTCAGCGCTGCAGCCACAATCAACCCCAGAGTTCCCCTTCATCCTCGACACCTCTGGAGGCCATTTTCAATGGCCCAAAAGTTGTGGCCGCCATTTTGGACGGCTGCAGAGTTCTCAGACTTAACGGAGGTTTCCTTTGTCATCAGGAACAGATCCTGCAGGCAATTAATTTGGCCTTTCTATGTTTTTGGGACAAAGGCCTCCAGAATCTTAGCATATCCTTGCCGGTCCTAGGAAACTGCAACCAAGTGTGCTGCGGCCACCATTTTGGGCATGCCATGTGGCCAGCCCTGAAAATGCTCATCAGCCAGATTGAGTGCTGCAAGGCCTCTGCATGCTACAGGGTCTTTCCCCTTGACTTCAGGCTACTCACAGACCTTGGCCACCCCTGGAATTTTGGCGGAGCCAGTTGTGGCCGCCATCTTGGGAACATTGTGAGGCCCTCCCTCAGGCCTACAAATCAGACCTCCTATACTGACTGGAGGCCCCAAGCTCTCCTACACAGTCTTTACTATATTCTGGCTACTTCTCAGTCCATGTGAAGAAACTGTTTTAGCCCTGCCCAGTGATTGCCACTAGGCCTCATCAACTGTAACATTATCTACAGCCAATAATTAACTGACTAGGCCCAAATTCTCAGGCCACCAACTTGCTTTGGAGCCGCCATTTTGAATTCACATTGCCTCTGCCAGGCCTCATTTTAGGCCTTCTGCGCCCTTCACTGGGCCATCTGGTGCACCTTGACTGGCCACCTAAGGCCTCTGGGTGGAGCCCAGAGTGGGTCACCAACCGTGCCTTCGGCATCAGACTCAATTGCCGTGACCAAAGCCCAGATAGATTGTTTCAGGTCAGGTGGTCAGGGGAGCAGTCTTCGTTACTTGCTCCAATTTCACTTCCACCAACCACTTGCCTGCCAGAGCTTCGTCTCAGTTTCCCTGAGACAACTCAACCAGGATGGAGGACTCCACGATGCCTCAACTAATGACCACTGCCTCCCCATCCTCCGGCACAAAACCTCTGATCAGGAGGCCGGCACAAAACCTCTGATCAGGAGGCAGCAGGCAAGCTCAAATTAAAGGCCAAGGCCACTCTCAAGAAGCCTTCCAAGTTAGTGGAAAAGCAAGCCAGCGGTAGGCACCAGGCTCTGGAGAAGGAGTTCTCCAGAGTGCAGAGACAGGCTGGATTGGAAACAGATCAAATGGTGCCCCCTGAATATGACCTTCCTTTAGATCCTTCAACCTCAGCCCAGGGCATGTGGTCTCTCACAGGGACACCCGCCACACTTAGTTCCCCTTCTGAATTGGCACAACATACAACAACCATCTCGGGTTCAGTTCCAGAGGCACCTTCATGCCAATGGCCGCAGGATTTAGGGGACCATACATCGGAGACATTTTCTCTAACAGCTGCCTTGAGGCCTTGCTATCCAGGGTGGTGGACTGAACTCTAGCAGAACGGTCCTTCCATCCATCCGGGCAGGGGGCTTCTACGTTGGCCATGCCACCTTATGTCCCTCCTACGGGGTTTCCTATACTTCAGGAACCCACATCCCCTGCACACTCCTCCATGAACGGATACTCATCCCCGAAGGGTGAGGAGCAGCCAGAATTTAATCTATCAGAGGAGGAGGAACTTCCACCTGAACCCTCCCCATTGGGAGGCCTGTTCAATCCAACACTGTTTCTTCCCCTGCTTCACAAGGCCACATCAATGGCAAACAGTTCCCTTAGCCGCAGGCAACATTGGATTCCAGTCCAAATCTGATATTTTTTAAAACGGTGGCAGCACAACATCAAGTTCCATGTCCCTCTATTTTTCTTAAAGGGATCAAAAAACAGTGGGCCTCCCCTTCCTCCTTTCCTTCTGTAATTGGGACTGATAAAAAGATTTTTAGCACCTCCACAGACCTCACTGAGGCCCTGGAGGTTCCCAAGGAAGATGAAGTCTGGACCTCTCTGGTATCCCAGACTGCAGTCGCTGGGGACATGTTGGAGGCACTTAAAGCGGATGACAGGAAATGGGACCAAACTTTCCAGAAGACCCATCAATCAGCAGCATAGACAATTAAAATGGCCAGTTGTGCGTCCTTTTTTGTCCGGACCACCCTTTTATGGCTTCGTCAGCTTCAGGCCAGAGTCCCTGCTGAGGACATTCAGACTCACCAGGACCTAAGCAAAATGGTGGCGGCCACTGAGTATGCTGTGGACGCAATGCTTCAGTCAGCCAACTTTGTATCTAGGTCTCTTGCATCTAACATTACAACCAGAAGGATGCTGTGGCTGAAACACTGGCAGGCTGACGCCAAAGCAAAATGGCGTCTGGCAACTGCCCCATATCTGGGCAATAATCTTTTTTTTTTAATTTTAATTTTTAACCAACAAGACAAAACAGAACAAAGCAAAACATAACACACATACACACACAATATATACTCCTCCTTTTTTTTTTACAGCAATTACATAACGGTAATCTAATATTTACATTTCCCCCTTATTCTTCTTTAAATATTTGTCCTTATAGCTGGGCAATAATCTTTTTGGGGAAGCCCTGGCCCCGTACCTTGTGGAAAACAAGGACAAGCGGAAGGTTATGGCTCACTTGAATAAACGGTCCGACAAATGTCCCGCTCCATATTTCTGCAGGCAGTCTTTTTGGCCGGCAGCAGGTTCAACTGCCATTCAGCCCTCCCACTCATACACACCCAGGCAGGACAGGCCATATGACCGTCCATTTAACAGGCCAGCCTTTCAGCCTAGGCAACAGAATCAATCTAAGAGGCCATTTCGAGGAGCAGGTCACACCTATAGGAGGTTCAAGTGACTCTTACACCACACTTCCCATCAGGGGAAGGCTGGCCCACTTCTTCCATCAGTGGGTCTTACAAACCATCCAGTTTGGTCTGTCCCTGGAGTTTCTAGCAGTCCCCCGGACTGTTTCATCACTTGTCCCATTTCTCGGAATCCACTGAAACAGAGACTTATGCAGGAGGCCATTCAACATCTTCTAGAGATTCAGGCCATAGAACCGGTACCGCCGGATCACATGGGAGGGGGATTCTACTCCATCATTTTTGTGGTTCTCAAGACCTCAGGGGGATGGAGAGCAATTCTGGACCTCAAGGGTCTGAACTATTACATCACATACAAGAAGTTCAAGATGCAATCACTCCAGTCCATCCTGGGAGGCATCAGGCAAGGAGACTTCCTGGCGTCAATAGACCTCATGGAAGCATATTTCCACATCCCCATCCATCCAGCTCACCGGCAGTTCCTCAGGTTCTCTTACAGAGTCAGTCATTTCCAGTACAAGGCCCTTCCTTTTGGCCTCTCCTCGGCACTCAGGGTGTTCACCAAGATCCTGGCTGTACTGGCTGCCCACTTGCGGAAGGTACCGGTACGCGTCCAGTGTTATCTGGACGACATCTTGATCCAGGCGTCCTCCTTCCGGGCAGCCCAGTCGGACCTGCAGCTAACTATTCAGGTCCTCCAACAGCACGGGTTCTTGGTCAACTTCCAAAAAAGCCAGACAGTTCCCTCATCCAGGCTTCTGCATCTGGGAGTCATCATAGACACCACAAACCACATGGTCTATCTCTCCCAGGAGCAGTTGGTCAGCATCAGGGACCTGGATCATTGGGTGTACAAGGACTGCACCATTCCACTGGTACTCTCCCAGCTTCTGGGAAAGATGGTCTCCTGCATAGCCATAGTTCCCTGGGCCAGACTCCACTTGCGGGAGCGTCAATGGTTCCTCCTGCCATTCCAACAGGTGAATGCCAGCGCATCCAACCACCAGATCAGGCTCCTGGTCCACACCCTCAGATCTCTATGCTGGTGGTTCTCACAAGCAGTGTCCAAGGGGTCACCTTTCAAGGAGCTGGACCGTGTCACCATTACGACAGACGCCAGTCTATTCGGTTAGGGTGCCCATCTACAGTCTCAGTTTGCACAGGGCCATTGGTCCCACACAGACTTGAGACACAACATCAATTGGCTGGAGCTCAGGGCCATCCATTTAGCTCTTCACCAATTCTGACACTGGATCAAAGGCTGTCACGTATTGATCCTCACGGACAATGTGGCGTCCAAGGCCCATGTGAACTGGCAGGAGGGCACCAGGTCCAAGTCCCTTATGTCCGAGGCATGGCTCCTGGGCTCCTGGGCAGAGTCCAACCTGGCCTCTCTCAGGGCCGAACACATCTCGGGGGTCAAGAACCAGCAGGCAGACTTTCTGAGTCGCTCTACGGTAGACCCCTCAGAATGGGGATTGCATCTGGATCTTTTTTCCGAGACCTTCCACAGGTTTGGACATCCAATCCTTGACTTGTTTGCATCCCCAACTCCCCAGGTACTTCTCCTGTTATTACCTTCCAGGGGCGGAGAGGACGGACGCTCTGCGGACTCTGTGGCCGCGAGGTCTCCTTTATGCCTTCGCTCCCCTCCAATCATTCTGGTGACCATCCGCAAACTGCTCTAGGAGCAGGCGGAAGTGATCCTCGTGGCCCATACTGACCACAGAGGCCCTGTTTTGCCGATCTGATGAATCTCTCTCGATCTCCACCGTGGAAGATTCCCCGCATCACATGTTCTTTCACCAAGGGGTCCTCCATCACCCGGACCCTCAGTGGTTGCAATTGACTGTTTGGTCTTTGAGCGCAGCATCATGATACAGGAGTTATTCTCACCATGGGCAATCACTATGATTCAGGCCTCTCGTCACCTGGCGACCAATCACATTTATGATTCTACTTGGAAGAATTTTTGCCATTGGTGCAGAAGGCGTCAACTAGATGTCTACAAATTAACCATCCCTCAGATCATTGATTACCTTCTGGATGGTCTGGATAGAGGCCTGGCCCCTGTGACCATTTGTAGACAGGTGGCAGCCCTATCAACGTTGCTCACTTGTGCGGATTCAGTTCCCTTAGCTTGTCATCCTAGAATACGCGTGTTTATCAAGGGTGCATGCAACACTAGACCTCCTGTGATACTTAGGTACTCCTCTTGGGAGCTGCCTCATGTACTTCGCACTTTGACTAAACCGCCCTTTGAGCCCATTGCTACTATACCATTGAGGGCCTTGTCGCTTAAAGTTGCCTTCTTAATCGCCATCACGTCAGCCAGACATATCTCCAAGCTGGCTGCTCTCTCAGTCAGGAATGACTTTTGCATCTTCCACCGAGACCCGGTGGTCCTTCGGTTGGATCCCACTTTCGTGCCTAAGGTCAACTCACTCTTCCATAGGGCATAGGAAGTCATTTTACCAAATTTTTGTCCCAATCCTTCCCATGACTTGAAGCGGCAGTGGCATATACTGGGTGTCCTCAGGGCCCTGCGCAGAGACTTTTCGTAGATCTGAGGCCCTATTTATTTCCTTTTGTCCGGTTTCTCTGGGACAGAAGGTGTCCGCTGCCACTGTTGGCAGGTGGATCAGGGCCTGTATCACGGAGTCATACCAGTCTTCTTCCCTGCTGGCTCCAAGTCATCTTACAGCCCATTCCACTCCCAGCACTGCGACATCTGCGGCATGGGCCACTCAGGCATCCATCAAGGAGATTTGCAGGGCTGCGACATGGTTCTTGCCCTCCCCATCCATACACCATTACAGGATTGACTGCTTCACTTCCGCAGACGCCTCCTTTGGTTGGAGGGTCCTTCAGCAGGTGGTCTCCGGGGACATTGTTCCGGCCTTATCTGTTTCCCACCCATCGGGACAGTGAGGCTTTGGTATGTCCCATTGATGGATTCTCCGTCTCCTGTACTGGAGAAGGGGCATTGTCTTACCTGAACGCCTTTTCTCAGTGCGTAGATGGAGAATCCACACCCACCCTTTAAGTCAGTTAGGCTGATATTAAGGGATTGAGAGCCAACACCTCGTCCACCTTTAGCCACTTTCGCCCTCATCAAGACTGGATCTCCTAGCAATAGGGGGCATGTCAAGTTTGGCTACTTGGTCTCAAGAGCAGGCAGACAGAGAAAACCCATTGGTGGATTCTCCATCTCTGTACTGAGAAAAGGCGTTCAGGTAAGACAACGCCCCTTCTAGCATGCCAATAGTAAAATAGCCAGCTATTTTGCTTGTTAGGCTGTGGGCAGTATTTTCCACAAGGTAAAACATTGTGACTAAGAGGATTCATCTCCAATCCTGAACCAGTTATCTGGTGGATTTCTTCCCCCTCCCCACCACCTTAATGTCCATACTCACAGTGGACTTCAGAAGGGCTATACTTCACCTATCTCTTTGGCCCTGGATGTCTATAGGATCAGTTCATCTCAGGTGCCAGGTTCTAGAATTTATTGTTCTATGAAGTCCAGCTAATCACCTCATAGGTCATGTTCAAAAGGTGAGTTAAAACAATCCTGTTTCTATATACTTTATTATATCGCTTAATGCTCTTGATAGTTTCTTCATGCTCTCTCTGTGTGTGCCTTCACGATACAGTTTATTACTTAATTTTCTAATATGATTTTAACTGCTATTGTGCAGGGGATCCACTATGGACGACAACATAGAAGAGCATCAGATGCCACACTCATAGTCTCTTAGAAGAACTCAAAAGATACATTTCTTCTTTATTGCTTCTTTTTATGGCTACCACTGATATGCTGAATGGAATTTTCTCATTGGGTAGGGTGAGCCATTTTAATTTGACTTGTTTTCAGACTGTTACAAATTATCAGTACTGACTCTGTGTAGGCAATATGTTTTATTATTCTACATCCTCACAACAGCCTTTTTCTTCTAATCTCTAAAGTAGCTGATAAGTATATTGAATTAATTAATGAAATAATTATTGTCAACTGAAGTTTGAATGTCCCCAATTTTGTAAGCTTTTGATTACCTGAACATTTCCTTGTTTTAGATCAATCATACAATAATAATAACAATAATAATCCAGAATAGACGAGAAAGAACTGGAGAAGATAACAAAATACAAAGACCTACAAATAGAAATAGAAAGTGTGGCAAAAGCAAGCAAGGATAGTACCAATAGTAATAGGCTCCTTGGGTGCAATCCCAAAACAACTGGAGCACCACTTGAACACCATTGGCATTGACAAATTTGCTATTAGTCAATTGCAAAAGGCGGCCTTACTAGGAACTGCTTCCATCCTGCGACGATATCTCTAATATCATCGAACATCCACATCTGCCTATCCCAGGTCCTGGGTAAGGACTCGATAGGTAGACAAAATGCCAAATCCAGTCTGAACATCTGGCTGACTGTGCGATGATCCATAATAACCCAGAAAAATAATGACAATGAATCATGCCCTTCATCCATGCAGTGACATTGATAGACTTTATCTTCCAAGGCAAATAAGTGGGCATGGAATGCTGCAAGTACATCAGATGGTTGAAGAAGAAAAAATGGCTTTGGAAGAATATCTGAAGAACAATGATGAAGATGCACTGAAATTAGTATATCAGGAAGGCTTACTGACTACTGGAGAGATCAAAGTGGCCTATAAGAAAGACCAAATGAAGAACAGAATAGAGGCATGGGAAGACAAAGCACTACATGGCCAATACATGGAAAAAATAGATAGGAAAGCAGATAATAATAAGACCTGGCAATGGCTAAGAGCAAGAAAATTGAAGAAAGAGACCGAGGGACTAATTCTGGCTGCACAAGATCAAGCCTTAAGGACAAATGCATTCAAAGTCAAAATTGAGAAGAGAGCAACAGACAGTAAGTGCCGCCTATGCAAAGAAGCATAGGAAGAAACAGTGGATTACTTGGTAAGCTGTTGCAAGAAGATTGCACAGACTGACTACAAGCAGCGGCATGACAAAGTAGCAACAATGGTACATTGGAAGATCTGCAAAAAATATCATTTGCCTTTAAGCAAAAACTGGTGGGATCATAAAATAGAGAAAGTCATAGAAAATGATAAAATTAAACTGCTCTGGGACTTCAGAATTCAAACAGACAAGCACTGCAACATAACACCCCAGACTTAACAATTGTCGATAAGAAAGACAAAAAAGTCTGGATAGTGGATGTGGCAGTGCCTGGAGATAGCAGAATAGAAGAGAAAGAAATGGAGAAGATAACAAAATACAAAGACCTACAAATAGAAATAGAAAGACTGTGGCAAAAGCAAGCAAGGGTAGTACCAATAGTCATAGGCGCCTTGGGTGCAATCCCAAAACAACTGGAGCACCACTTGAACACCATTGGCATGGACAAATTTGCTATTAGTCAATTGCAAAAGGCGGCCTTACTAGGAACTGCTTCCATCCTGCGACGATATCTGTAATACCATCAAACATCCACATCTGCCTATCCCATGTCCTGGGTAAGGACTCGATAGGTAGACAAAATGCCAAATCCAGTCTGAACATTTGGCTGACTGTACGATGATCCATAATAATAAAGTTGGAAGGGACCTTGGAGGTCATCGAGTCCAACCCCCTGCTCAGGCAGGAAACCCTACACCATTTCAGACAAATGGCTGTCCAGTTTCTTCTTAAAAACTTCCAGTCTTGGAGCATTCACCACTTCTGGAGGCAGGTTGTTCCATTGGTTAATTGTTCTAAGTGTCAGGAAGTTTCTCCTTAGTTCTAGATTGCTTCTCTCCTTGATTAGTTTCTATCCATTGCTTCTAGTCCTGCCTTCAGGCGCTTTGGAGAATAGCTTGACTCCCTCTTCTTTGTGGCAACCCCTGAGATATTGGAACACTGCTATCATGTCCCCCCTCCTCCTTCTATTTGTTAAACTAGACATACCCAATTCCAGCAACCATTCCTTATATGCTTTAGCCTCCAGTCCCCTAATCATCTTTGTTGCTCTTCTCTGTACTCTTTCTAGAGTCTCAACATCTTTTTTACATCGTGGTGACCAAAACTGGATGCAGTATTCCAAGTGTGGCCTTACCAAGGCATTGTAAAGTGGTATTAATACTTCAAGTGATCTTGATTCTATCCCTCTGTTAATGCAGCCCAGCACTGAGTTGGCTTTTTTGGCAGCTGCAGCACACTGCTGGCTCATATTTAAGTGATTGTCCACTAGGACTCCGAGATCCCTCTCATAGTTACTACTATTGAGCAAGGTATTCCCTATACTATTCCTGTACATTTGTTTTTTTCTTGCCTAAATGTAGATACTTACTTTTTTCACCACTGAATTTCATTTTGTTAGATAGCGCCCAGTGTTCAAGTCTGTCCAGGTCCTCCTGTATCTTAAACCTGTATTGGAGCTTGATTGTGGAGAATGCAAATACTTTTAAAAATATATAATTTGCTCTTTTATGCTGATATCCTAAATTTGCCTTATTCTGCCCAATTATAGCATCAAATCATAGCAGTTTTCTCTCCCCTCCTAAGTAAGAGTGACCACGGATCTCCTGCAGTGGGCAAGTTTTGTCACTCTATTAGAGTCCAATATTTGTCACTGACCCTCATCTAAAATTAGGTGATCATAACATAAGCAATGCCTATTTCATGTGGCTCCAATTACAGCAAAATTAATTTGAAAACCCTTAAAAACCAATTAACCTTTATTTCAACTCTTCCTTATTTCTAGAAGTGGCAAAATATCCTACACTAAGTTCATTCTGTCAGCAAAGCATCACAAGCTGCTTTAAACATATTCATAGTAGGGTGCTTTCTACCTGGTTTTATTTCATTACAATTTTTACGTTAACTCTGCTTTGAGTTTTAGTTATGCAAAATTCATTTGAGGTGAACTTCAGTCTGCTGGTGTAGAACTAACTGGGTATTGCTCCTACAGTTTTCTGTTACACCAGATTTTCCTATGTTAACACTTCCACTTTCCTGAAAACAATTCTGTCTAAATCAAAAAAATATTATTGTATTTCAAGGCAGAGACTAGGCACTTGGTGAGAATTCAAGGCTCAAAATGATTTACAAGAAAAGGAAAAGAGAGCAATAATCAAACAAGCAGATCCAGGATAGCCCTGATTGCTTAACCCAAAACGAAAACTGTACATAATTCTTCTTGTTGCATACTTAATGCCTGCACCACGACATTTCCTAAGAAGACAATTACTAGAGCACACCAAAAAACCCTGTTTAGCTCAATGTACAACTTCCACAGTGACCAAAAAAGCTGCCTCTTGAAAGCACGCATAACACAACAGCATTTTACTGTACTTGTTTAGATTAGTGATATAAAATGTTGGGAATTTGCACTGGAATGAAAATATTTACAACAATAGCCTTTGGGAAAAAACCTCATAGAAAGAAGAGGTATGTTTATTTGAATCTGGTCACCCTTTATTAGCTGTAGTAATAATGATTTTTCTGATTACCTTTGTCTTTGCAAAGTCATTCTGAATAAAAACATGAATATGTATGTTTAAAATGTATGTGTAAGGTCCTTCCTCAGCTATCTCCTCAGGAAAGTATGACTCTTGAAACAAGCATTATTTCAAAAGGATCCTTTACTGAGAGAAAGTGATTGTAGAGAGACCAAGTGGAATCTGAAGTTCCCGCGTGAAAAAGTTAGGTCAGGGATGTCAAACAAGCAACGTCCTGTGATGTGTCGTGACATATCGTGACTTTTTTCCATTGCCACAATGGGGTGGGCGTGGTTTCATCATGATGTGGGCTGGCAGGTTGACACTCCTGCGTTAGGTTATTTTCCCATTGTCCAATCCCACCCCCATTACTGCAGTCAATCCACTGGCGTGAAGTTGTTGTGAGAACTCCAAGCCAAAAAGGTGATAACAAGTTGTTCTCTGGTGCCACGACCTTGGTAACAGGCAGGAGTTAGCCAGAAAGGATTCAAACCAGATGGCCCTGAGGGCTCATTCCCTCCTCCCCAATTCCCATGTGGATACATCAAAGCAAAAGGAGAAACAAAATGGAAACATCTTCAATCCCCAAGCAGCACTTCCCCCTCCCCTCAGAATGGCAGCATTCTGGTAGGAACCTGACAGTATGTTTGTGCTTCTCCTAAAGGCCACATATTTATTTTTAGTGGTTTGGGTCTATGCATAGGCCTACGCCCATCGTTTGCACAAGTTTTTATTCTTTTGAAAAACATTTGTTTCAATTGTTCTGTTTATTAACAAAAGAAATGAATGAAAGAATGAACGAATGAACGAATAGATAAATAGTTAAATAGCTCCCACCTAACTTTCTACTTTCTATAATTCTGTAGGACCTGCATCCCAAGCAAATTATTAATACCGGTATGTGCGTGGAGCATTGGCTATGTATGTTTTGGCTTGTCCCATAAATCTTAAAATTTGTCAGATGGGGCAACAAGGAAGAGCTTTACCTGTGTCCACTTTAATGTGAATATGGTTGGAGGTGACTGTGCAGAAAATATATTTATGATGGATCCGGGTACTCATATGAAATGGTTTGAAACCTTTGTTCTCTGAGTTATTGAATTGACAAATGGTATCTTTTCTCCCTGTCTACCTAGGTAGATGAAGATCATTCTACTACTTCAGATATTGTCAGAATTCGCATTTCCCAGTATGCCTGCCAGAGAAGGACAACTTTAAAGAATTATAACCAAAAGTTGACGGTAATATATATAGTTTAACTGCTAAGGTTAAAGGAATCTTGCTAATATTTTCAGACACAAGTTGTAAGTCCTAAATCTATGTTTCATATACCCATCAGAAATAACTGTTCCAGTTGTTTTTTTATTTGGAAATAATTCCTGTAAATTACAATTGGATTTATTTTTAAATAAATATGAATACAATGTTTGGATAATTTTCCACTAAATCTTACACTTTTACAAACTCCTTGACTATAAAGCTCTGTATAGGTGATACATTCCCATACACAATTCAACAATGAGCAGCAAGGAGTTTCCCCCACTATTAGACATTGTTGCGATGTCATTGAAATTGGATCTCCATAGATAGAATGGAATTTTCTGCACTTTGATATGCATGGAGAGACTTCCATGTGAGTTGCAACCTAATAATTTCTGGAGTTTATTACCCTGAACACAGTTTCTGAGAATAGTTATTCCAAGTAACAATTGGCCAAAGATACTTGAACCTAATGGTAGTTCCTTTGATTTCACCCATTCAGAATTGTTGGATCTACTTATCAAATGGCTGGGAATGGTGTATGAGTTAAGGAAACGCAGAGACAGATCCTTTTCTGAGCTAATCAGCATCCTGCAAGGAGAAAGTGTGAAGGAAATATGCATGCTGTTAGTCTTTTTCCACATGGTTACTTAGTTCAGTTCATATACACAATCCCAGCATCATAAGTTGACACCAGAGGGTGTGAATCACACCCTGTTTTCTCTCTTTCCCTGTGTTTTCCTCTATCTTTATATGTGTGCATGAGAAAGCCAACTCAAACAGCTGTTTCTTCCCCAAATAAATCTTTATAGCAATTGGCTGCAGGAATCTCTGAGGTAAATTTCTCTCTCTTGAGATTTGAAGAACAATGGAAGATCAACATGATTTCTAAAATAGAGTACATCAACTGCTCTGAGTTGCTTTTGATTGGAGCAGCATATAAACTCAGCAATAAATAATCAATAATCAATCCAATGGTCTTGTGATCAATCATAAAGCTGGAGAGGGTTTTGTAAGACATCTATTTCAATTTCTGTTTCATGCAGGGAATTTTATAATCAGAGTATTTCCACAGGTTGCTCTCCAGAATCTGATTGGAGACACATTAGCAAGGGAGAGACCACTACCCATCTGAAGGCTTGCTAAATGAATCTTTTTGTCAAAATTCTTCTCCAATAGTAAGATAGGTGGTGGCCTCTGATAGTTTCAGTGTGTGCTCAGTGTATGAGATCTTCAAGTGGCCTTTTTTTAATATTGGTAGTGGTATTTACAATTTGAAGAGTAAAGAGTGATTGAGTTTTGAGCTTGGCAAACACTGAACCAATCACATAGTTTGTTTCAGAGCATAGTCGTTAACAATCTGCTGTAATCAATTAGAGCTCTCACCCTGCAGGATTCATCCTGATCTGGAATTCTGAATCCACTGAAATTTGAAGTGAAGTGCTGTCATTTCAACCACATATTTCGGGGAAAGAAAATTAATAATGTAATTAAAGTTTTTGACATAAACATTATTAAGCTAGTCAGTGAAATAAGTATTTTATGATTAAATAGTATAATTGAGAGCAAAACAACCAGAAGACGCCCTGGTGAGAAGCATCTCCTGCCCATTGAAAGAAAACCTTTAAGTTTTCTTTTAAAAAGAGATTGGGCAGCCCTTTGTCTGAAAGTAGTGTAGGGTTTCCTGCTTGAGCAGGGGATTGAACTAGGTTATTCTGTTATTCTGATTTAGATTCAGGCCTATCAATTTTTGGGGGAATAATTATTTCCAACCCAATGGAGTATTGGAAAGGAATTATGTAACCAGGATTTACATCAGCAGGATAACTTTCCAAGAATGGAATGGTATATGAGAAGAAACCAGCAAAAGAAAGACCAGGTCTGAAAATGAATCAGATCTGGCTGGAGGCTATGCAGAAAAAAACAAAAACAAACAAATAAATAAACAAACAAAAAAACCATTAGAAACACTGCCAATTGTTCCATTGTTAAGCTTCTTTCTCTTCCATTCTCTGATCATGGAACCCAGAATGATGCTGCTCTAAAAGGTTTTCCCTCCTTTGTATATTTAACAAAAGTCAGTGCCATTATTTTGCACATTCTGGCCCATCCATACCTTATTCCTTACCTTTTTTTGTCTTTAAGTTAGGGTTAACGTCTGGTGATTGCCTGGACAATTGCTATAGTTTTTCTTGGCAAGATTTCAAAGTGGGTTGTCATTACCTGCTTTCTAGGGCTGAGAGAAAGTGATTGGCCCAAGCTTTCCCTGCTGGCTTTGTGACTAGGCTGGGAGTAAGATTCTAGCTCAGGGGTGTCAAACTGCTGGCTTGCGGGCCGGTTGCATCATATGGAGGCCGTGCCCACCCCAATTCCAGCAATGCAAAAAAAGTCACAATACGTTGTGACACGTCATGTGGTGAGTTTGACACCAGTGTTCTAGCCAAACTGGCTCTCACCTCATGTATAGCCCAGTTCAAATCTTTATATGTGCTGTAATATGAAGAAAGAATTTCTGGCAAGGGTATGCTCAACTTCATTATTTTAGAAGTGTTTTTTTTTCCAATGTGAAATCAGCATGGCATTCTTATCTGTATTGGAATTAAAGGAAACCTTGACGTGGGGAAAACCTTCGCTCCATGCCCTGCTCAAGGACCACAAGGCTGGTGGCAGTGTGTTGACTTTCAAGTGGGTGGGACTATAATTTTCAGACCCACTTTTTAGCATTTTGGAGATGCTGGGTTTGGTCTTGCAGTAAAAAAATAACACCATCAACCCATTTAACAATTAAGATTTCCCATAGGCAAATTCTTACCTTCTATTTAAGATCCAAGAAGGTTGGGAAAATGAATTCTATATTATAAACCAAGGCCACTGATAATTTAAACCTTCCTTAATTAGGTGTTGTTTAGCACCTCTTCTTCACCTCTTCTTTACCGTTATCGGACTTTGGCGATCATGTTGGGGATCTTGTTTTTATCAGCAGCCGCATGAAAGAGTGCTGCTGAGTTTTGTCCAAACCAATCCCTTAGATTTTGAAGACATGATGTTCTTCTTCTGCCTGGACCTCGTTTGCCTTCAATCTTTCCCTGGAGGATTATATGAAGTATGCCGTATTTTTCTGGGTGTTGCATCACATGTCCGAAATATTCTAATTTTTGTTTTTTAATTGTTTTGATGATTTCCCTTGGCTTTCCCAGGCGGCTTATCCCCTCCTCATTTCTGATCTTGTCAACGCAGCTTATACGTAACAGCCGCCTGTAAATCCACATTTCAAATGCTTCTAGTCTCTTCAGGTGGCCTTCTGTCAGAGACCAACTCTCTACTCCATAGAGCAGGATAGAAAAAATATAGCATCTGACAACCCTGATTTTTAGTCTTAGGCTTATGTCGTGACTGCAGAAGACCTTTTTCATTTTGAAGAATGCTGTTCGGGCTTTTTCTATCCTTGTCTTTACTTCAACGGTCATATCCCAGCTTTCATGTAAATTAGAACCGAGGTGCGTGATCCTTTCAACTTTTCTAGTGGTATTCCTTTGAATGTATTGGTGGTAAATTAACAGGTTTTTTGCTGACGACCATGATCTTGTTTTTTGAGGTGTTAAGGTTCAAGCCATATTTTTCAGGGGTTCCAGGCTCCCCCTAACAGTGCTTAGCACTACAGTTCCTAAACTACTCAAATATCATATGCTGGGTATTTTGGGAGTTGAAGTCCTAGCACATTTGGACCATAGGAGTTTGGAGAAGGATGTTCTGAATTATAACCTCATTTTCATTCTCTGGGAATTCTGTAGACTAGGGAAAATCTCTAGGTAAGCTCTAGAGAGCTTTTGTAGAAAATGGACAATTTCTACATTTCTTTAAGGAAAATCGTAAGAAATTTAAATGTAAAACATACAACATGTACACATCCCTGAGAGCTTTTAGAATAACTCCTATATCTTCCCCCAAGTTGCATCTAAGTGATAAAGTTCAATGTGACAGCATCTCCCATCATTTTTTCCACTCCCTCCTTTTGAAGGATGCTTTCAAATTCCAGCACTCAAGTGTCTATTAGGCCCTGGGACGAAGAAAGGTCATATAACTGTCTGATGACATTGGTATGGATTGGTGACTGTTGGACTAGTCCCTCCAGTTTTCTTGGCAACATTTCAGAAATGGTTTACCATTGCCTCCTTCCTAGGGCTGAGAGAAAATGACTGGCCCAATGTCATCAGGTGGCTTCATGCCTAAGGCAGGAATAGAATTCACAATCTCCTAGTCTCTAGTGCAGGGGGAGGCAAATGGTTTTTCCAAGGAGCAACATGAGAAACTGGGACTGTTGTGGAGAGCTGAACCGATAGAGCTGTGAAGGTGCATAGGCTGGCAGGCATGCACATATGTAAAATGAAAAAAAAAAAAGGCAGTTGCCTTTAAAATGAAAGCAATCCATACAGGCTGGACAAGGGCTGGATGTGCACTGGGGCCCAGAAATTGCCAGGTCTGCTCTAGCCTGATGCATTAACCACAACACCAAACTTGCATAGGAATATTAGAACTTCTTAACATTTTGGAGGAGTTGGGTGCAGACTTGTCCTGCCTATCATGCTATAAGACAAGACTGCACAGTGTTGACAATCTCTTTGTTCTAATTTTTTTTGTACTAGTTGATCTACCAATGTAGAATTGTTGCAAAGTTTACTCTCGGAGCAACTGAGAAATCAGTTTTGCGAGCTGGGAGATGGGCTTTCAAAGATTCATTGCTGTTGCTCTCTCTGTGTACTAAACATGAATATATGTAGATTTTTCTACATGCTAATAATTCCACTGAAATGAGGAACAGATTGACTATGCTGATTCTCAGACTGCAACCAGGTTCTGCTAGATGCTAAATTTTGATCCACTGCATCACTAATAATTCAGAAATTGTTCAAGCTACTAGGCAGTTTTCCTCACTTGTGAAATTTACCGTACACCACAATCACTGTCTGACTCCCCCCCTAATTATTTCATATTTTAACATTAAGATATATTGCTTTGTTTGGGTTGCTTGAAACTTCTTTTTTTACTTTCCATCCTCTAGCTGAATTGACATCCAAAAACATGAACGTTATTATACAGTTTTTGTGCCTGCTACATGACATATCTGAAGTCTGCCCCAGAATATATTGTTCTCTCTCATTTGCATCAGTACGGTTCACAGCTATGTCTTTCCCTTCATTTTTCAATTAATATTTATAGCCTAGAATTTGCAGGATTTACTACTGTATGAAGGTAAATAACTTTAGACACCCTCAATCTGTTTCAGACTGTGCTTTGTTCACTAATTAATTAAGAAGTTAATGAAAACAAGAGAGATGGCAGGACTACAAAAACAGCACACTGTTGTCCTTTTTGGAGATAGAGAATGTACAACTTGAATTTTAGAAAAAAGAGTTAAGAACTTAAAATATTTTCAATTGGATTTATGAACAGTAGTGACTCTAAGCATGGATAAAAATGATCCATGTTCTCATTATATAATTTAATTGAGGAAGGAACTCTTTTTTTTTTTGAAGTGAACAGTGAGTAGTGTTGTGTGTAAGATGATATGTTAGAATAGCAACATAGATTTGTGTGAAACCTAGCACTGGTAAATATGTGGTGTCACTATTATTGAATGTCTGCTTGCACAGTTCTTATAGCAAATGAAGCTATAGGAAGCACTGAGGTTTGTACAAATTCATCAGGGTAATGTTTTGCTCTGTTCAGAGGCTGGATAGGCTCACTCAGTTGGGAGTCTGTCAGAATCCATCCCTGCACAATGTATTGTTAACTTGAAAGATCAAGACAAATTGGTTACATGGATCTTGACTTGTAAAGTCAAAACAACTTTCAAGTCTGAATCAAGTCTTCCCAGTGTATGTGCTGTGGACTATAAGATGGTGCTTTTATACTGCAATTTCTGATGTTTTTGACTCACATGTGGAAACCGGATATACAGTAGCTCTCAATGTATAACAGTGACCGTTCAAAGTTACAACAGCACTGAAAACAAGTGACATGATCATTTTTCTTACCTGTGATCATTGTGGCATTCCCTCATGCTCATGTGATCAAAATTCAGATGCTTGGCAAGTGACTCATATTTATGACAGTTGCAGTGTCCCAGAGTCACCTTTTGTAACTCTTTGGCAAGCAAAATCAATGGGGAAGCAAAATTCACTTAACAACTGTGCTACTAACTTAACAACTGTGGCACGAAAGGTTGTAAAATGGGGTAAAACTCATTTAACAACTGCCTCATGTAGCAACAGAAGTGTTGGGCTCAATTGTGATTGTATGTCCTTAAAGTTACCTTAAATTGTATTTCCTTAAAGTTACTTTAAATTGAAGTGTTTTATATAGTCATATATATGACTATATTAGACTGGGAAAGGTTAATGAAGTATAATGAAGCTGATCAGCTGAAAGCCATTTTTCTACTACTGGTTGAAGGGGCTTCACTTTTGTTGAAGTGTTTTAGAACTTGTCCTTATTACTGCCATGTTATTTATGTATTTAGTCACTTGAAGAATGAGATGGGCGACCTTTAAATTTGATTTAAAAAATAACATAAACATAACATAAAATAAGATAAATGAACCAGACTTATAAACCACTTCAGTCTCAAAGGACTCTTGTGCTAAAGCCTGAATTATTGCAAATTACTATTAGAGAAATGACCTAAGTCAAATTTCCTGGTTTCCCTAGCATTTCTGTTAAAATTCTGCATCTTTAAACTAGACATCTGTCTCCAGATACATTTCAGAATGCTATTCCCTTGCCAAAGCTGACATAGATACAGTTCCCAGATCAGTTGGTTTTGACACATTAAATGGAAGGAAGGAAGAGGCCATGCATTCTTCAGGATGTGACGAACTAGCCAAATGGGGAAAGATTAAAATGAGACTTCAGATAGATAAATATTCTTTATTATGGCCATTTACCCACCAGTAAACAAAGTATATTGTATGGACAATAGAGCAACCAGGTGACACCTATTCTGACGTGAGCTCATTCGTTTTTGTTGAGTTTTATTGTTCCTCTCTGCACTTATTCTCTCAATGCTGAGTTGCAAGGGGAAAAATGTGTAAGTACAGCCGAATTGTACTTAGCTAGTGATCAGTAGCTGTAGAATCTGTGAATCTTGGCATTTGCAGATGCTCTTCACAGCTTTTAGAAAAGGCTCAGAGGAGCCAACAGTCAAGAATCTTTCCTCTGGGTGAACAGGTATTTTTTTCTCTCTCTTTCCCTTAAGTCCATTTGATGGATTCAGGACAACAGGCTTTGCCTGTCAAAGGTCTGCCATTAATAACAGGATGTTACTTAGGGCAATTATTCCTTATGTTTTGGAAATTTCTGTCACCTACCTTTCTAGGGATACAGGTAGTCCTCAACTTATGACTGTAATTGAGCCTGAAATTTCAATTGTAAGTTGTGATGGTCATAAAGTGGGTCACCATGTGACTGGGCCCCATTTTGTGATTTTTATATGCAGCAACCATTAAGTGAATGTAGCAGATCATAAAGCAAACCCCATGATTGTTAAGCAAACGTCACAGTTGGTAGGTGAACCCATTGTTCATTATGTTTTTTTTTCTTCTGAAAACTGAAAGCCACTTCTGGTTTTGGGGAGAAAAAAATCATAAATTGGGGCCATGTTACTATGGGATACTGCAAATGGTCATAAATGTGGGTTGGTTACAGAATGTCCCAAATGCAGTCATGTGGCCCTGAGGCGATCCTGGACATCAGAACCTTGAATCTGGGGTGTGAATAGCTTTTTGGGAAGGTTTGTCAGAACTTGAACAGTTGGTAAGAGACTGATTGTAAGTTCAGGACTATCTGTATAGTCAAGGGGACTGTCTTCTAAGCAAACACATAGAGAGTAAACTGTTGCATTGATTTCTCCATAATACTGAAATTTGGCAATTTTGGTATTATTTTCTCCATAATACTGAATTTTTGGCTCTGTGGTGTTGGGAATAATCCATGCATCACAATAGCAACAACAGAATGTCTATGGAGATTCTCAGTCATCCAGGTCATGGTTATACCAAAGGTGGTTTTTCGAAAGACAACTGGACTTTGTTTTTCATTGAACACTTTTTGTTTTTCATCCCAAAAGCTTCTTCAGTTCTGACTGAATGTTGGAGAAGGGAAGGATTTATGTTCCTTGCAGTCATCTGTTCATTGATTGAATGAGTGCTAACAACCAGATGACTGCAAGGAATATAAATCCTTCTATCCGCCACCATTCAGTCAGAACTTTTGGAAGAAAGTGAAACACCTTCAAGGAAAAAAAATCTAGTTGCCTTTTGAAAAAGCACCTTTGGCACAGCAACAACAAAAATTGAGTATCCTGAGACTTTTTCCAAGTATACATAGGTCAAAGAGCAGAGTGGGCTGCCTTGATGAACACACATTCATTTTACATGCATACTAGCATCTGAAAAACAAGTTTTATCTATATTAGCTTTCCTTAACTAAATGTTGTCCAGATGTATTGGGACTGCATTTCCCCAAATACTCAAAATAACATGGCAAAAACGTGCTGGATATTCCACACATCTGGAGCACAGCAGATTGGAGAAAGATATTCTGAGCTATAAGCTCATTTTCACTCTCCAGGAATTTTGTGGAGTAGATGTCTCTGGAGAGGCTAGAGAGCTTTTGAAGATAATGGACAACTTCCACATTTCTTTAAGGGAAATCTAAATTGTTATAAAACAAGCAAGATTTGCTGAGTAGGTGGCCTCAGATGACCAGCAAATTGCGTTGGGACTACTAATGAAATGTGGTATAGGAAAATGGGGACTTATACTTACCCCAAAAGATATTCAACGTACTAACAGTTTTGTAATCTTAAATCCTGCTGTTTTTATTGCACTGTGACTATAATTCATATGTTTAGAAAAATATGTCCCAAAATATTATTTTCTGTGCAAATATGGAGCTTCAATGAGGCATCTGTGCAATTTACTTATACAAGCTGTGGGCATTCAACCATTAAATGCTGCATTGTCTCTGGCTGAGTTCCATGTAAGCGGCAAATTAGGTCCAAAGCATCTTGAATTATGTGTCAGTGATAGCATCTTGTTAGAACCACTGTTTTTAAAGATATAAATATATTGCCTTTTTTTCTCTTTTGTAACTTGATCACCCCCCCCCATTTCTATTTTTAGCTTTTGGTGTTAGAGCTTCAGCCTGTGCTGGTTGTGAAATCTTTGATAAATACAGGATTTCCCCCCCTCCCACCTTTTTCAATATCGAGGGGGCCTCTGGGAGTTTACAATGCCATTTCTGAACTCTTTTATAGAAGAGGAGCTGTTTTATAAAGGCAATTAAATATGGCATTTTCCATACTGTCAATAAAAGAAGACAACAGGTGCTTTGTTAACCTGGCAGCCAGTCTCAGATAATGGCTCAAAGTTTTCACTATTTACTTCCAAAGGAGAAAACTTCCATTTAATATTCAGCCTGAATTATAATCCACATACATTTTACAGACATCGTTTGAACTTATATTTAATAGCAAGCAAGGCCTTTTAGATAAGTATTTTGCAATCCAGGGCCTTTCATTTGCACCTGTATTCAGATCTGTGATTGCTAGAGGTACTCTAATGTCCTAAGTGTGCACAATTGCGATATTTCTAGAAAAGAATCCCATTATGCTTGGCCTGAAGTCTGTGCATTGTGAGAAATGCTATTGAACAGCAAACTGACAATGACATTTTCTTAGATGCTTCACACACTCTAAAAGCAGCTATTTCTGTTTGGACAATATTTGGGGAAAGAGTATTATTTGGCTGGGTTCGTTTTCTTGCTTTCCTTGGGCTTCATCTTGAGAGGCATCTTGGTGCTGAGACTGGGTGGAGCCGGAGCTGTCTTCATGCTATGAAAAATAAAAATAAAACCATGCCCACAGCTCTTTGCATAGGAGTGTTTTGTATGCTACTTTTTCTTTTTCGCAGCACAAAGACAGTCCCAGCACAGCCCACAGCCAGGCTGGAAACACTTTGTCAACAACAGGAACAAGAAAGTGAAAGTCAACTGGGGTGGCAGTATGCAGGACAGCAGGGGTCCTGGAGTGCTGTGGTGACTGGGACTGGGCTGGGGCAACTATAGTTTCCTGAGGTATGGTAAACTGCCACAGAGTGGTGAGATTCTGGGACTGTTTGTTCCGTGGTGAGATTCAAATGTGTTAACAACCAGTTCTCTGTTTGGATGCCGCTTCTGGAAATTGATTCTGGGCCTAGGCAACAAAAAATTAGCTACCGGTTATGCCGAACTGGTGTGAACTGGTTGAATCCCACCACTGTGTTTGTTGCCCCACAAGGCAGGATGCAGGATAGCCAAAGGGCAGGGATTGCAAGGATAGCTGGGTGGGTGGAATTGGAGCAGCCCCTCATCTTACTGAGGTGCAGGGTTAGGAGGGACCAAGCCTGGAATGGCTTGGATTGGGATAGTTCTTCAGTAAAATTTTGGTCATCGCACTATAAAAAAGACGTTGAGACTCTAGAAAGAGTGCAGAGAAGAACAACAAAGATGATTAGGCTAAAACATATAAAGAACAATTGCACTTTAATGAAAAGAAGGATTGGGGTGAGATGATAGCAATGTTCCAATATCTAAGGGGCTGCCACAAAGAAGAGGGAGTCAACCTATTCTCCAAAGCACCAGAGGGCAGAACAAGAAGCAATGGATGAAAACTAACGGAGGACAGAAGCAATCTAGAAATAAGGAGAACTTTCCTGATAGTTAGAATAATTAATCAGTGGAACAGCTTGCCTTCAGAAATTGTGAGTGCTCCATCACTGGAGATTTTTAAGAATAGATTGGGCAGTCACTTGTCCAAAATGGTATAGTGTCTCCTGCTTGAGGAGCGGGTGGGACTAAAAGACCTCCAAGGTCCCTCCCAACATTGTTATTCTGTTCTGCTTAATGATGGCAATGGGGATTGCCAGGATTACAATCAGTAAATGATGTGCTCATGTCATATCTCATTTTACAACATTGCTTAACATCTGAAATTCAAGTTCCAGTTGTGGTTGCAAGTCGAGGTTTACAGTTAATAGATCTGTCCTTCTAAATCTTACACACACATACACGTGTGCGCGCACACACACACACAAATAAATAAGGCAGAGATTTCACATAAAGAGAGAAATAACGCCTAGAAAACATTTTCAAATAATTGCTTAGAATTGTCATTTATACAGAAGGCAAATTCTTATCCATTGTTCCCTATTCATATTACGTGAATTGTTTGCTCATAACAGATTCAAGCATTTAGAATATCAAACCATCTGTTGATGTTTATTTCTTTTAAAATAAATCTCTATTTAAGCAAAGTCTTGATGATGAAATATTTTCTTCTGATCTGGGTGTTGCTTTGAAGCATTCCTCTTTTCTGACATCATTTTGTAAGTGAGGGCAAGAAACTTTGATGATAAAAGTTTAAAATACTAACAAGAGTTTATGGATTTTGGATCCATCCCAATGAAGAACTGGCTAACACTAATGTGCTCATTAGGCCTGTAGCCACAGTCTCACACAAGCTGTACCAACTTTGTTTCTCCCTTTTACAAATGGGTCATTTTCAGGATACACTGTGGCGGGTAATCCAATGCCTGCTTGTCCAGGTGTGCAGGGCCTGTTTCTCAGCATGACACATGCCTGGAAATTTCTCAAATTTAGACTCCCCTGCCAACTGAGAGCTGGTGCTCTCTGTGTCTGCAGCAATATCAGCTCTTCTTCCTCAGGCAAAAGAGGATGAGCCTACTGGCCAAAATGGCAGCTAAAACATCAATGCACCTGTTATGTCCCGAGCCTTGCAAACGGCTCGGGCGTTTGCAGGCAGTCCTGGGCAGGTGCAAGGCTGCCCGGGACCAGACAGGCTGTCGCCAGCGCCGTGCGCATGTGCGGGTGCTGGCGCGGGAAAAGTAACACATTTACCTGGGAGTTGCCTATATAAGAGGCTGCGAGCGTTTGGGAAGTTAAGGAAAGCCATCTACTTGTAAGCTGAACGCAGAATAAAGAAAACTGAGAACTCCAACTGCTTCTCGTGTCTGCTTTGCGCCAAGGACTCAACACTGGCGACGAAAGTGGGATCGCCTTACACCGCCTGGAAAGGAAGAAGTGTAAGCTTACCCAAGTGAGTCCTGAGCGGCGGAACGGCGTCGACTCGGCAGCTACCCGCCAATCCAGTGCGCATTCGGGGGTAGGCTGGCTGATAGACCCGTCTCCTGAAGATGGCGAAAATCGGAAGGCTTTCGGAGTTCGACGTCTCACATCCAGAGCGGTGGGAGTCATACGTAGCCAGGGTGGAGAACTATTTCAAGGCAAACCAAGTGAGGGAAGAGAGCTTGAAGGCTGCCACCCTGCTTTGTGTTTGCGGTCAAGACGCCTTCGACATCGCAGAAAACCTTGCAGCACCTGTTCCAGTAGAGTCTGTCAGCTACGCAGATCTGAAGAAGCTATTGAAGGAGCACTTCCACCCCAAGATGTCCGTCATCGCATGGCGCCACACCTTCGAGCAGAGGGATCAACGGCCCGGTGAGTTGGCCAAAGAATTCATCGCCGCATTACGGAAGGCTGCCAAGCACTTCGAGTTCAAAGACCTCGAAGAACGACTGAGGGACCGATTCGTGTGCGGGTTAAGGCATCGAGATCTACAACAGAGACTTTTCGCTAAAGAAGAATTGTTCTACCAAGATGCCTTAAGGGAAGTCACCGCAGAAGAAGCAGCAGGTGGCGCTGTCAAGAACATGCGGCCGATCAGAAACAGTCCAGAGGTTGCATCCGTGCACCAGGAAGACGTCCAAAGAAACTCCGAGGAGGATCCGGACGAGGAAGTCGACCGTCTCCACCCCACGAAGGAAGAAAATCAGAAGGGAAGCTCTTCAGCTCCGCTCAAGTGCATCGGCTGTGGAGGTCGCCACAGGAGAACCGACTGCAAGTTCCGCTCCGCTACCTGCCGGGCATGCGGCAAACAAGGACACATTGCAGCTGTGTGTCTGGGCCGACGAAAGGTACAACCTCAGGAAGAACTGCGCCTGAAAGGTACCAGATTCCCCAGCCAGAATAGGGTAGGGTTTTGCGCTTCGCGAAGAAGCATCCTTAGGACAGGCACACACAAGCCCATTAAGAAAAAGCTGTCACTCAAGGTGAAGCTACAAGGGGTTCCATTGTCTATGGAACTGGACACAGGGTCTGCCCTTTCAATCATCTCCTTGCATACATTTAGGAAGATTTGTTCCGGTAGTGGAACTCAGGCCAAGTTAAGGCCTTCTGACATTGTGTTAACAGATTTTCAAAATTCAAGAGTGTGTGTTAAGGGGGAGGCCACCCTTAACGTGCAATACAAGAGTTTTGAAGGTCCACTAGACTTATTAGTAGTAGGGGGTGAACGAACGAGTCTCATAGGACTCGATTGGTTTGAGGCCCTGGGGATACACGTCACAGGACTCAACAGTTTACAAACACTCGACCTACAGGAAGTCTGCAAAGAATTTGCAGATGTTTTCAGCCCCCAGCTGGGCACATTCAAAGGACCCCCTGTGTCCTTAAAGCTAGACCCCACTGTCACTCCCATTAGAATTAAAGCAAGAAGGGTCCCTTTTGCTTTAAAGAGTAAAATTGACACTGAGTTAGACAAACTGATTCAACAGGGAATCCTAGAACCTGTTGATTCCAGTCCTTGGGAGACCCCCATTGTCACGCCTCTAAAGGCAAATGGGGATATTCGCATTTGTGCTGACTACAAATGCACTCTGAATAAGGCATTGCAGCAACATGCCTATCCTGTTCCTGTGGTCAGTCATATTCTGGCCTCCCTCAAGGGGGGGGCGCGTTTTTGCAAAGCTTGACCTAGCTCAAGCATATCAACAGCTGCCTGTTGATGATGCTGCTGCTATAGCTCAGACTATTGTGACCCACAGGGGAGCCTTTAAGGTAAAAAGGCTACAGTTTGGAGTGAATGTCGCTCCTGGGATTTTCCAAAGCGTAATGGAAAACACACTGCGGGGCATACCGGGGGTTTGCCCCTACTTTGATGATGTCTTAATTGCAGGAGACTCCACACACATTCTAGCTGAAAGGCTAAGGGCTGTTCTGTTAAGATTCAGGAAAACAGGCCTCAAGCTCAAAAAAGACAAATGCAAAATTGGGGTGCCTTCTACTGAATTTCTGGGATTCAGAATTGATGCTGCTGGAATTCACCCTGCTGAATCCAAACTAACTGCCATTTTAGAAGCACCTAGACCAAAGTCCAAGGCCAAACTTCAGGCCTTCCTGGGTCTCCTGAATTTCTACAATTCTTTTTTTCCACATAAAGCTAGTGTAGCTGAGCCTCTTCACAGGCTACTAGACAAGCAAGCAGTGTGGCGGTGGTTACAGACGCATGAGGCCTGCTTTAACGAAGTCAAGGCCTTGCTCACTTCTAACAGTGTACTTGCACATTTCAACGAGTCTTTTCCTGTGTGCATCGCGTGTGATGCGTCCCCTTACGGGGTTGGAGCTGTCCTGAGCCACCTCAGGTCTGATGGAACTCAGGTTCCTGTTGCATATTATTCAAGAACATTGTCTTCTGCCGAGCGCAACTACGCTCAGATAGACAGGGAGGCTCTGGCTGTTGTTGCGGGAATTAAAAAATTCCATGATTTTCTATATGGCAGGCAGTTCATGGTCTTCACTGACCATAAGCCTCTGCTGGGACTGTTTACCACACGTAAGCAGACTCCCCAAATCATTTCCCCTAGAATGCTTAGGTGGTCTATTTTTTTGTCTGCATATGATTTTTCTTTACTCCACAAGCCTGGGAAAGATATGGGCCATGCTGATGGCCTCAGTAGACTGCCTCTGCCAACAGTGGAAGCTGACCCTGCGCCAGCTGTCAACATTCTATCAATCCAAGCCTTGCCCGAGCTCCCTCTTAGTGCCAGGGATGTTGCCGCTGAAACAGGTACAGATCACACACTTTCACGTGTCCGTTCCTGGGTTTTGTCTGGTTGGCCTGAGGACTGCCCTAGTCCTGAGTTTCAGAATTTCTGGTCCAAAAGGAACGAGCTGTCCCTTTCTCAGGGTTGTTTGCTTTGGGGAAACAGAGTTGTCATTCCCACCTCAATGAGGACTAGGGTCTTGGAATCCCTCCACGAGGGTCATCCTGGCATTGTTCGTATGAAGGCTCTTGCACGCAGCCACTTATGGTGGCCTGGCTTAGATAAAAATATTGAGGCTAAGGTGCATGCATGCCACCTGTGCCAACGATCTCGCCCAGAGATGCCCCAAGCTCCCGTGCACAGATGGGAGGAAACACAGTCCCCATGGTCTAGGGTGCACATTGACTACGCTGGGCCCTTTCAGGGCCAGTTCTTCTTGGTCCTTGTTGACAGCCACTCGAAATGGCTTGAGGTTGTACCTGTCTCATCCACCACCACTGCAAAGACTATTCAGGTACTGAGGGGGATTTTTGCTGCACACGGGCTGCCAGATGTCATTGTGTCCGACAACGGCCCTCAATTCACTTCCTCCGAATTCCAAGCTTTTTTACAGGCTAACATGATTCGTCATGCCACGTCTGCGCCTTTCCACCCGTCCACCAACGGCATGGCTGAACGCATGGTGCGCATCACAAAGGACGCCTTGAGAAGACTCACCTATGGGGACTGGCATCACAGGTTGGCTGACTTTCTCCTTTCTTATCGCACCACACCGTCCACTTCTACAGGGAGAAGTCCAGCTGAACTTCATTGGGGGCGTCAACTTACTACTAAACTTGACCGGTTGCATCCGGACAGATTGCCTTCATCTACCTCACATCCTAGGGCACCTAGACAACTACTTGAGGGTGCCCCGGTCTGGACTCGCAATTACAGGCCTGGTCATACATGGGTCCCCGCTTCTGTCTCCAGGGTCACGGGTCCTCTATCCTACGAGGTAGCTCTGGACAACGGTCGTGTCCTGCGCAGGCACATCGACCAACTCCGCCCTAGGCGGCATCTTCCAGCTGAGACTCCTGGGTCTTTTCCAGGGGGGGAGGGGGACCCTTTGGAGCAAAGGGAAGGGCACGAGCTGCTGCCCATCTCCACTGATGGAGCCACAAACGGCCCATTCCAGGGTTCCGCGAGAGCTCCGAACAAGAATTCTATGAGCCTACCCAACTACCAGGCATCCACGCCTACTCCAGCCAGGGAGTCACCCCGGGGGCATACTCACTTTCCACACATATCACACAGCACTCCAGTCACGGAGGATACCCGGGGGCATCCCAACAAATCATTCCCCGCAAGAGAGCTGGCACACAATCCCCAAGGTTGGCCTGACCTTACCCCAAATCCTACAGGGGGTCAAACATACAGGGAGGTGGTCGAGGAACCAAGTCCGACTACAACACCTCTAGCCCAAATCAGGGAATAACTGAGTTTTGGGAAAGTACAGAAACCCACACAAGCCCGGACACAGAACGGGGTTCAGGGAATGGACAGCCTCCTGACAGGTCTTGGACGGACCTAGGAGGTTCAACAGAGACGCCCAGCAGTGGCTATCACTTCAGGGGGCCCGAGGGTCTACAGCGAGGCAGGTCAACCAGGTCACAAAGTGACAGAAGCCCTGGCCTGACGAGCCCGGTGGGCGAGCAAGCAGGCCAGGCATCAGGGCACAGCCCTTGGAAGGCACCAAGACAAAATAAGGAGAACAGGCTCACATCTCCCTCCAGTCAGGGAACTCCTGCTAGTAACCCAGAGCTGAGAAGGTCACAGAGAGCAAAGAAATCTCCTAAGTACCTAGAGGATTATATAACATTGCTGGCAAGGCAAAAGCCAGCAAACAGTGGAAGCACTGGGGAGCGGAACGCTGTATAGAACAAATGATTATATGTTGGTAGTAGTTTCAGCCCGGGGGAAAGGGGTGTTATGTCCCGAGCCTTGCAAACGGCTCGGGCGTTTGCAGGCAGTCCCGGGCAGGTGCAAGGCTGCCCGGGACCAGACAGGCTGTCGCCAGCGCCGTGCGCATGCGCGGGTGCTGGCGCGGGAAAAGTAACACATTTACCTGGGAGTTGCCTATATAAGAGGCTGCGAGCGTTTGGGAAGTTAAGGAAAGCCATCTACTTGTAAGCTGAACGCAGAATAAAGAAAACTGAGAACTCCAACTGCTTCTCGTGTCTGCTTTGCACCAAGGACTCAACAGCACCTGTGGAGGAATGGAGGCTATAGGTCTGCCAAAGCTGTTTGTTGACCTTATTCTGCCCTACTGAAAAATGGGCATTCCCTGGGTAGGTTGGAAAGAAGGATACCCTTAGATACCTAGATTGGTTTACAGGTAGTTTTTCACATACAGGTAATCTTTGACAAGTATGGTTGTATTCATAATGGTCATAAAATGTGACTGACCCTAATTTTATGATCTTTTTGCAATGGTCATTAAGTGAACACCATGGTTGTTAAGCAAACAATGGTTTATTATGGGTGTGATTTTGCTGAAAACTAGAAGCAAATGCTGATTTTCAGCAAAACTGTCATAAAATGTGGTCATGTGACCACAGGACACTGCAAACACCGTAAACGTGTCCTTCTTGCCAATCGCTCAAAGCTTAATAATGTGACTATGGAGGGAGCTCGGCCATCAGAACTTCAAAAATTGTCAATCAGAAAATTGATTTTTGTCAAATAATGGCATAACCATGATTTTTTGTGGTCAAGTCACATAATAAATCATGTATCTACAGATCACTGAATATTTTTCTTCACTTTCATCATGCAATTTTAATAATATCCCTGACTTATTTGATAGTAGCAAACTATTCTTCTTGCATTAATGTACCCAAAACTTCCTTGCCTATCCATCTCCCCCTGAAGGTGCAATTCCGATTTGCAGTGTGATTTTTATGAGGTAAAATAAAAATTGTATTCTTTCTCCCACACCCGTGTTCCCCACAAGGAATTGGTTTGGATGACAGTATTAATTGTGAACTGCTATAAACTCAGAAAGACATTTTTCTTGCGACAAATACAATTTAATTTTGAGAGGAGAAACTAGTTAAGTCTGAAGTAAAGGGTGGTGCCATCCTGAAGTTCATTACAAATGCTTTTGAATTGCAGTGTCCTCCAGGCCATTACTCATGATAATAAGAAAGTGTATATTTGAATATTGTGAGTACTTGATGTTTCACTATATCTGAGGAGAGCAATTCTTTTTCTTTTCTATTTATGTTTTAAAAAGAGAAATGGCTTTGTCACTGTGATAAACAAATAAATTATTATTAATATAGTTTTAAATCAGAAAGCAAAATGCCTTCACTTTGCTTTTTTTAAAGTTATATTTGACTTCTTGCAGGTAGCAGAATATTGAAAGGTATATATCTTCCAAGCAATATTTTTTGTACTGTGGAAAGTCTTTAGGGAAAGGAAATTCACCATTTGGCGTGTCAAAATAGTAAGCAAACATACATTTCTGGGAACCTTATTGTTTCTTGGAATTTGATTGTTCTGAACAAGGAAACAATTGTTTAGAGCACAAACCACCAACAAAGCTACTTAAGTAAGAAAGGAATGAGAAAAGGTAAAATTCTGTAACAGTTATAAGTGTGAAAAATATTTGATAAAAATATTGTGTTCACTTTTCCTTCTTTGTAGATTTGGTGATAACTTCATTAGTGAAGCATAGTTTTTTCTAAAAAAAAATCTAAATGATAAGGTGATTGATAGGCATCCATTTATTTATAGTGGTATATAAGTGAAATGTTGGATTTTGACTAAAACTACCCAGAGTCAAGTCTATCCTCAGCCATAAAAACAGATTGGGTGGCTGGACGTATCACCTCCTCTCAGACCAACTAAGCACAGATAAAATGAAAGGAGGTTGTTTTAAACTGTCTTTTACTTGCTGAGAAAAGTTGGGATATAAACTTAAGAAATAAACTCAGACCACCTTTACAGCCATCTATAGCTTTTCTAGCTCCCTTAGCTTTAATTCAAGCCCAGGAAGTAACATAATGTGGGAACAATTTGCAGGGACCATTTTCAATTGGGAAACAAAAGCATTTATGAATGTGAATAATGGAGAAATCTCACAAGAACAAATGAAACATTGAGGTAACAAAACTTTCAAAAATGGGAAAATAGTTTTCAGACCAATATTACTTTTAATAATGGGTGGTGGTCAGTGGTGGGATTCAGCCAGTTCGCACCACTTCGGCAGAACTGGTAGCTAATTTTTTGTTGCCCAGTCCCAGAATGGACTTACAGATGCGGCATCAACAACAGAGAACCGGTTGTTCACATATCTGAATCCCACCACTGGTGGTAGTAGAATATATTTTACTATGTAAAGCGCAGCAGTCAAGCACATATTACATAGTCCTAAAAAAAAGTCCTAAAAAGAAGACCCTCGTTTTATTAAATACATGTTAAATTTGAACTACTACATTTATTTCTTTTCTTTTTGTTTGTGCTGTCAATTCAAATTATACCCAGTTGAACGGAGATAGCAATAATGACAGTTTTTTTAATTGTGAGTAAATAAATCAAAACATGCCAAAATGTGCCTTATAGAAAAAGGCAACTCCATAATTTATTACAGCATTCATCAACAATGTTTTGTTGAAGGAGTGCTGATTTAATTTTTATTTAAAATGTTTTAATGAGTTCCTGGTAGTGAGAGAAAACATTGAGTAATGAAAGCACTATTTGAAATGAAAGATTTGATGCCCATCTTTCAATTGATTGCCAACAGTATTTGATTAGACATACTGTATTTTCCGGCATATAAGACAACTTTCTAAACCATGCAAATCGTCTCTGAAGTCGGGGGTTGTCTTATACGCTGAGTTGTCTTATATGCCGGAAAATACGGTACATAGTGTTTTAGTTTTCCTCTCAGTTTAAAACTATAATGCTGCTTTTTTCAAATGTTTTATATTTTATTTAATTGTGTCTTGAGAGGTTATATAGATAGTGGGAATGGATGATTTTTCTTGCCTGTCTCTTGTGTCTTTTATTCTATAAGGAAGCTACTGATGTTTCTTATAAAGAACCTCTAACATTGTGATGTTCTTTGGTAAGGTACTAAGAAACCTTATGTACTTTTTACACCAGTCTTTTTCAAAGGTTCTACCTTTAGAGAACATTTTTCACATCATGCTTGATGTCTGGTTTGGTCAGATAAATTGTATTTCAGCTAATAGCTACCCACAGAGATCAGTTCCCTCCATATGACCAAGCCCCCTAACACATGTCTTTCTTACCAATCAGTTTTGTATTCAACCTCTGCTTACTTTGCACTTGTTTTGTTGACCCTTGTATATCTTCTTGTTTTACCATAACTCATAGAGAAAAATCAAGTAGTGCATTTATTAGTAATTGATAACACCTCAGGGACCTTTTGCTGAAAAAAGAAAAAAAATGAACTGATGATTTATGGATTTGATGATTAGGAAGGCTAGATTATGGAATCTTTGATGTAACCTTAGAGAGAGAGAGAGAGAGAGAGCAAAATATAAATATAACTGCTGTTCAGAAGACTGAAGGCCACTTTAATATACTTTATTTTTTCTTTTTCTTTCTTTTCTATTTCTTTTTCTATATTTCTTTTTCATCTTTTTTATTACTCTTCTCCATTTCTCTTATATTCATAATTATTCCACATTTTGCTCATGTCTTCTTGAGTACCCTTTGAGTCAGATTTTTGCCAAATATCTAACCAAGTGCATTTAACTATGTAATATGCCCCCCCATTTTTATTTTTTTGCATTCACTCTTGCTATCTTCACTTTGTATTAGAAAGAACCATATTCTTTCAGTTGTCAGACACAGATGCAGTAGTCACACACATATTAAATAAATTGCCCAGGTACATCCATATTTCAACATCTCTCCAATAACACCATCTATCCTGCAGCCCTGCCATTTTTCAACATATTCACAGTGTTTCTTGTTTCCTTTCTATCATTTTTCCTTAACTTTTATTACATTAATTTTAATTCTACTGTTTAATATATCACTACCCTATTCTAAGTATCTCCACAATACTTTTCCAGGATGTTGAAACTTCCTTGTTTAGCCCCCTTGACCCATTGCACATTCACTGACCCAAACCCACCCACCCCCATAAAATTGACCTGCATTGTTTTTACCTGTAGGGTTCTGTAACTAGAACCAGAAAAAGAAACAAATTGTGTAGCCTTGCCTAACTATTGCTATCTCACTTCTGTAATCAGCATTTTCATCAGACACAAATTTCATACAAGCGTGGGAAACATGTACACGGATGTGATGTACTGAAGGAGGAAATAAGGGAGTGTACAGGAATGACTGACATCTTCCTTATATTATAATAACCCTGTTGTCTGATTTTCATTGGCTAACAAAGTTTATAAAGCAATGCTACTAACTTTCTAAGGTGTGGCACTTCTGAACGCAACTGCTGCCAATGTTCAGATTGTGTTCCCATCCAGGACTTATTTCGATTGAAAATAAAGTTCTGTACCTTTAAGAAGCCTCGGCTTGAGTTTTCATGATTGGATTTTTATGATTTCTCAAGTTTTGCCAAGGGCCAATGGCCTTACATACCTTTATTCTTAAGTTTCTTGTTCCTGTTTGCAACTATATTTTATTTTCTATGAACAGCCAACCAACCAATATCTAATCAATTAACCATGTTCATTGACCAGTAATGAATACAGCATCAAAAGAGAAACTCTGAAATATAAGAGAAATTAAGATAAAAAAGAACCAGCAGGTGCATTAGCAGAAAAAAAGATATAAGTGCAATCCTTAAGACAATTAAAATATTAAAATAGGAATAAACTGAAATAAGATATCAGTGATAAAATGCTGATAAAAATTAAATTGCCTTAAATGTTCAAAACTAAATTAAAGGTTTAATAAAATATTAATATGTTTAGAAAAAAATAATGAACCAATAATCTCCCAACAAATTTTAAGAAAAACAATTGTACTTTCATAGAATCAAAACACAATTGTGTGGTTAATAAAAAGAAATAAGCTATAAGTCTGTTGAAAATGTTGACCTCATCTATTCTGTATAAACATTATACAATATTTCTTCTTTTTTTGAAGAAATGGTTCACTTGTAACCATTTTTTTACAATCAGCCACTTTTATTTTATCATTCTATGAAACATCTTTTAAATATTTCTTAGCATAATTTCATATACTTCTTTGACGCATAACTCTTTTCATTCTCTTCTAACAGTTTCCACATCTTTTTCCTTATGTCTACTTTTTTTTCATTCTGCTGGGAGGTTAATATTTTTCTCTCTCTCAGGACTTATACTTTGTCTTCCTGCAGTCATTCTGCTTCAACTTTTCTTTTTTCTTTTTACATATCCAATTCTTTTTCAAGACCAGCTCCTCTCAATATAAAAAAATTGCTCTGTTTCTCATTCAGAATCTCCCATTATTTTGTTATCCTTCACTAATTCTCTCAATCAGACATTATAAATAACAACTCCATCATGCTTAAGATTTAGATTTATTCCTTTTCCATATATACATAGAAATAGATTGTGCTTAAATCTTATCTTAAACACACACACACACACACATACACACTTACCCTCCAACTCTGAACTTTTGCTAAGTAGATACATACCTTATGGTCAAGTCCTTATTCATTCATCAGTCTTTTTTTGTATTCACTCATCTTGTTCCTATATTGTGTTACTCATCATAATTTATTATTGGCTCATACTTATTTGAAATGTTACCCAATTTTCCCATGGTGTCATCCCATGTTCTACAACTGGAGTATAGCCATGCAACAATTGTCAGTCTATGAATACCTACATTCTATTCTGCTTTCCATAATTAATAATATGCTAGTGATAATTAACTGGGAGTACAGTGACAATTGTCTTTAAGATAGTGATTTACAAATAAGGGGAACATATGTACTGTGATGCTTTAGTAATTTACATTTTACA
Source organism: Crotalus tigris (assembly GCF_016545835.1). NCBI lineage: Eukaryota > Metazoa > Chordata > Lepidosauria > Squamata > Viperidae > Crotalus > Crotalus tigris. Next base: position 175,888 of record NW_024096617.1, on the reverse strand, counting down.
AACAATGCTGTAAACAGCATCTGACAATCTTGTTAACTTTGCCATAGAACTTTGATGGAAATACAATACTGGCATTTCTTTTTGCTTATGCATTTGCTATATCATTGCATATCTTTAAGTCTCTGCTTTTGTGTTCGTCTCTTTCTCTAAGTTAGAGATGGATATCAAATGAATTGGAAAAATGGATAATTTTTGAGAGGAAATTATTAGGTTCTATAATATTGGACTATGCTCCTTGCAGATATCTTGTTTTACCATAGAAAATATGCAAAATCATTTGGGAAATACAATATTAATTTAATGGCAATACAAATATGAAGTGAGGTGCAGTCATTTTTAGAGCAACCTGATTAAAATAATGGAGACTTGTAAGATCACTTCCATGCTGCCCCGACCCTCAAACCATTACAGCAGTTTTGTACCATTGTGATGCCAGCAGTTTTGTACTATTGTGTGAGTGTATGACCTCTTTTACTATCCTCCCACTGAATTGACTGATATTCCTTTCAGCTGGCCAGTCATAGGCTAGATAAAATAGCAAGCACTTGGTGTTGAATAGCCATTAGCTTTGCTTCATGGGAAGAATATGTGGGGACAGAACACTAATATCAGCAGGGCTTTTTTTCTCATAGAATGCCCAGAACGGAGTTCCAGCACCTTTTTTGGATGGAACCTTGTAGGGTAGGCAAGGCAGGTTGTATGACATGTGTGAGTTCTGGCACCTTTTTTTTTTCCACAAAAAAAGCACTGAATATCAGGAATACAACTTTAACAAGAAAGGATTAATACAACTAAAAATAAGTTTTATTTAGGAAATAATGTAGTGGTAGGAAACTATATAGGACAAACAGGTCAAATTTTGCACAAAAAAATTAATGGACATGAATTTGACATCAGGGCTCAAACAAGGACAATGTAACATCAGAGCATTTTAATGTCCAAAGACACTGCATTACAGATCTCAGAGTTTCTTGGAAATTATGAAACTTTACCAGCAAAACTGAGGGAAAGATTTGATATATGATCATAAGGTAGATCAAAAGGTTTCCAGCTATCTCAGAAGGTCTCAACCAATACAATGGTTTTTAGCACATTGCAATAATTAATTGATAAAGTACTTTTAATTCTTTCAATGTAAGCTGGATCTATATAACCACATTGTCTTCCCCTCCTGTGTCCTCCACATCATCCCAATTAAAACCTTACACTACAGATCTGATGAAGAAGATTATAGTTCATAAGAGCTTGTGGCTTTTAACAAAATGGGTTACTTGGAAAAGATGCTACTAAACTCCTATTGATTCCAAGCTCCGTTTTCACTGCCCCTTGTGTGACCCTCAGACTTGAGATTGGAATGATGGCTTGAAGGCACATGATCAGCTACTAGCTTAAGAATCAATTCTTTTTCAGAGTTTTATTACTTCTGCTAAGTTTGATGGATGACCATGTATTAAATTGGATATAGCAGATCATATTAAGGTCATATTGGCTTTTTGGCAGAATTCCTTATCTGTGGTGGGTGTGAACAGGCTAATTAGGTTTTTCTCCAAATGATAGGGAATGTCAGAATGAGTTCAGTGGGATTGACTGGGGAAATTTGGTTACAGATTTTACTTGGGAACCAGAACATTTTCTAAATAAACTCACCTTTCCCAAATTGTGAAAATAACTTTTTAGGGATAGAAATCATTTTCTCCTTTCTGCACTTCAGGCTACATATTCCAAGACCAAAGTAACTAGTACACTTCAACAAGAATAATCAACTAGTTCTATTATATGGTACTTTTTATAGAACACTAGATAAAAGGTATATTTTTTCTCCTCTGTGCAGAGAGCTCCAGGTTAAGACTCAAAATATCTTATTACCTACATGATAGCAAAATTTTGTGTGGCTGCAGTGAAAATGAGGCAACAGATTATGTAAAAATTCAGCACTGTTCTACATGTGTTTTTGTAATTTTGTTGATCATTGACTGTAAATAAGAACTTTAAGGCTTGCATTTCACCCATGATCCTTTTAGTATGTTACCTAAATTTGCCAGATGTCATTGCTTGTCTTAGATGTTTTTGGATTGTCCTGTTGTTTTCCCACTGAGTGTAAAGTTCTTCTCATATTTTGCCATTAATAATAGCCTAGAACCTTGATACTTGCTGGTCATTCATTCCATTTACAAGAAATGATGGAAGTAGAGCATTATACAGAAAGGAAACTTCACTCCCATTGTCCTCCAGTAGAACAAAATAATGCACAGTTTAGTCCAGTATTTTAAGTAACAAGCATTTTTTGATGTCTGTGAGCCTTTCCTGTATCTGGGTGACCCAAACTGGCTTTTTAAAAGAGAGTAAGGCAGGAAATAGATGTTATCTTAGCAACTACATCTCTCCTAACTTTCATTTGCCAAGATAGCAAGTTTATTGGACTGAGACAGCACATTATGTTGTCAATGCGAACAATGGCTGTTAGGTTTCCTCTGGTATAGAGAATCTATTTTGAGTTTTCTTACTTTAACTGTGAACAAACAAACAAACAATCTTGATACTGTGAAGTATCTGTGATTCTGTCAGTGTTGTCTTTAGCTCTCATTTCAATAATTCTCAATTATGTTCAGCCCTGCTGTTAATGATGTTGATATTCATATATGTTTTTTTACATGCCTTTCCAAGTATATACACTTTTTCCAATCAATGTTTTACTAGCAATATATACATATGTATACTGTATACATATGTACATATTGCTAATAAATGGTTGTTTTAATCATTTAGTCATGTCCAAATCTTGGCAACTTTATAAGCAAGTGTTCTCCATATATATATTTATAAAAAAGTATGTTTAGAGCATGTGCTATGTTGTAAGTTTCTAAAATCTGAAGATTTTAGCACACACAGGGATTTCAGAATTTCTATTTATTTATTTATTACCAAGTCTGAATTTGCTGTATTTGTCTAACAATACTAATAAGTTTATTTTTTAAAATTCTTGTATGGGCCTCAATATAACTCACTTTCATTAGCATTTAAAAAATCTGTTGCTGTTGAAAGATACTTACTTTTAGAGGAATAGACACACAGTTAGGGAGCTAGATTTTTTTTGAGCAGTTTATGAAAGATGACAAAAATTGCAGGAACAGTTGCCCCTGGATTGGAAATATACTCAATCAGATGTTAGACAAATAATTTTTTTTTTACACATTGGAGATGATGGGCAGAATTAATTTCCATCAAATAAGTCAGGGAGGAGACATAGATGCAGTTCCTTCTGCTGGGTTCTGTGGCAGCTTAGAGGAGCTAAAAAAATTGGACCAGGAAATGATATTGTTTCTAATGCTTCAGTACTGCTGCTGTTTAGGGAAATCACTGCAAGCTACAGGTGGTTGATCTGTTTGCTGCACTTTCCCTTCCCTTTTCCCTTTTGCAAAGATAATATTATCTCCCTTTCTACGGTGCTATGAACCACAGAAGTGCTCACAAAACCTATTTATTCACTTTTGCAATAATTTTGCACCATTTCATACAGCCACTTATTCTGGGTTTGGCAAATCAATACATATCCATTACATTTATCAGAGTTATTAATAAAATCTTCCCGGACGGGGGAACAGGAAAGTACATCCAGCAAATGCAGAACAAATGGTGACATTTGAAATGTTCAAAAGCTAAATTAATGTGGAGATGAATAATAATAATAATAATAATAATAATAATAATAATAATAATAATAATAATAATAATAATAATAGTTGGAAGGGATCTTGGAGGTCATCTAGTCCAACCCCCTGTTCAGGCAGGAAACCCTATACCAGTGGTTCTCAACCTGTGGGTCGGGACCCCATTTGGGGTCGAACGACCATTTCACGGGGGTCGCCAAACAACGCAGTCCGCCATTTTTTCTCCCTTTTCCTTAGCTGTGCTACTCCCTTTTATTCTATTGGCTTTTGAAAGCCAATAGAATAGACTCTCTTGAATAGAGTCTAATTCTATTGGCTTTCAAAAGCCAATAGGAATTGTCCAGGCTGTCTTTGCCCTGCTGAGCCCGCCAAAAGTCCCATTCTGCAAAAGGTGCTGCACCAGTTGAGTAGTCCTCTGCTTACGATCGGTTGAGTAATCCTTGACTTACGACCGGTTGGGGGTCACAGCATTAAAAAGGTTGAGAACCACTGCCCTATACCATTTCAGACAAATAGCTGTCCAGTCTCTTCTTAAAAACTTCCAGTGTTGGAGCATTCACAATTTCTGGAGGCAGGTTGTTCCATTGATTAATTGTTCTAACTGTCAGGAAGTTTCTCCGTAGTTCTAGGTTGCTTCTCTCCTGGATTAGTTTCCACCCATTGCTTCTTGTCCTGCCTTCAGGTGCTTTGGAGAATAGCTTGTCTCCCTCTTCTTTGTGGCAGCCCCTGAGATATTGGAACACTGCTATCATGTTACCCCTTGTCCTTTTCTTCATTAAACTAGACATACCCAATTCCAGCAACCGTTCCTCATATGTTTTAGCCTCCAGTCCCCTAATCATCTTTGTTGCTCTTCTCTGTACTCTTTCTAGAGTTTCAACATCATTTTTACATTGTGGTGACCAAAACTGGATGCAGTATTCCAAGTGTGGCCTTACCAAAGCATTGTAAAGTGATATTAACACTTCACCTGATCTTGATTCTATCCCTCTTTTAATGCAGCCTAGAACTGTGTTGGCTTTTTTGGCAGCTGCAGCACACTCTTGGCTCATCTTTAAGTGATTGTCTACTAGGATTCCAAGATCCCTCTCATAGTTAATACTATTGAGCAAGGTGCCATCAATACCAGGGGTGTCAAACTCACAACGTGACATGTCGCGATGTATCACAACTTTTTCTCCATTGCTGGCAATGGGGTAAGTGCGGTTTTGGCTTGATGCATCTGTCCTGTGGGCCGACAGTTTGACACCCTGACCTTTACTATACCTGTGCATTTGGTTTTTCTTGCCTAAATGTCTTTAGGCAATGTCTTCTTCCAAATTCTTCCTGAAATTGGTACCCAGCCTGTGATGTTCAAAGTGGAGGATAACAAAATCTGCAAGACAGCAGTTGTGGCATCATGGTCCAAGCTCTGCCCCTTTGGTACATGTGATTGTATTGTATGCATATTCAAAAGAAGGGGGCTTGGACTGTAATATCCACCATATTAGAGACCATCCATGGACATTCTACATCAGTTCTTTCTTTTAAATTTCAGCCCAGTTTATTTCCGATTTTGGAATCTGAATCTGCTTTAAACTATTATCTTTGATTGCTTCAAACTAAGACACTTTCATGAAAAGATATATTTGAAAAAAAGGTTTGGGGCAGAGTCTTCAACAAGGCAGCAATTATTTTACCTTTTTTAGGCTCTGGAAATTTATCCAGATTCTATGTCTCAATAAATATTCTATATATTTATCAGATTCTGTTCCAATATTTGAAGGGCTGCAACAAAGATGAAGGGGTCAAACTATTTTCCAAAGGCCTGAAGGGAAGATAAACAATGGATGGAAACTAATCAAGGAGAGAAGCAACCTAGAACTAAAGAAATATTTCTTAACATGAGAACAATCAACTAATGGAATGGCTTGTTTTCAGAAGTTGTATGCACCCCAACACTGGAGGCTTTCCAGGAGACATCGGACAGCCATTTTTCAGAAATGGTATAGGGTCTCTTGCTCAAGTAGGGGGTTGGACTAGAAGACCTCAAAGGTCCCTTCCAACTCTGTTATTCTATATGTCAGCATTCTCTGGATAATGAATGCTAAAACAACACATATTTACAGGATATGGTATTAAGGATACCCATGAACAAAATATTTAGCAGCTGTGTTTTATATTTATCATAATATTTACCTGGAAGTTTTTAAGAAGAGACTGGACAGCCATTTGTCCAAAATGGTATAGGGTTTCCTACCTGAGCAGGGGGTTGGACTAGATGACTTCCAAGGTCCCTTCCAACTTTATTATTATTATTATGAATTGTTATTATTAATAATAAGTATTATAATTAATAATTAAAGAGATTTGTTCATTTGCTTACAAATTTTAAACTTTCTGGATGCACTAAATATTTCCTAATTCTTCCCTGTTTCCTGTCTTCACTGTGTCAAGGATGCATTTGAAATCCTGGTTGAAAACTATGAATTCAATGAAAATAAAGACTTTTGCCTTGCATTTGGAAGAGCAGCTTCTGTGCTGAAGGGTCTTCCATTCACTGTAGTTCGAGTGAATGACATTGAAGGGCTGCCCTGGATGGAAGAACGGGTCAAAGAAATAATCGAGGTATGTTCTGTGAGGTGTCATCTAGTGCTTTTTAAAGCATTCCCACTCAGAGACACACATCAGTGACTTACTTCCCTGTGCCCATGTTGATCTTTCACCTCTCAATATAGATAGTCCTTGACTTACAATCATTCATTAGCGACAGTTCAGAGTTACAACAGCACTGAATTTACAATGGTTGCAGCATCCCAGGGTCATGTGATTGTCATCTGTGACCTTCCCAGCTGGCTTCCGACAAGCAAAGTCAATAAGGCAAGCCGGAGTTGCTTAACAACCATGTGATTCACTCAACAACTGCAATGATTGGCTTACCAAACATGGCCCAAACATGGTCGTAAAATCAGTTGCAGCTCCACCTTGCTTAGCAAGGGTAAATCTAAGGACAGGAGTCAGGGACTACAGATATTCATCTTGTTCAAAACTATATGGATGGGTGTGGAGAGAACAATAAAATATGCCCTGGCCTATGCAAACATAATGCTGGGGTTCTGATCTAGGCCTGATCTCTGATATAAGAAAGAAAATATTTAACATGTTACACTTCAAACACGTAGTTTAGCTCTCTCCTGGTAAAAGGGAGAGCCTTTGTCTCAAGGCAATAACATCCCTCCCACCACTTAGTGAGAAACATTATAAATCCCTCCCGTTATCTTTTTGAAACAAGATCATTTTATTCTGTTAATTTTTGTTGAGAGTCTCTAGGAATCACTTTTGTACCAAAGCATTAAAATTAAAGAGAATTTGCAAAACAGCCCCTTCCCCTGATCATTTTTAGCAACAGACATATTTTCTTCTCTGCAATGTGGATGGATGTTAAGGAAGGGGAGGGGGACACTATAATTAAATGCTGCTTAGAATCGCTGTTCAGATTCTCCTTTCAGTTTATTGTGCAACAATAAAAGCTCAGCAGCATTTTAAAAAAGATGCCTAGCATGCTTATTTTCTAACAAAACCAACAACACTAAGTAAGTGTAAGAGTTCAGCCTGAATTTTAAAAACAGGACTGCTTAAGCACTGAGAGGCTATTAGAAGTAATTAGATTGCAACATAAATACCACAGAAATGTGTATAAACCTGCACAAATATGTCTCTCCTATGTATTCAGGATATATTAGAAGAAGGGGAGAGTTCTAAAGTGAAAGCAGTGCTAAACAATGAAAACTACAGATCAATTAAAGTAAGTTGGTTTCTGCTTTTCTTTCTGACAGTTGCCAAGGGGTGTATATAAGTTTTCTTTGAATTTCTCCCTCTGAGTTTGTAGATCAGATTACAAGAAAAAAAGAAATCTAACCTTGGTTTGGTTGAGAAGGAAATACTGTACAGTGGCTAAGAAACTTGCAGTCCTCCTTCCTAAATCGGGTGCCCTTCAAGTAAACTAACTGGTTTTGAATTCTGAAAGCTGTCATCCCAAACACATTATTCAACATGGTGTACAGGTAGTCCTCGATTTATGACCATAATTGAGCCCAAAATTTCTGTTGCTAAGTGAGATATTTGTTATATGAGTTTTGTCCCATTTTACGACCTTTCTGGCCACAGTTGTTAAGACTTTGCTTGTCAGAAGGTCGCAGAAGATGATCACAAGATCCCAGGACCCTGTAACCATCATAAATATCAGTCAGTTGCCAAGATTTGAGTTTTGAGCACGTGAACATGGGGATGCTGCAATGGTCGTAAGTGTGAAAAATGGTCATAAGTCCACTTTTAGTGACATTGTAACTTCGAACGGTCACTAAACAAACTGTTGTAAGTCGAGGACTACTTGTAATCAATATTGGGCATCTGAAAATTCTGCTGGATGTCCTATAGAAATGTAATGTAAAATGGGTGTGATTGAGTTATTATGCCAAATGAATGGAAATCTGGCATTCAAATTTAAACCCCTCTCCCCCCTGTGTGGCCTTTGAACTATGGTGCTGGAGAAGATTCCTGCGAGTCCCCTGGACTGCAAGGCGATCAAACCGGTCAGTCCTAGAGGAGATCAACCCTGACTGCTCTTTAGAAGGCCAGATCCTGAAGTTGAAACTCAAGTACTTTGGCCACCTAAGAAGGACTCACTAGAGAAGAGCCTAATGCTGGGAAATATTGAGGGCAATAGAAGAAGGGGACAACAGAGAATGAGATGGCTGGATGGCGTCACTGAAGCAGTAGGCGTGAGCTTAAATGGACTCCAGAAGTTGGTAGAGGACAGGAAGATCTGGAGGAATGTTGTCTATGGGGTCGCGATGTGTTGGACACGACTTCACAACTAACAACAACAACAACCACCCATGTGGGGTATATTGAGTGATTTTAGATGTCTCATTATTTCTCTGACCAACAGGATTGTTGTAGTGATCATAAAATGAAGGAAGATCCTACATGGGTAAATTTCAGTTTCCAGACAAAAGATGAGATATAAAACCTATAACAAACATTTGTCCATGTCATGGATCTGAGCCACTGGACACTGGAGAAGCTTTGATCCAGATGGTCAAATATAGATCACACTCAAGAGTCTGCTCTGAAAACCTACTTGTTGAATTAATGCAGTTGCAATCCGTGCTGTTCTTTGTTCTTAATGAACAGCAATCAACACATTTAATGAATAATTTTTCAACTGCCCAGCATCTATTGAGTGAGACAAGATACAAGTGCAGTAATTAATTAATTAACCATTTCATTTATCTGTTACTAATTGTGCTAACAGTAGCATATAAGTCATCAGGATTTAGCCTTAATTTTAAGTCCATTTAGTTGGCTCATTTAAGCCTGATTTCCAAGTAAATTTGTTTAAGTTGAAGTTTAATTGCACATAAAGTGATTTACTACTGGAAGATGGCCATGAAGAAATCTAACTTTACTGACAGTGTTTTAAAAAGCAGATAATATTTCTGAGTGATGGAAAAGTTTAATTTTGTTTCCTTTTCTGCCAGCGATAACTCATGCTTTAGAAACCTTATTCTGACCATTATGTAAGAGCTAATAACAATTCTGTGAATTCTCATGATCCTATTAACAAAATACTAGAGAATTAATAGATAAGAATTTAAGTAATTTTTGACAAATGAGATTACAAAATATAATAGCTCTTCCTCACAAGCACCATGCTTTTCACAAAGAGCAGATAATTTCACTTGCTCTATCTGAAATGACAAGCCATACACATTCCAAAATCATTATTTTCTTTATTGTTTTTGCATTAATAAATAATCTTCTTAGAAATACAAGATAAATTAGCATAACCCAAATTCAAAGTCTGGAGATTCAACAGAAAGGAAGATTTAAATAGGACTCTCTAGCCATTTCTAAAATTCAATGTATTCCATTACGTGCAATGGAACTTTGAGAAACACTCTATTTACAAGATGGCATATATATAATAGATGCATTGATCTTCCGAGATACCAGTTTGTATGAAGATCATTGCTTTGTTTTCTCAATAGCTTTCTAGGACCAACTAGTCTGTAGTTAAAATACCAACAAAACGTTATTGTTGGGAGCCCTTATGGTGCAATGATTAAACTTTGCCCACAGCCTGAAGTTCAGTCCTGACGGGGTCACAAGATTGGCTCAGCCTTCTGAGGTCAGTAAAATGAGGACCTAGATTGGACCTATGCTGACATTATAAACTACTCTTAGAGTGCTGTAAAGCACTATGGGGTGGTATATAAATCTAAGCGTTATTGCTATTGCTATTTATTTGACCAAGGAGAGAACTACCTCTTAGAACATGATTTTTATCAAAACCAAGGACAAGGGAAAAGGCTTAAAAACCTCCTTTTGGGGGGGTGTATTTTAGGAGAGAAAGAGGGAAGACCTGCCATGGTGGGCAGTTGTATTTCAATGGGTAGAAAGTGGTTCTAATTTGGATCCTAGATGATGTTACTCATTGTCAGACATGTCTTACAAACCCATAATTCTGTCTCTCCTCCCGTTGATGTAGTAAAGTCTCTGTTACCTTTTGTGTTCGTCCCCACTTTTATTAATAAATGTAACCTTTGCATTGCTATTCAATCTATAGCAAATATTATTGAATAGGAGTACTTGCTGCTGCTTGTTGCAATCTACGTGCTTTCCAAATTTAGGTATATATTATTCAGCAACTATTTGAATTTTCCACATAATTATTTTAGTATTTCCCTGGTCATGTGATTGCTATACAGAATGCTCAATGACTGGCTTGCAATGACGATGCTGCAGTGTCCCATGGTCACATGATTGTCATTTTCAACTTTGACCTCACTGCTGGCTTACAACAAGCAAAGTCAACAGCGAAGATGATAGGAGTTGAAAATGGTGACCACATGACATTGTGCTTAATGACAGCATGGTGTTCACTTAATGACAGCAACTGGAAGTGCTGGAATAGCCATCACTAAGCGGCGTAATCAAGTGGCTGCATTGCTTGGCTACAAAAATTCTGTTCCCAATTACTGTTGTTAAATGATAATTACCTGTAACGTATTTCCTTCATATTTCATACAGTCTTAGCTGAAGTGGCCATTCAGAATACAGTAATTACAGTGTGGCTGGAATGCTTGCATTTGTATTAAATTTCAGGAGAAAACATGAAACTCTGCATTGCACTGGCCCAGCACCCCACAAACTATTAAACTGAATACATTTCTATTCTACATAGCTTTTTACTTCTGTTTTTGGAGTTGGACTGAAGACATCTGACAAATGGTACAGAATGGGACTACGAACTCTGGAAGAAGTAAAATGTAACAAGAACCTGACACTAACAAGAATGCAAAAAGCAGGTAAACATTATCTAATTGTATGTTCAGTCTTGCAAACAGCATTAGTTAAACAAGCAAATCACCCGATAGATGTGCAAATACCTGCTCTGTTTGATTAATGCAGTTTTCCCTAGTGTGGGATTTCCAGATATATTGTGACTGCGATTCCCAGGGTTCCTCATGTGAATGGCCAGGAAATCTGGGAATTGTAGTCCCAATAATCCCACAGGGTATTAGTTCAATTAGAGATATTTATATTGTTTATTTTTCATATTTCTAAATTGCCTATCTCCCTCATAATTACTGACCATTCATACAATAAAGTTACATATTGGTTTGAAGTTTGTTCCTTGTAACATTACAAGGCAAATAACACAAAGTAGTATAAAATATTTTGTGAAAATCACCGTTGAAAATCTGTTGTTAGTAAGATGGTTTACATTTTATCAAAATAAACATTGTTTTGGGTGTGAAAGATACTTTTCTTTAGAAGGATCTCAGTTGCAAGCTCTTTGATTTGCATAACATGGATCTATCTGGATGGCCAGGAATTTCTAAGTTTTAATTTCCTTGCATTACAGCACTTTTTTATGTCTTTTTTTTTGTTAGAGGTCATGTGCAAGCTACAAGACTTCTATCATGTAATGAGATTCCAACAAGGAATTTCATCAGAATTCCAAGGGCAGGATCCTTGGATGTCTTATCCACACTTGTCTATGGAGATTCTTAGTCATCCAGGTCATGGTTGTCCCAAAGGTGATTTTTCAAGAGCAGTGGTTCTCAACCTTTCTAATGCTGCGACCCCATAATACAGTTCCCCATGTTGTGGTGACCCCCAACCACTTATACATCACTGGGTGCTAGGGGCGTGGCCAAAGAAAAGGGGAAAAAATGGCAGACAGCCTTGTTTGGCGACCCCCGTGAAATGGTCATTCGACCCCAAATGGGGTCCCGACCCATAGGTTGAGAACCACTGTTCAAGAGGCAACTGGACATCCTCTGTTTCTCCTTGAAGACATTTTGCTTCTTATCCAAGATGCTTCTTCAGTTCTGAACTGAAGAAGCTTCTTGGATAAGAAGTGAAACAACTTCAAAGAAAAAACAAAGAAAGTCCAGTTGCCTCTTGAAAAATCTCCTTTGGGATGATTAATCCACACTTATTTTTAATCTCATTCTACATCTCAATGAGAATATTTTAATTTCTTAGCATATTTATATACAATCTAATCCCAATAGTTATGAGGTACCTTGCAAAAAATGTACACATGTAGCACAAGATAACAGAGTAGGGATATTTAAGTCTACATTATTCCAACCTCCACCCCTGTATGCTGGAAATTAAATGAGCAGAGTTGGCCTATATTATGTCTAAATCATTTATGTACAAAACAATGGTGTGTGTGTTTAGTTTTTTTCTTCCTTTTTCCCCTTTCCTTTCATATTCAGAGAAACATTGGACAGATTGAGACGAACAAAGAATAAGACAAGAATTAAGTCAATCAATTTAAATAGAAATCTCTGCTCATGGGAATCACTTCTTTTCTTCTTAGAACCAAGGTCCCTCAGCTGGAGTATTAAGAAACTGGCTGAACTAATGCTTACAAGTCCTTTTATACTACATTGAGATTTCTCTCAATCTTAAAAGTTGACTTAGAGATGGGGGAGAACTTTTAACTAATGCTAGCCAGTTAGAAGCTGGCATTCCTTGTTGACCAGTCATCAATCACTCATGGATCTATTAGGACATCTATTTTCCTTGTACCTTTTCTTGTTCTAAGGCAGGGGTGTCCAAGCATGGCAACTTTGAGACTTGTAGATTTCAACTCCCAGAATTTTCCAACTAGCATGGCTGGCTGGGAGATTCTGGAAGTTGAAGTCCACAGTTCTTAAAGTTGCCAAGGTTTGATATTCTTGCTCTAGTCTAAAGCATCTTCATGTCTGAATAAATTAAATAGTATTCACTATTGTTCCATAGATAGACAAACCCATCCTAGGGCAATTTTAAAGCTAGGGGAGGACTAAAAAAACTCAATGTGGCAGATGCAACAGTGCAATTTGAGTCTTCCTCCTTTCTATTCTAATAGAGATATTTTTGTGGTTTGTGCATAATGTTTTGTTTTGTTAGAACTGACCAAATATTTTATCACTCAAATGAAAAGGTGGATTCATCCACTAATTGATTTTTGGTTAGTTGATTAACCTGTTAAAGAAGTATTATCACTCTGGTATGTGCAAAACACTTGTTAAATTCTGTTTAGAAAAACAGGGAATGAGAGAAGGCTAGATCTCTTCCCTCTCCCTGTATTTACCACACACACACACACACACACAGAGAGAGAGAGAGAGAGAGAGAGAGAGAGAGAGAGAGAGAGAGAGAGAGAGAGGGGGAGGGAGGGAGGGAGGGAGAGAGAGAGAGAGAGAGGGAGCGAGAGAGGGAGAGAGAGCGGGAGAGAGAGAAGAAAATCCATGGAAGTTCTTGACATCTAAATTAGCTAGCAAGTTTGAATTTGGCTTAGCTTAAATTAAGTGTCTTTCTCTAGTTTAGTAGTAGAACGCCAGTAGTTTCTGGAGTAGCCAGAGAAAGAACTTCTTGGAGGCATTTTATGGAACTCATCCTAAAATAGGAGACATGCATGATTTTTACATAAGTACAAACTAATAGGAACCTTAGTAAAATATTTGGCTATTTTTGATAACTGAAAATCAAATTCTCATCCAGGTTCAGTTTAATTATTATAGGAATGGACAAATGCCAAGATACTGGAATGTCCCAACTTGAGATGGATGGCAGAGCCTTAATTATATAATAGTGTGTCAAATGTAACACATTAATGCTACTTATTAGCATTAATGTATTCTTACAGCTTCTTTTAATCATAATTTCTTCCTTGTGAAATAGATAATATTTAGCTACATGGCAATGGATAAGTAACCTATACTTCTGCTCAGGTTGAGAAACATTGCCCTGGACAACTTCATCATTTATTTATTTTCTTTATAAGCTGTGTATATCTGCCCATCTTAGGCAACATAATTTTGGGTTACTTATAAACAGCAACAAAATAAATAAAAGCATAAAAGCCAACAGGGAAGCTCCTGGTGCTTCCACGTAGTTCCACAAATTCACAAACTAACTACCCCAGGGCTTGCAGGACAAGCCATGTATTCAAGACTTTTTGGAAGGCTATGAGGGTGGGGGCATTCGGGATTTTAGGGAGATATTCCAAAGAGTAGGGCCCACCAGAAGAGGCACACTGTCTAGGTCCCACTAGATGGTAACATATAGGGGAAGGGATTTAGAGTATACCTATCCTATCAGAGTGCATGGAATAGGCAGTTATCCTAGGGGAGAGACAGTCCTACAAATAACCTGGCCCTCTGATATTAAGGTATTTAAAAGTGAAAATCAGTACTTTGAAATGTACAGTGTAATCTAAAAATCATTTTTCAGGGTTCCTGTACTATGATGACCTTATTAGCTCTGTATCTAAAGCCGAAGCAGATGCGGCAACTCGGATCGTTCAAGATACAGTGTGGAAAATTTTACCTAATGCTATTGTAACATTAACTGGTGGCTTCCGAAGGTAAGTATAAAATATAGGTTTTCTGGAAATTTCATCTGTGTAAAGTCTGGGTCAATGTTTTTGCAAACCATGCCAGTGCCACATTGAATCAGGTCAGATTTTTAAAATAAGATATGTTATACAAATATTTTACATAAAAAGAATCCTAAATAATTTCAGGAGAGAGTGGGATGAACGCTGACAATGTTTTTACCCACTTTGTAGACATGAACATGGAGCATTCATTGTCCCCAAAAGTGGAGAAAAAATCCTTATGGATTTTCTACCTTTCTCTGTGACTGGGTTGGACCTAATCTTGGCCCAAGGTAGGTGGACTTCAACTCCCAGAATTCCCCACCCAGCTGCGGGGAGTTGAAGTCTACATGTCTTAAAGTTATTAAGGTTGGGAAACACTATTGTAGAACAATGGTGGGTGATGTAAGATTTGGATGAACTTTAATTCTCAGTACCTTCAACCAGCATTGATAATGGTGATGGATGCTCAAAGTTGTAGCTTAAATGACATCTGAAGAGATACAATTTTTTACCCACAGCCTTCTGACTGAAAACTAAAAGGCCTGCTGCCTGCTTGTCATACAAATATATACTCGTTCTTGTATTTCTTTTCAAAGTAAAATATATTATGCAGACTATTGGAAAGGAGTAGCAATAGCAATAGCACTTAGATTTATATACCACTTCATGGTGCTTTACAGCCCTCTCTAAGCAGTTTACAGAATCAGCATATTGCTGCCAACAAGTTGGCTCCTCATTTTACTGACCTTGGAAGGATGGAAGGCTGAGTCAACCCTGAGCTGGTCAGAATCGAACTGCTGGCAGTTGGCAGAATTAGCCTGCAATACTGCATTTTAACTACTGTGTCACCATGGCTCTTTTGTATGAAATATTAAGAAATTAAAAGCACAAAAACAAGAAAAAAATAGTCAAAACTAGTTTAATCCAATACTTTTCAGTTTGTTTTTTCATACCGTGTTTCCAGTGGTGGGATTCAAATATGTGAACAACTGGTTCTCTGTGTGGATGCCGCTTCCGGAAGTCCATTTTGGGCCTGGGCAACAAAAAAATAGCTACTGGTTCTGCCGAAGTGGTGCGAACTGGCTGAATCCCACCACTGTGTGTTTTCCCCAAAATAAGATCTGGTCTTTTTTCTTTTCTTTTTTGCCTCCAAAAGAGGCACCAGGTCTTATTTTTGCGGGGTATCTTTTCCATGGTCTCACCTCGCAGCTGCGGCACTGACAACCCCACCCAGTTGGCCCACTTCTTCTGCGGCTGTTCACATGTGTCATCCCCGGCCTCCATTTTGCCATCAGAGGCCTTCCGGAAAGGCCTCTGATGGCAAAATGCTGTTGCAGAAGTGGGCCAGTGAGACAAAGCAGGTGTCAATTCATGGGAGGCCTGGCTGCAATGGTAAACGGGTATGGGGTGCAGCTCCACCCCACCCCCATCCTAGCATGATTTTTAAGCATGCACCTTGCCCCAAAACTAGGCCTCATTTTTGGAGTAGGGCTTATATTAGTCCCACCCCCCAAAATCAAGCTAGGATTTATTTTCGGGGTAGGTCTTGCTTTTGGGGAAACATGATACCTTTTCCTACACATATGCGTGCTGCTTCATACATTGGTTTTAGTTCTTAAAACTTCTCATCTCATTCTTTTTCAAGATCTCATCAACTCACTTTCTTCCTCTTGACCCATTCACTCTTTCCTTCCATATATTCATTTTGCAATTCTATCTTCAACCATTCTCACTGTATGTTAACACTGCCCCAATATACTTCTGTTGTAGTATCACTCACTTTTGTATTCAATCCACATCTGTTCAGAAACCACTCATTCTTGACCCTATATCTGTTTGTTTTACCATGCATGCATCTTAAGTAAAGAATTCTCATTGCATTCAGTGGTTATTTTTCTCTTGACATGCCATATCCATTTAGCAAAACAGGGAGAAGCACACTCTTATACACAACAGTTCTTGCTTCTTTTGGCAAACATGAATTCCTCACAACAAATCACAGGCTACAAGGCTTACATGAAAATAGTTGAAAGGGTGAGAAAAATAGAAGCTTCTATGTTTAAATAAATAATCAGCACTGTTCCTATATATTTGAGTTACTTATGTATAAAAATGACATGTGTTCTGATCTCACTGGTATTCCTAAATAAAAAAGTCTGGAAAATATTAGCTGTCCATAAGGAATCCACAGGGGCATAAGAATAGATCTTTATTTGATACTGAAATGTAATATTATAGCAATATCATTATAGTAAGCTTAATGTTGCAGCAATAGTAGCAACTTGTTGAACCTACAACCAGAATTGCTTTCCCCTCCTGATATTGTGTACAATACTTTATCCTTTCAAAAATTGTAATATTAAATTTGTTAGGAAGGTACTTGAAAGAACTTGATCTATGCTGTGGGAGGAAAGTTAGAAAGGTAAAACTAGAAATGTGAAGGATGTAAACAAAACTCAATAATAATAAAAATAAATTTGCCCAAACTGTTCTCCTCCTGGTAAAACATTATAGTCACATAGTAATGAAAGTTCTTTTTGAACCAACCTTGAGAGCCCAAATTTGGATAGGTCCACTTCTTCAGGAGAATCCACTGGAATCAAATGAATTAATCAGAGCCAGAAAGGAGGGGTCTCTGGAAAGCTCTGTAGACTTTGGAGGAAATAAAAGATGCTGATAACCTATTAGCAAATATGGAGGAATTTGGACATGAACCTTATCTTTAGCTTTTTCTCTATCCATGTGCCTTGGTTTTCAGCTTATTTAATCTATACTTACATTGATACACAAGAAGCTTGACTTTATATGAATTTTTTCCACTGCATTAGGTATAGGTTATTTCATAGACTGTTTCTTTATTCATTTCTGAGTATGATCAATTAGGCAGGAAATTCATGATTAAAAGTGTGGTTTTCTTTACAGGTATAACAATAGCAACAGCACTTAGACTTACATAGCACTTCACAGTGCTTTACAGCCCTCTTTAAGCATTTTACAGAGTCAATATATAGCCCTGGGTCCTCATTTTATTGACCTTGGAAGGATGGAAGGCTGACTCAACCTTGAACCGGTGAGAATCGAACTGCTTAAATTCTGGCAGTTGGCAGTCAGCAGAAGTAGCCTGCAATACTGCATTCTAACCACTGTGCCACCACGGCTCATATAGCCTGTAAGTGGAAGTATCAGTTATAAAGAGTTGTGTCTTGCACACACACATACACACACACACACAAAACTCTCACACACACAGGTTATTAGAATTTCAGCACAGAAGATAATTTTGGCTAGGAATAAAGCTAGGCACATGCATATAGCTAAAAGTGAATTACAGTGATGTTTATTACTGTACAAGCCTAGTGTGATGTGTATTTACAATAATTCTAATGATTATGTCTTTATGTGTGTACAATGTATATAGAGAGGGTGCAATGTTATATAAATTATGTAAACAAAATCTAACTATATTAACAGAATTTTAACTAAATGAATCAAACCCACATTTATATTATAAAATAAAATATTAATCCAAAGGAGGGATGGGGTAGAGAAAACATCTTTGAAGCCTCCCCTCATGGAAAGTAAAGGCAGGGGATGGGATTGCAAAACTTGTAAGATTCTGTTACTGTTGCCTTACTATAACCCTACTTTGAAGAGCTTACATCAATGTTGTAAGTCTGGAAGCTCTTGCACCCCCTTGCCTTTACTTTCCAGACAATTAGGGAGGGTCTCTCCTTTAGACTAGATTTCTCTTATCAGACTATCATCTAGTCTGTAGCTTTTCCTCCTGTCTGCCAAGGTTATTCTTACAGCCCACTGCAGAGTCCTAGAGACAGGAGAGAGTTTGAAGGCAACAGTCTCAAAACAGCTGGGACCCCATCATATTGGAGTGATGTCTTGCAGGACAGATTGCTGCATGACTGATTTAGACTTCAGACTTTAGACTCATGCTATACTGGAGAAACAAAGTAAAGTAGTAGATGGAAGACTAAATTAGATTCAGCTATAGTTCAGGTGTTGGTATGAGTGGGCAACTAAATTTAATTTTTGATGTGTGCCATTGTGCCCACAGTATAAGAATGACAATAAAGGTTATCTTATCTTATCTTATGAAGAACTTCAGAACTTATGAAGGAATACATCTTTCCATAACTTCCTATCTTTATCCCAAAATTATATAGGATGCCCTGCTCTGAACACTCCGCTCCCATTGAGTTACATTGAATAGCACTCAGGGAAGCATCTTGTTTAGGAGGAGATCAAGTTTTCAAACTTGGCAACTTTAAGATGTTTGGACAGCTCCCAGAAATCTTCAATCAGCATAGGGAATTCTGGAAGCAGAAGTCTGCAGATCTTAAAGTCGCCAAGTTTGAAAAACACTGATCTAAAATGTTCAGAGTC
Source organism: Crotalus tigris (assembly GCF_016545835.1). NCBI lineage: Eukaryota > Metazoa > Chordata > Lepidosauria > Squamata > Viperidae > Crotalus > Crotalus tigris. Next base: position 156,892 of record NW_024096617.1, on the reverse strand, counting down.
AGTCTAAATTAGCAATTTGCGATATAGTTATCTGAGAATTTAATTTGAAATGTCTTGGTTTACGCATTTATTTCCTGAAGCTTTTGTTAGGGCAACACTTTGGATTCCATTTTCTGAAAACAGAAGTCTTCCTCTGATGTCAAAGGACTGCAGGATTTCACTAACATTAAACTAATTTCCTGGAAGAATATTCTGATTTTTTTTTGTTTTGCTCTGAATAATGACATTTAAGATCAAGCTTTGTGGAAATTTTGCGGTTATGCCATGTATGATTAATGGAATATAACTTGACTGAATTCTAAATATTCTTTTATTTTGTGCCTTGTGACTTTTCCCTTGAGTATATCTGCTGCATCAGGTTAGGATATGATAAAAACACCTTTCAGCAATCACACTTCTTATATAAGTGATTTTAAAAAAATTGCAAAGCAAGTCTTGTGTAAATTTGGAAAAACAGTGATAAAAAACCCCTAAAAATATCTCTTCTTCCACCTACAGTGTCAATGGGAATGAATTTATGGTGTTCTTAGCAGGCTCTTGACTGAACATCATACAAAGAAAATCAGAATATGTTTCAATAAATTATTGTAAAGTATGTGCATACTGTATTTGGATTTAGTATTGCATATTATATAATGATGCACTATGATAAGTAGCTCCTTACATCAAAACAGAAGCAAAACATTTTATGAAGTCAATTATAGTAGGGATTTCACTATTGTGTGTTGTGTGTGTTTTTAAAAAGAATATAGCAAAATCTACATTTTTATAATAATAAATCTTTATCTTTATTGATTAGCCCTTGGGCCATATCAAAGTGCAAAGTTCCAACAACAAATCATTACCAAAGTCTGATAAAAGCAATTTAAAATAAAATTTGATAAAATACAGTTTAAAATGGAACTAGAGTAAAATATGACTTAAGAAGTTAAAATAGAATACAGTAATTTAAAATATAGATAAAATATGATAAAATTATATCTTGGAGTCACCCTTGCAATTTACCCCAATCAGTCCCACACATGCAGATCTCAACCGAACCATTTTGTTTAAATACTGTGCTTCGTTAAATGTTATTTTCAAGTTCTGGCCGCACATAAGGTAAGTTGTTTTGATATGAGGATCCCAATGAGTCTGATTGGAATATTTTTTGGGTTTCATATTTCAACAGACTAGTAATTTGAGGTAGATATTCTCCTTTTATCTCAGATGTGTTCAGTAGCATGCCTTTTGCTAATCACTGTTGTTTTCATAGCTTTCTCACACAGCTTCTTCTTTTGTTTTCCTGGTTGTTTGGAAAGATTATCCAATCCAGTCAGGGATCACATAGTCAAAAGAGTGATCTTACAAGTGATCTTACTCACTTGCCTTCCCAAAATATGACCTCCCTCCTCTCGTCCCTCCAATAATTACCTATAAATGGTATAATTGTCTGTATGCACACACATATTACATTAAGTAATAAGTATGTCTCAAAGGTGCTTTTTCAAAAGGCAATTGAACTGTTTTTTTCATTGAGGGTGAAGAAGAAGACATTTCACTTCTCATCCAAGAAGCTTCATCGGTTCTGAAGAATAATTATAATAATGATACAAATTGTAGTAATCAGTGCTCAGTCATTGCAGGGTGCAAATATGGCTTACCTCCTTCACAACGTTTATTCTTTTATACAGTTTTCCAAGCAGCAAAAGTTTAACATGGCAATAGTGTAGCAATAGCATTTCATTGGTTAAACTCCTTACCAATCCTTAAGAAGATATCAGCCAGGAGGCCCAGCCAGGGAGCAGTTTCTACCATATCCTATTGATGTAACCTGGCTGATATCATGTGAACCAGGTGATATCATTGTATCAGCCTGGGGTAGTTTCCCACATTGCCATGGTGATGTGAATGGATGAGATCATGTAGAGACAAGAGGCACGCAGGCGTTGGAAGGGCAGTTTGCTGCTCATGACCTCTACCTGGCCCCTATCTCTACAACCAATAAGAGAAGATAGTAGAAAGGATGAGAAGGATAATAGCAATACAGCCATACTACTGTACGTGGATAAATATCCCTAGATAGTACTGTGGGAATTAGGTATTCAGCAGAGCAATGGCACAAAGGAAAAAACTGTCTATGTGTCTATTGTTTTGGAATGTAGTGCCCTGTAGAGGAGTTGAAACAGTTTATGTTTCAGATTGTGAGGGATCTGTAGATATTTTCTCAGTCCTCTTTCTAACCCATGCAATATACAGGCGGGCTGGTTGCAATTGTTTTTTCTGCAGTCCTAACTATCCATTGAAATCTGTACCTGACCTGTTTGGTTGCTGTACAGAACCAGACAGTTATAGAAGTACAAATGAAATTGCACAAATGAAACAAATGAGAGTCCAATAAAAAGAAGATGCTCTAAGAATGAAATGAAGCAACTAATGCATGCTTATTAACATTGGATTTCAATGAGACTTTCCACATAAGCAATTTATAGTGTCATCCAACCATCACTATGGCAATACATCATTAATGAAGGCTTTCTATTACCATAGCAATACTAGAGTAAGGCTATAGTTCATTACTATGGAAATACTTGTATATGGAATTAGTTTTCCCCCCATTCCTTGCTCATTGAGACTGCTGATTAAAAAAAGACAAATCTAGGAGCTGGCAGAACAGAAATATGGAAAACTATAATTTGTACAGCTCACACATATTATTTATTTATTTGTTTAGAACACTTTTAATATCTATATAAATATCTCAGGAAACTTGAACCCAAAAGATATTTGTGATAAATTAAGCAAAATAATTCAGACTAAAGATGTCTTTGTCTTATTTATCTCTAATGCTTATTCCATATACCTTTATTCATCTAAAAGCTCTGACTCAGTGCATTCCACAGTATTAGTTTCATCATGAGATTGCTTGGATTCAAGTATGCACTGCTGTCTTATATATGATGAAAGCTCTTATCTTTCAGCGGCTCATAATAGATGACACTTCTGTAAGAGCTCAGAGCATCAGTGAGTGAACAAGCCCCTTCACCAACACATGATAACAATCCATAAAGGGAATCTATTGTATGGTACAGGGGTCTTCAAATTTGGCCCTTTTATGACTTGTGGACCAACTCCCAGAATTCCTCAGTCAGCATGCCTGGCTGAGAAATTCTGGGAGTTGAAGTCCACAAGTCATAAAAGGGCCAAATTTGAAGACCCCTGGTATAGTTCATAGGAAGTACATGGTTACAGAACAAAAACAATCAAAGTAATGACGAAATGAGCTTTATGAATGACAGAAAAGTCAGTAACTCCAGTTCTTGTGCAGGGGATACGAAACTCATAGCCCAATTTAAGCTTGAAAAACCCTCCAGCAGGTGATCTTTGACCACCAGAATTAAGAAAAGTAAATGTAGAATGATGAAGAGTAATGTTGGCTAATCTTTTCACTTGTACTGATCAGTCAATGTATATCCCCCGGGATCAGAGTCTAGTCATTGTAGTTCTGATCTATAAAAAAGGGAAATGCTTTGATCTAGCCAATTACAGACCAACCAGTTCCACTTAGAATTATTAACAGGCTGTGCATAAGGCATCTCTAGGAAACACTATTAGAATGGATGAAGCAGGACAGAATATTAAGAAAGAGGTTAGTTCTGGGTTAGGAAAGTACACGGAGGTTCAGGAATTAGTTCTGCAACATTTGGTTAAGCAATACACATAGTCCTTGACTTAGGACAACAAATGAGCCCAAAGTTTCCGTTGCTAAGTGAGACATTTTTGTAACTAGTGAGTTTTTGCCCCATTTTACAACCTTTCTTGCCACAGTTGTTAAGCGAGTTGCTATAGTTGTTGAGTTAGTAACAGGGTTGTTAAGTGAATCTGGCTTCCCCACTGACAGTGCTTGCCAGAAGGTCTCAAAAGGTGATCACATGACCTTGGGATACTTCAACCATCATAAATATGAGTCAATCGTAAGTGTCTGAATTTTGATCACATGACCATGGGGATACTGCAACAGACATAAGTATGAAAAATGGTCATAAGTCATTTTTTTTCAGTGCCTTCGAATGGTCACTAAACAAACTGTTGTAAGTCAAGGATTACCTATATCCGATCCTTTTAAAAAGTTCCCTGGTGCAGTTTTGGTTGGCTTCAAAGGAACTTTTGTATCTCTAGCTTTGGAATAAGCACGTCTCTAGCTCATCTGTAATCAACAAGGTAATCCCCTTTCTAAGGGTGGACACAATTCACAAGGATTGCTGCTTAGTGTGATTTTAAGACAGAGCCCTTCCTAAAGCCTGACACATAGTTCTGCCTTAGTTAGTTTTTAGGGTACTGAGATAATGATATCTTATGGGTAATGATGTTCCATGGGTAATGATGTTCCATGGAGTGGGAACCACAGCAGAAAAAATTCTTGTCAGTCTTCCCAGGTAAACCAGACAGGAAACACAACAAGATGAACTAATTCTATTTTATCGTAAGGCTACATTAACAGACTGTTGCAAGTCTGAAGGCACAGATCTCCTGTCTTTTAACTAGGGTGGGTCTTTCCTAAGCTTCTTTCTCTGACCGTTAAGTGACCGTGGGCTCCTGCTTCTTTTGCCTGATTGTTTCCTAGACAGCATCTCCTCATCTCTTCCGCCCCAATAATTCATACATTCCATTATAGATCATTATACCTGAGTTCTATAAGATGACATTCCTTTGTGGATGGGACTTATACCTTGTATCTCCTAGGAGATGGGATGAGTAGATGTAACTAGGGAGAGGCAGCCCCTTAAATATCCTGGTCTCATGTTTTATAAAAGGAATACTATATTGTATAGTACAAGAAATATCACTCCCTTTCTGTGTGTATATAGTTTGTGCAGTGTAATGATACAGTAAGGAGTAGAGAGACTCTGATTCTAATCCATTTCAATCATAGATACTTGATAGGTGACCCATTTTCTCTCTCAGCTCAACCTCCCTCACCACAGCTGTTACTGTACAGGAAAACAGGAAGGAGCCCTTTATATGACATCTTAAGTTCCTCTACAAAAAGCAGGATATAAATCAAAGAAATAAATGTTTGTATGTGTACATGAATGTGTTATTTCTTTGTGATGTTCACTTATTTTCTTGCACAGGCCCATAATAAAGACATTCTAAGCAAAGATTCTGTTTTGGTCTTCTCAAGGTCCTTGGGTAGATTAGCAAGCTGGTTCTTATCTGTGTTTTTCTGCCAGTTTAAGTCTTGGCAATAAGCCCAGAATCCAAGGGCAGCAACAGCAGAGGCTTAATTGTTAGATCTTTGAAAATTTGGGTGAGAGAAATTTGCAAAGAAGCCATAATTTCTCGTTTTTATTAGCATGGAAGGAAGCATTGTGGTATTGAATGAAAGTAATATTCTGCAGACATCCTTGGGGCTTGGCAGCCCATCTGCAGACATTAAACCCATTCGGGAAATCAGGATACGTAGCCATAGGCTCCAAGAGATGGCTAATCTCTTAAAAGTGTCCCATTTGTGGATATTTGTAGCATTGTTTTGAATAACAAGCACACTTTGGTTGATTGTAAAATATATCATGATTCTGCCTAGTTTATCTCATCAGACAAGTTTTGATAAATTCATTCATTCTGTGAGAGTTTTTTTTTTTTTTTGCTTTCTAAAGACTGGACCCAACACACTGTAGAAAACTGTACACAACCTTTCATTGCAATACACACCTTCCCCAACAAGAAGCTATTGCTCTGAGTTAACTGTGAGATTCGCAAGGTGTCACATAAATATGTCTTTAATCAATGTTGGCTTGTTTATTTATTTATTTTGGAAAATTTATATAGCTGCCTAGTTGCTCATGGCGACTTTAGTCAGCTTACAGAAAATAAAAACACAATGTATAAGGAATAAAAATAAATAAATAAATAAATAAATAAATAAATAAATAAATAAATACTAATACTAACAATCAGGGCTTTTTTTGTCACAGAACACCCAGAATGGAGTTCCGGCATCTTTTTTGACTAGAACCTTGTAGGGTAGGCAAGGTGGGTTGTATGACGTGTGTGAGTCAATACTCAGTTCAAACAAAGACTCAAAGTCCATAAAGTGGCATTCAACCTTTTCCTTTTTCCAAAACTTCTTCCACTAGTTGGGATGAGATGTGGTTGCTCCTCTTCTAGTTGCTACCGAGCATCAAACTCTGCCCTGAAGGAGTGTTGCTTCTGAGCATTCCAGCTGAGCTTCCAAGCTGAGCTCCAGGCATGAATCCCATCAGGATATGCTGCTCAGTGTAGCTTGTAATCCTGGCAGTTGTGATGAAATCACTGGTTAGAATAGAGGGAAAAGTAAAGAGGTGCTCTAGCTTGGGTCACTCCATAGGAGGAAGCAGTAGAGTCTAGACTACCGAAGCTTTTATCTGCTTGTTCCCAAGAGAATGCAGTTGGTCTGGTGAGACTCTTGTCAATATGTGATCAACAATAAAGAAACTACTTTGGCCTATTCACGGAGTTGTTTGGTTCCTTACATCTGACACAGCTCACAGATCGTCATCTGGCCTGCCTGTAATAGCTGCAAATCTCTGCATGTTGCCTCTACATTCCCTGCCTCTATGCCATTCGCTGTCTCCTTTTCTTCTATGCACCCAAACACACTCGGTCTTGGCATTTGCTTTTGTAAGCTAAGGGTCTGGATCAGTGGTGGGATTCAAAAATGTAAACAACCAGTTCTCTGTGTGGATGCCGCTTCTGGAAGTCCGTTCTGGGCTGGGGCAACAAAAAATTAGCTACTGGTTCTGCCAAACTGGTGCGAACTGGTTGAATCCCACCACTGGTCTGGATGGAGTGAAGCTTCCTCTGGATTTCTGCACGTCCTTGAAAATGCCAGGGTGTGGCTCAATTAGCCTGGCAGCCGGAATGCCAGCATGGATACCTCAGAGTAAATGAGTGCAGGCATGAGCCAATCTCTCAGGTTTCTAGGGCTGTAAAATTTTACAACCCTTTGAGAAAAACATGAGCTGCGCTGAACCTTGGGGAAGTGAAATGGGAAGCATTCCTGCCTGGCTTCAGCTGCTTTTGAAAAAAAACATAGAATAACAGACTTGGAAGGGACATTGGAGGTCATTTAGTCCAACCCTGTGCTTAAGCAGGAGACCCTATACCATTTCAGACAAATGGCTGTCCAGTCTCTTCTTGAAAGCCTCCAGTGATGGGGCACCTACAAGTTCTGAAGGCAAATCATCCCACTGGTTGATTGTTCCCACTGTTAGGAAATTTTTCTTTAGTTCTAGGTTGCTTCTCTCCCTGATTAGTTTCCATCCATTGTTTCTTGTCTTGCCTTCAGCTGCTTTGGAAAATAGTTTGACCCCTTCATCTTTGTGACAGCCCTTAAATATTGGAACACTGCCATCATGTCACCCCTAGTTCTTCTTTTCATTAAACTAGATATACCCAGTTTGTGCAACTATTCTTCATATCTCAAGATCTTTTTTGTATTGTGGTGACCAAAACTGGATGTAGTGTTCCAAGTGTGGTCTTGCTGAGGCTTTGTAAATACTTCACGCGATCTTGATTCTATCCCTCTATTAATGCAGCCTAGAAGAGAAGACAGCAACTCCAACTTCATTCCCTACAGATATGAATGAGTGTTTTTGGAGTGACTTTGTAGCAAGCAAAGAAGAAGATCCATTATTTTTCATTGACGGTGTTTATATTTGAATACAGCAGGTAAACAGTATGATAGCATGGTTTTGAGACCAGCTGAGAAGAATTTGTGAACAGGAAATTTGACATCATTATTCCCGGGATTACTTATCTCTTGGTCTTAAGGAATGATTTTCCTTCAGAGGTGGAAAAACCGATACGTTTCCTATTGCCTCTTTCCTATCACTTCTTTCAAGTAAGCAAAAGACTCAGATTGATTCCTTACAATAAAAGGGCCTTTTGGAGTTACTGACATATAAGCTGATTTTCAAATTAGATCTTCAATCCATAGTTGCCTTAAGGCTTCTTATATGCTTCTGGGACTCCTCTTCAACCTCTTTCCCATTGGGATTAGGGAAACTGGAATGAATATGAAATTTAGTCTAAAAAGAAAAAGGAAAAACAATGATGATAAAATGGCCAATTGAGAAAAGTTTGAAATGATATGGCAATGTGAGCATAATGGCATGCCCAAAAAAAAGCCAAAAAAAGCTAGAAAAGGTAAATACATGTAGCCTTAATTTATGACATTTGAAACTAAAAGTACTTTCAATTGTAAGTTGAATCACCACGTGACCAGACCTGAATTTATGACTCTTGTTACCATGGCTGTTAAGTGAGTTACTGCAGCCCTTAAGTGAATCACATGGTTGTTAAGTGAATCACATAGTTGTAAGACTGAATCCAGATTATTCAATGGATGATTTTTGCCAGAGAAAGGGAAAACGGCGAAAATGTCACAAAGTATGATCATGTGATTGCAGGAGGTTGCCACCAGTCATAAATGCGAGCCGGTTGCCAAATGACTGAAATGTAATCACGTGACCAGTGTGTGTGTGTGCTGCAGTCATAATCTTGAGGACAAGTCGTAACTCTTTTTGACTCCCTCATAATTTCAAACATTTGTTAAACGATTGGATGTAAGTCAAGGACTACCTGTAAGAAAGTTTGCTGTCATCATGTAGGAAATAAAACAAATACATATATTCTAAGAAGTGCCAGTATTTCATAAGCAGAAGTATTAAAAGTCAACGTGTGAGAAATAAACCCTTTTTGTCCTTTGAAGTCACCTATGAATTTGACCCTGGAGCTATTATATAATGGAGAAAGAACTCAGTAATGAATCAATCCAGGCAGGGTCCAAGCTGTTCTAAAACTTCCATCAGCATTATATACAGAAGAGAGCAAAAGCGTTCATTTGAACAGGAAGGGTCAAAGACAAAAGATGATTTGCTTGAGGCTGAATCACTTTTGAAATAGGAAGCAGAAATTATGATTTTACAAGTTTTTCCAGATGGCCTTGATGATTCCCCCCCCCCTGACATCTCAATTGCTTTGAGAACTCTGCTGCAAATCCAGTCTAAGGAGATTAAGTTTAATGATGATAACAGATGCTGTATTTGCACCTAGCTCACATAGTTTCAGGCTACTAGGACAACAGTGGCAGCTCAGTCATAGGTAAAAACACACTCCCTGTCACATATGGTGTCTGTTTCACACTGCTCAGCTTTGAGACAATAGCGGGGAGTCACATGGTTCCAACATTCTGGAATGGGGAATTAAGAAGCTTGGCAGAAGTTAACAGTTAGCAGAAAAACAGTTTGTTCTACATTGCCAAGTTAGAAAGATATAGATCATCGCCTTAAATATGCAGTGAAGTTGCTATCAGTCTCAGGAGGGAGTTAAGATTTCTTATGGTACATGAATCCTAGTGTTTGAAAACACGTTACTGTACTGTTTTGTAGTAAAGTTGCTGCCACCGAATCTATGATCACACCTCTTGTCTCCTCCCCAATACACAGTTGAGGGCATTGAGATGCTGAAATTGAAATTACTACAATTTTTGCATATTTCATTGTTGACAACTCTAAGAAAACCAGGGATAGAACAACTACCATTGGTCAAGTTTTGATTTCAAATTGTTATGAAAACAAGTTTTCATTGTGGCAATTTTGCTTAGGGAACCTCTGAGAGAATGAGAAGCTTTCCAAGTTAAAGAAGTCCTACAGGAATTAGAATGACCAGATTTCAAGAAGAATTTTTGGACATTCTCCACATCTCAGTTGTGTGCAGTTCTTCTCCAGGGACCCACAGCTCTTTTCCTGTAGAGAACCTTCAAAAGCAGCTTCCATCTACTCTTTTTCAGTTAAAGTCAGAAGAAGCCCCTGCTTTGGTGTCTTTTAGTGAGAGAAATGAGCAATATGATGATGATCAGCATAAGATTAACTCCAAAATGTTTGAGAATTACAAAGGACGCCTGTGCCTCAAGGTTTTAATCATTTATTATTTGACATATTTATATAATGCTTCTTATACAAACACTTCTTCAAGCAATAAAATGCAACAATAACATCAATCAAAGCCACAAGAAACCATATTTACTGTATTACACCAGTGGATGAAATAGGAAAGTAAAAGCTAAAAAGTAAAAATAAAATGTTTGCATTCAGATGTGCTTCTCAGTCACCCAACTCATCTGCAACCCTCCTGGGCTTTATATCTTTGAGACACTCGCTGTATGCAGGTGGCAGAAATGATCATAGGCTGATGGATGGTGTGTCCAGGTCTCAATATTTAGCAGGATTACTCCTTCTCTCATGATGTGTGGAGTGCATGTTTGTTAAGGTAAGTCTGGGATCTGGATGCCTTTAGGCCCAGTGATTTTGATGGAGCATCTTCCTCACTGGTTTCACTTCTTTCTTTGAAGATCATTGCTGAATGCTCATTATATGGTTCCTTCCCAATTCTCATGCCTGACAAGGAGAAGGCAAAGCTGCCACCATAATCAGTTAGGTTTGTTTCCTTCTGTTTTCTAGAATGGACGACAGAAGGAGCTGAATTTCATTGATGCTGGAGACACTCAAGGACAAGATATCCATTTCTTTTTCCTTCTGTGCTCTATCTGTTCCTTCAATTTTGTCACTTTTCTGCAGAAGATAACAAGGTGAACCCTTAAAGCAGGCATGTCAAACTTGCGACGTCACGTGACGTATCAAAGCTTTTTTGCCATTGCCGGCAATGGGGTGGGCACGGCTCCGGTATGATGAAACTGGCCTGTGGGCCGGCAGTTTCACACCCCTGCCTTAAAGCATTAAAAAATCTAAAAAAACCACACCCAGTAAAGTCATTGAAAACATTCAAACTCAAAATAAGTTGTAATAACTTTCTTTTATTCATTCAACTTTTTCTTCTAATTATTTAGTTTTATGGGGATATTTTTGTGGCTGATTATTTGCATTAATTTATTCTCCCACCTCATTTGTTATTCATTATTTCCCCATCCATCTGTTCCTTATATAAATTAGCAGTCTCCTTTGGCCCCCGGGGCTTACTTGATTCTTTTTTCCCTGCCTGGGGATCACAGGAAGCAGGGCCAATGACATCATAGAATTACTGGAAAAAAATGAGAAATTCTCAGTTTGTATTATTTCCCTCTTGTTTATTTTATGTGGTTTTTAAATGGTGGAATGCTAAAAGAACCTGTTGAAAGAAAAGTCTTCATCCTGGTTCATCCAAGCCAGGGATAAATAAACAACATAGCGACTGCTTTAGAAAGAAAGTTGCAATTTATTGAAGAGCCAGACAGAAAGATGGTTCTGGCAAGTGAGAGAAGACAAAAAGGAAAAAAGGGCTGAGCACATGTGGAGTAGTTTTTTGTACCCTCTGAAAGCCTTTTGTTTGGAATGGTTTCCTGTTCCTGTGGCATGAACTTTGAGGCTATTTCCTGTGTCACGTATTCTGACCCGAGTCTAGGTGTGCCTCTCTGGTATTCTTGATGGTGATGGGTTAGTCCTACGATGTCCCATCTCAGGTGGGGTATGCAGATTTTAGGTCTTTGCCTTCTTGATCTCCTAGCTGGGGCCCTTCTGATCGTTTACATCTGCATTTGTATAGGGCTGGCTTTTGCTTGGGACAGAGAGACTTGGGGGCAGGGTTGGTTTCTGCTTTTAAAATCCTTTTGAGGAAATATATTATTCTGCTCTTTTTAATATTTCCTTCTCTGGGGGGCTGACTTCCCTCAAACCCAAACTTTAAACTAATTTTAGGCTTAAAGAACTTAAATTGTTAGGCACCAGACTAGAAGGCAGGAGATTGTGGGTTCAAGGCCCACTGTAACCAGAAGCTTTTGGGACAGTGGCTCTCAGCACAACTGACCTTACTGGGTTATGGGGAAAATAACAGGAGGAAAAGCATGTTGGATATGCTCATTGCCTTGAATTATTTGTAAAAATAATGAACACACACACACAAATTCACAAACAAAGCACCTACTTCACAGTTTAACCCTGTGATAAATGTAGATAGATTTTTTTGAATAAAGGTGCAGATTATTAACAAATATGAATATTTCAGCAAAGGAAAGGGGCTATAAAAGAAGGCAGCAGTTTTTACCTTTCTACTAGCAATGGTTAGAAAGCTGGATTAGGAACTGGGAAACTCATGTCAAATTTACCATCCAGCTGTGAAATCACTGTCATTCTCTCTATCATCCTGATCTATCTCACAGAATGCAAAGGATAAAAGACAATTAGTTAGGCTGTATTGAGTTTCCAAAATACAGGAAAGAGATAGATATAAAAAAACAAAAACAAAACAGAATTATCTGTGATGGCCTCTGTGTAAAAAGCAAAGGAGAAATATGTCTGACCACAATCTTTAGCATCTAGCTAAAGAATCAGAAGGTCAGGAACAATGGGCATATCAGTGTGGCTAGAAATTGAAACTCAGAAAGCTTAGAAACATCTGGATGATAATAATAATAATAGTAAAGTTGGAAGGGACCTTGGAGGTCATCTAGTCCAATCCTCTGCTCAGGCAGGAAACCCTATACCATTTCGGACAAATGGCTGTCCAGTCTCTTCTTAAAAACTTCCAGTATTGGAGCATTTACCGCTTCTGGAGGCAGGTTATTCCACTGATTAATTGTTCTCACTGTCAGGAAGTTTCTCCTTAGTTCTAGGTTGCTTCTCTCCTTGATCAGTTTCCACCCGTTGCTTCTTGTCCTGCCTTCAGGTGCTCTGGAAAATAGCTTGATTCCTTCTTCTTTGTGGCAGCCCCTGAGATATTAGAATACTGCTATCATGTCCCCCCTCATCCTTCTCTTTGTTAAACTAGACATAACCAATTCCAGCAACCATTCCTTATATGTTTTAGCCTCCAGTCCCCTAATCATCTTTGTTGCTCTTCTCTGTACTCTTTCTAGAGTCTCAACATCTTTTTTACATCGTGGTGACCAAAACTGGATGCAGTATTCCAAGTGTGGCCTTACCAAGGCATCGTAAAGTGGTATTAATACTTCACGTGATCTTGATTCTGTGTTGGCCTTTTTGGCAGCTGCAGCACACTGCTGGCTCATATTTAGGTGATTGTCTACTAGGACTCCGAGGTCCCTCTCACAATTACTACTATTGAGCAAGGTGCCACCTATGCTGTACTTGTGCATTTGGTTTTTCTTGCCTAAATGTAGAACCTTGCTTTTTTCACCATTGAATTTCATTTTGTTAGATAGTGCCCAGTGTTCATGTCTGTCCAGAACCTTCTGTATCTTAAGCCTGTCTTCTGGAGTGTTGGCTATTCCTGCCAGCTTGGTGTTGTCTGCAAATTTGATGAGTTCCCCATCTATCCCTTCGTCCAGATTGTTGATGAAGATGTTGAAGAGCACTGGGCCCAGAACAGAGTCCTGGGCACCCCACTACACACTTCCCTCCATGTAGATGTGGTTCCATTGAGGACCACTCGCTGAGTATGGCCGGTCAGCCAGCTACGGATCCATCTGGTGGTGATGCTGTTTAACCCACATTTTTCTGTCTTATCAAGTAGTAGGTTGTGATCTACTTTATCAAATGCCTTACTGAAGTCCAAGTAAATTATGTCCACAGCATTCCTCTGATCCACTAATTTTGTCACTTGGTCAAAGAATGCAATAAGATTTGTCTGGTATGATCTATTTTTGACAAACTCATGTTGGCTTTTAGTAATGACTTTGTTTGCCTCTAAGTGTTCGTTGATTCGTTGTTTGATTATCTTTTCCAGGATCTTCCCAGGTATTGAGGTCAGGCTGATAGGTCTGTAATTTTCTGGATCCATTTTTTTTTCCTTTTTTGAGGATGGGAACTACATCAGCTCTTTTTCAGTCCTCTGGTAGTTCCCCTGCGCTCCAGGATCTTTGAAAAATATAGTTCAGTGGTTCCAAGATCACATCTGCCAGTTCCTTGAGAACCTTGGGGTGTAATCCATCTGGTCCTGGTGATTTGAACTCATCTAGGCTGGACAGGTGCTCACTTACCATTTTCTTGCCTATCTTAACTTGTGTTTCTATTCTGTTTTTTATGGCACTATTTTTGATAGGTTGGTCTGTTTTTTCCCTTTGTGTAAAGACAGATGCAAAAAACAAGTTAAATAGTTCTGCTTTCTCCCTGTTGCTTGTTACCTTCTTGCCACTTTCATAATGTTGAATTCTAATATTGCATGATCACTTCCTCCCAGGGTGGCTATGGCTTCAACACCTTCTATCATTTCATCTCTGTTAGTGAGAATTAGATCCAAAATGGCTAATCCCCTAGTTCCTTTCTCTACTTTTTGGGAGACAAAGTTGTCTGTTAGGTTTGCCAGGAACTGTTTGATCTTCCACTTGGTGCAGAGTTTGTCTCCCAGTTGATATCAGGGTAGTTAAAGTCCCCCATTACTATTGTGATGTGCTTCCTACATACCTTAGTTAGCTGACTAGCAAAAAGTTCATCTATTTCCTCTATTTGGTTGCGTGGTCTATGGCAATGTCATTTCCCCCCCTCTTTTATATTGACCCAAATGCATTCAAGACAGTTTTTATCATTGTTGTGCTCTATTTCTGTAGAGATGTAGTTATTTCTTATATAGAGAGCAACTCCCCCTCCTCTTTTATTTGGTCTGTTTTTTTAAAATAATTTAAATCCCTCTAGCTGTGTGTTCCATGTGTGGGTTTCATCCCTCCATGTTTCCGTAATGGCAACAATATGATATCTGCCCTCATTAACCTGAATTTCTAGTTCACCCTGTTTGCTGTTCATACTCTGTGCATTGGTGTATAAACATGTGAGTGGCCCTGTGTTTACTTTCTACATAACTTGTGTGATGCCTGAGTTCCCCTATTGTCTCACCACCTATTTGGTTAGTGCACTTTGTGTGGCACTCGCTATTAGAGGTTTCATTTTGCTTGATAGAAAGGTTGTATTCTTGTCCACACACACATCTATGCTGCATGCACTGATAGCCCTATAATTTTTAGATTGCCGGGGAAAGGGTTGTTCCGTATCAATTAACTCACTGTCCCTGCTGTTTAGTTTAAATTTTCCTCCAGAAAATCTGTGATTTTATAGCCGAGTAACTCAGTCCCTTTTTTTGATGGATGCAAACCATCTCTTTTGTACATCTTTTGATTGGACCAGCTACAGACATTGTGACTAATATATCCAAAACCTTCCCCTTTACACCACTCCTTTAGCCACATTGTAAGGACCCACCCCACTTTGCATCTTAAGAAGACAGAACTCTTGGAATAATTCTTCCAACAGGAATCCTTTATTAAGAAGAAGTGGCTGCAGGCATGCTAGACAGGACTTGGGGTCCAAGCCCTCCCATTCAAGGTTTTAAGGGGTTCCCCAGTAGTCCCACCCAATCAACCCTCCTTTCAGTGATAGTTTCAGGCATCACAATTCCACCCCTTTGATGCTTTCTTCCGTCTGGATGGAGACTTCAGATAACTACATGAAAGGCAAATACCCTTCTTTGTTATGGTGATGTTCTTTGGTGCTAACGCTTTGAGGTTACAATAAACACACATTCAGCATTCAGCTCCCTAGAAGTCTACTGAAGTAAGTGAGGGCCATAAAGCCCCTTTGTTCTCCCCCTTCTCTCCCTCTTATGGCAGAATCCAGAGAAGGCAGAATTGGGAGTTTCTATATTTGATAATTAAAGATGAAATATAGTTGGATTCTGACATCCGGCCCCTCTTAAAAATAAGAGAGATCCACCTGAAAGAAAACACAAGTATAAAATTTAGTCAGGCTTGTTAGGATACTCTGTGTGAAACTTCTTCAATAGCTTCGGGGCTCTGACATGACGTTTATGGACCCACTCGTTTTGTGAGGGAGGGAGGTGTTTCCAGGCAACTAGGTACTGAGTTGCTCCATGATATCTCCTAGAATCAAGGATTTCCTTTATTTCGAAGTGTTGTTCACCCTCCACCATGAGTGGAGGTGGTGGTGGGGGGATTTTTGGCCGTAGAGGTGACTGATGCTCTCTTTTCAGCAAGCTGCAATGAAAAATTGGGTGTATTTGCCTGAGATTTTTGGGTAATTCTAATTCTACTGTTACTGGATTTATGATTCTTTTAATTGGAAAAGGTCCTATATATTTTGGTCCAAGTTTTTTACAGGGCTGTAGGGACTTTAGGTATTTTGTAGATAAGTACACCATTTCTCCTATAATGAATGGTGTAGGCTCAACCCTTTTTTTATCGGCTTGTGTTTTGTATGCCTGCCTAGCTTCATCTAGTGCTTTTCTGACTATTGGCCAGGTGTTTTGTAGTTTCTCCATCCATTCTTTCAGCGAAGGGATCGTTGGTTCGTTTGGGATTAATTCTGGCATAGGGTTGAAACTTTGACCGGTGGCTATTTGAAAAGGAGTGTAACCTGTGCTGGAGTGGACTGCATTATTGTAGGCAACTTCTGCAAAAGGGAGTAAGTCCGCCCACTCGGTCTGCTGGAAACTAAGAAAACATCTTAAATATTGCTTAAGTACTGAGTTCATTTTTTCAGCCCCCCCATTTCCTTGAGGGTGGTGGCTAGATGTCAGTCCCTGAGTGGTTCCTAAGAGGGATAAAAATTCCTTCCAAAATGCAGACGTAAATTGCACCCCCCTGTCAGAGATGATGCGTTGGGGTGCCCCATGCAATCTGTAAATGTGTTGGATGAAAAGTTTTGCTAAGGCTTTTGCAGTGGGAATCTTTTGGCAAGGGATAAAATGCACCTGTTTGGAAAACAAGTCCGTGACCGTCCAGACCACAGTATTCCCATTGCTTTCTGGCAATTCCACTATAAAATCCATGGCTATTTCTCTCCAGGGGGCTGAGGGACTTGCCACTGTTTGCAATAGTCCTGGCACTTTCCCTTGCAACCTCTTTGCCGTGGCACATTTTGGACAACTGGCTATATAACTTTCAATGTCCTTTTTCATGGATGGCCACCAAAATTGCCGTTTAATTAAATGTAAAGTTTTTACAAATCCAAAATGCCCTGCTGATTTTGTGTCATGACAAAGGTGCATGAAAGTTACTCTTTGAGTTGTTGGTATATATAACTTTTCCCCTACCCAAGGCAACCCGTCTCTCATTGTGCACACATTTTTGTTTTTCTGGAACCATTCATCTGTTTCCAAACTTTTTCTGAATTCAATTCCAGTTTGGCTGTCCAGTTGTGGTTTTAATTTGGCTTGGGTTCTTGTGGTTACTGGTGCTGCCAGTTGTGACTCTGCCATTATTGGTCTAGAGTCTGTGGTTCGTGCGCTGTTATATTGAGGCATGCGAGATAGAGCATCTGCCAGGAAGTTCTTTCTCCCTGGTAAATGTTTGAGCTTAAACTGGAACTGGTGAAAATGCTGAGACCAGCGGGCTTGTTTGGGATTGAGTTTCCTGGACGTTTTCAGGGCTTCTAAATTTTTGTGATCGGTCCACACCTGGAAGGGGATTTTGTTGCCTTCCAGGAACTGTCGCCATGTGAGTAATGCCCAACGTATCCCATAAGCCTCCTTCTCCCATACGGGCCAGCGCTGTTCTGTTTCTGTGAGTTTCTTGGATGTATATGCACAGGGTTGCAATACTGCATCATTATTTTCTTGTAATAGCACAGCCCCCACTGCCACATCACTTGCATCTGCCTGTATTATGAAGGGCTTGTCCATATCTGGGTGCCTTAGTACTGGTTCGGCAGAAAAAAGTCTCTTTAGTCTCTCAAACGCTGCTTGGCACTCCATTGTCCATGTTAGTGGCTGGCTAGGTTTTACTGAGGATGCTCCCTTCGTTTTTAGTAAGTTAGTGAGGGGCAAGGCTATCTGGGCAAATGAGGGGATGAATTGGCGGTAAAAGTTTGCAAAGCCCAGGAAACTTTGTAGTTGCTTTCTTGTGCGGGGTGGCGCCCAATCTAATACTGCTTTGACCTTCTCTGGGTCCATTTCAATGCCCTGTGGGGATATGCGATAGCCTAGGTAGTCTATCCTTTCCTGGTGGAATTCGCATTTTGAGAGTTTGGCATATAGGTGAGCGGCTCGCAGCTTCTTTAAAACCGCTCTGACAAGTTTGACGTGTTCTTCTTTTGTTTCGGTAAAGATAAGAATGTCGTCCAAGTAAACAAGGACCCCCTTAAACAGGTGCTCCCTTAGAACGTCATTGATTAATTGCATAAAGACTGCAGGGCCCCCTTGTAATCCAAATGGCAAGACTTTGAATTGATAGCACCCCATGGGGCAGTTAAATGCAGTCTTCCATTCGTCCCCTTCCTTAATTCTCACGCGATAGTAAGCTTCCCTTAGGTCTAGTTTAGAAAAAATTTTCCCTTTCGATAGGTGTGACAGCATGTCTTTCATGAGGGGCAGAGGGTATAGGTTGCTTTCACTGATTGTATTCAGGGCCCTATAATCCACGCATAAACGTAAAGAGCCATCCTTCTTCTCTCTAAAAAGGACCGGGGCAGCCACTTTAGGCTTGGCTGGCTCAATGAAACCTCTCTCTAGGTTTTTTTTTATAAATCTTTCCATTTCCTCCTTCTCCTTTGGGCTCATGGAGTATAATCTGGGCTTCGGGAGTTTTGCCCCAGGCTTGAATTCAATGGTACAGTCTGTGGGTCGGTGGGGGGGAAGCTCATTCGCCCTCTCCTCACTGAAGACTTCAGCAAGGTCCCTATATTCCTCTGGTATTTCTGTTAATCTTTTTTCCTCTCCTATGGATGCTTTTTCTATTCTTGATTCTGGTAGCCTCCCTTGGGGTTTTAAGTCCATAGGGTCCCCCTTCGGGAATTTGATTTCTGTCGTCCTCCAATTTACCCAGGGGTTCCATTTTTTCAACCATTCCATCCCTAGAATCATTGGGCATTCCATACCTGGGGTCACCACAAACGTTATGTCCTCTTCATGGTTGCCCAGGGAGAGGTGTATTGGCAAGAGTGGCTAGGGTAGCTGGCACCCCCCCTGCTATGGATCCATCTAGCTGGCCAAATGAGATTGGTTGTTCCAGTCTCCTGGATGGGATGCCCAGATTCCCCACTAGTGTTGGGCTAATGAGGCAGCGGGTGCAGCCAGAGTCTATTAAGGCTTTTACCTTCACAGCTTCGGGCATGGGGGGGATTAATATAGTCACTGTTTTGAAGATGGGTGTGATGCATCCACTTACCAGGGGTTCGCCCTCCGAGCTGTCATCTGAGGCATCCACCGGCCCTGTGGTGTAGGCTGGAGTTCTTTCCCCTTGGTGAGCAGAGGTGGGGGTTTCTGCAATTTCCATCATTCTCATGGCCGTTTCTTTTGGCTTAGCTGAAAATTTTCCGGGTTTGTTGATTGGGGATCTGTCTGGGTTGTGCTGGGGGGCCTTTGAGCGGCATTCTACAGCTCGATGCCCTTCTCTTCCGCACTTGAAACACCCCATTTGCTTCTTGGTTGTATCCGATGATTTCACCGGTTGGTGTGTCAGCTCAGGCGGGGGGCGGCTCCATTGTTTTCCTCGGCGGTGCCTCTTCAATATGTCGATCTCTGCTTCCTCTGCCAAGACTACCATTCCTCAAGTTGATGTGGGTCCCCTCGGGGCAGGCAAGCATCATATAGATCATAGTTTAGTCCGTCTTTGAAATGGCCAAGGAGGATGTCTTCTGGCCAATTCAGTTTGCTGGCAATGGTCCGGAATTCTTGTGTATACTCAGCCACTGGGCGTTTGCCCTGCCTCATCGTTGTTATTCTTTCACGGGCTTTGCGATCAGCCAGGGGGTCTTCAAATCGTCTTCTCAAAGAGGACATGAAACGGTTGAAGTTACTGAGTTCTGGGGCATTGGAGTCATGCAGGTTCACCACCCAATCTGCAGCTGGTCCATCCAGGGCAGATTGCACGATCCGGATGCGGGCTTTGTCGCTGGGAATGTCCTGCCCATATTCCTCCATGTAGCTGAGGACTTGGGTTAGGAAAAACCCCAAGCGTGTTGGCTCCCCTTTGAATTTCACCTCCAACGGTGGACGTCTTGGAATGGATCGGTGCCTCCGTTGTGGGTGGTAGTGTCTTCCGTCCAGATTGCCATCTGTGGTCCGGTAGGGGGTGGGGGCTCCTGGATCAGTAGATGTCCCTGGGGTTGCAGGTTCCACGTCCCCCTCGGTGTCTCTCCCTTTGCGGCTCCAGGAACTGGGGCGGCCGTAGGGCTCAGTATTCTCCTCTCCTAGGGAGCTGAGAGTTCTCTTCATCAGGTCAATAGCTTTCTCTAGGATCCAGTCTGAGTACGGTGCCCAGCTTCCTCCCTCTTCACTTGCGTGCAGGGATTTCTCCATCTCCTGCTTCCATTCTGGTTGCTTGGTCCCCCGTCTCAGGGTCACCTTTCTTGATTCCTTTCCCCACTCACTTTTCTTTCCAACGCCCATTGACCAGCGAGGCTTGTGGTCCCGTGTCTCCACCACTTCTTCTCCCGAGGAATCTGACCTCTCGGATCCCAACATCTGGCAAGGTTCCAACTGGGTCAGCGGCTCTCTTTCCAGGGAGTTTTCCCCCTCTCTTGCTCCATTGTCTGACATGGTAAATTTTTGCAAAATCCCCCGGCAAGGGTCTCCCTTCCAGGTGGATTAATTTTGCAAGTCCTGTCTAATGTAAGGACCCACCCCACTTTGCATCTTAAGAAGACAGAACTCTTGGAATAATTCTTCCAACAGGAATCCTTTATTAAGAAGAAGTGGTTGCAGGCATGCTAGACAGGACTTGGGGTCCAAGCCCTCCCATTCAAGGTTTTAAGGGGTTCCCCAGTAGTCCCACCCAATCAACCCCCCTTCCAGTGATAGTTTCAGGCATCACAATTCCACCCCTTTGATGCTTTCTTCCGTCTGGATGGAGACTTCAGATAACTACATGAAAGGCAAATACCCTTCTTTGTTATGGTGATGTTCTTTGGTGCTAACGCTTTGAGGTTACAATAAACACACATTCAGCATTCAGCTCCCTAGAAGTCTACTGAAGGAAGTGAGGGCCATAAAGCCCCTTTGTTCTCCCCCTTCTCTCCCTCTTATGGCAGAATCCAGAGAAGGCAGAATTGGGAGTTTCTATATTTGATAATTAAAGATGAAATATAGTTGGATTCTGACACACATATTGAATTGTGCTATGCATTGGCCTTTTCCGTTTTGCTCCTTATACACTGGTAAAACCTCTGAGAAAGTAAGCCTATAGCCTATTCTGCTAAGTTCCTTACCCAAGCTCTGGAAATCGTTCTGCACAGAGAGTACATCTTTTTGGGACAGATCGTTAGTGCCGAGATGTACAATAGCCTCCACATCACAGTCCTTGCTGCCATTCTTGATTATTTTAGAAATACGCTTCTTGTCTCTACTGGCAGTAGCACCTGAAAGACACCCAACCTCTTTCGAAGCCTCTGTGTCCTTTTCTAAATTTACATCACCTACCAGAAGGTAGCTTCTCTTTTTGGGTGCCTTTCTGTTCTTGCATGACTGATGTGTAATACCTGATTCACACTTCTCCCTGTCGAAATCTAATTCTTCATCTCAGACCACAATCCCCTGCTTATTTGAGTTATCTTCACAAATAACTTTAGCTGTCTCCTTAATGTCCCTATTAAGGTCAGCAAGGGTACTGAAACTGTTGTTCAGGGACATAGCGAAAGCTTTGTGTTTATGGTTCACAGCTCTCACCCTGCTAGATCCTATGGTTGTCCACACTGCCCTTCTCCTGCAGGATCTTTGTGGTAAAGGGGGCTGATAGCATGGAGTCTTACTAGAGAGAGGAGCTGAACTGGACGCCTGGTCACAGATACAACCCCTTTTATTTAACACAAAACTGTGTTTCCCTTAAAATACCTTTGTACTAAATTCTAAATAATATGAAATGTAAGATGCTTGGTGCCATGTTAAATGAAATCCAGACCAGAAGTTTCCTTCCCTTCATCCGGAGTGATCCTGCTCCCTTCTATATTAGTATGAGTCACTCATATTCTCCAATCTTCTTCATCAGAGACATGATGATAGATGATTATTGCTCAGGTTTGCATTTATTCTGTTACACTCTAGAGCAGACCTACATGTTCATGTTTAACTTGATTCTGACAAGATTGACACATGCTTGCTAGTAATTAACTCAGCGGCATAACTGCCCATTTGCATAATCTCCTGTGGTGTTTCAAAACTCTCAACGACACTAAGCAAAAAGATGGCAGAGTCATAAAAGGAGAGGGGTTAACACAAAGCCAACAAGTCTCAAAATGAAGCCATCTGCTCACATTGCGACTCATGAAAATTCATTCATCTCCTTGCTTCACAAGGATAGTCTGACAGATATCCCTGGGAGCCAATAAAGTTGTCACCTTTGATTCTTTCTATAATTTCTCTTTAAGGTTGCACATCCTACTTTTTTCTATGTGGGAACTATCCACTTGGCAACTTTGAGTGGTTAAATTATGTAGGCATATTTTTAGAAAGCCTCCTATTGCATAAAAAACTGAGATGTTAATGGTGTTGCTAAGTAAAATTAAATTTTCCCAGCCCTAGCTTACTTTTTTTTTTTGTCTGATCACTACCTTTAAAACAGCACAATGTAATTCAGTCAACTTTACCTCCAGCCACTGACCTGAATAGCCTCTTCAATTAGTCTTTTTAAGATAAAGCAAACTTGATACATTTTAAATAAGTAAAGGTCATTTATTATTATTTATTAAATGCCAATATTCCTCTTCATTTCATCAGTTTATTAATGAAAAAGTTTAGTTTTTGTTTAGTATGGGTACTTTTGGTTCAGGTATGTGAACTTTGGATAGATTTTTTTTAAAAAAAAAAACCTATTGAATCTGAAGCGAAAACAAGCTGTTAGCCAATATTAAAGGAAAATAACTAAGTGAAAACCACTTGATGGATGTGAAATAGAAATCATAAGTATTATGATTAACTTTATCACCAACACCCCTCTCTCAATACCTTACATAGGGCATAATCTGAAAACAAGGTTAGATGTTCCCTGGGGTCTTTAGATCCATTTATTCAGTGTTCATGTAATATGATTTAATTGAATGCTTTCATGGCCAATTTATGCATTTAGAGACTTACAGGCTTATAAATAACCAAATTATGATGATGCTTTGAGAGAGCAACTGTATTCCTTTGGTGTACTCGCAATAGCATTGCTACAGTTTTATTTAGTTTTTTTTTTTACGACAGGCTCTCAGAACTGTCTCGATAAAGTGGAGACCCCTACTGAGATAAAACCTTACTCATATTTAGAATTCAGGGTATGGAAAGATTTTGCCTTGAATACTAAGCAGGAGGAACCACAAACTTAATTCTTAAGTCAGAACACTTCTCCATTCCCCATGGAAGAATGCTGAAAATAATTTGCAATTTTATATACTATGCTATTGTTATTTAATCTAATTTTACTAATTTACTTCTCTCTTAAGAGGTATCTTTGCTACTGGTTCACTTTTTCTCCTTTCTATTGGTAGCATCATATTCTTATTAGTAGCCAGCCACCAAGACTTCAATGCTATTCTTTTTTTTTTAAGTTGAAATATAAAAAACAGGCTGACAACTCAGGATGGCTGGTTAATATTTTCTTATTAGGAAATGTTCATTTCTATCTTATTTTTATCCCTTAAGATGATACACATATTCTATTCTTTATTTTATTTTCAGAACATCAGTAACTTTACCTAATCAGTAGAAGAGAATATTTTTAGCTCAGGGTTGAATTGTTGGTCTCTGAATTAGGTTGATTTATTGAAGACATTTCATTACCCAACTAGGTAGCATCATCAGTGCAATGCTGGTGATCATCAGTACTAATGATGTCATCTAGTTGGGTAATGAAACCTAAGCAAGAAAACAACCAAGCTCAGAGAGCACCAATGACTCCACAGCTTGACATAACAGGTAATGAAGTGTATTGTAGGGAGAGGAGAAAAAGAGATGATTAGATGGTTGAGAGCATGTGTGGCCAGGGGCTTGTAGCAGCTAAGGGGAAGGATCCAGTACAGAAGAAAAAACAAAGCTGGGTAGGAGGAAATTGAGGGGGTAAACTTTGGAGAAGGAAAATGGTGTTCTCTTCTATAACACAATGTCATCTTGCAAAACCCCGGAGGTGTGCCTTCTCTTTTGTAGTCCCTGCCCTTTAGAACAGATTTGGTGGTCAGTAAGCCAATGAATGCCTAGTTTTTCTCACAGGCCCATCTGTAATAGATGGAATGATCTCTTCTGTGTTATAGTTTATCTTGTTGTTGCTGCTTTTGGTTTGAATCCTACCCAGTTTCAAAATTTCTAAGTTGGGTGGCTCAATAAACTGATCAAATCCATCAACAAGATCTCACCAGGATGCTACAGTTTGGATGGCAGCGTCCAGATTAATGCTTTGTGCGTTGGGTGGAAATGCCTGTTACGTATCTTATAAATCTCCCTCTATAGAAATGGGGGAGGGGGAGGGGTGGCAAGGGCTCAGCGGTTAAAGCCCATGAGCTTGTCAGCTGGAAAGTTGCCAGTCCTGGTTCAAGACTCGTGTGCTGTGTGACATGGTGAATTCCCATTCTTGCCTGACTCCTGCCAACCTAGCAGTGCAAAAGCATGAAAATGTAAGTAGATAAATAGGTACCATTTAGGTGGGATGGTAACAGTGTTCTGTGCACCTTGACATATAGTCATGCTGGCCACATGACCATGGAAATGTCTTCAGACAATGCCGGCTCCCTCAGCTAAGAAACAGAGATGAGCACTGCCCTATAGAGTCAGACATGACTGACTCTACAAAATGTTTACCTTTATAGAAATTGAGTCATTAAGCTTCCTGTTTAAATTCAAACCATTGGTAAAAGTAGAATAAAGTGGAGTTCAGTTGCAGTTCTACCTGGGGAATCCATACAATTTTCTTGGCAACGGAAGAAAAGTGATAGAGGGTAGAGATTAGGATTTTAATATATGTTATTAAGCTAAGACCCACATTGTTTATTAAGCACTTATGAACTGTACACATAAACAAAAAAAACCTAATATATATATTAAGTCTAATTGAATTTATCTTCCAAGCCCAGATTAGGCCAGCTAGGTCCTGCCATATACAAAAAGTTGCTATCTTAAGATATCAATAATATTGTTTAAAGTTCTACATGGTTTGAGACATCAGTCTGCAAGACAGCTGCTTCTCATATATAATTTACCGGAGTGTTAAATTTGCTGTGAGGTTTTACTCTATTCCCATTTTGGGGAGAGAAATATTTTGTGGAGATTCAAGAAAAAGTCTTCTAAACTCTGGCATCCCAAATAGGGAATGATTCGTGTATATGCAAATCAATATTTCACCAAAGATGTTCTAGGCTAAAATTCTTCCTGATATATTTATTTTAAATAAATGATTTTTTTGAACTTTTCAATATTTCATTGCTCTGTTCTCTGATTTGTGGTTTGAAAGGTTTAATCTGAAGATCTTAAAGATTTGTTGCTGCAGTTACTAAATATTACAGAATTAGACAAAATGTCTATTCCTTTCAGATATGGAATTGGATTATCCTAGACTTCTTGATCAAAGATTTCAGAGTCCAAAAAAACTGCCTCTCAGGAGAGTATCTCAGGATTTCTTTTATTCCAGGATGATCATGAACCTATGCCAATGGTCCATAGAAAACCTTATGTACCCTGTATTTTTAACCAAAATTATTCTCATAGAGCTGATGATCTGAAAACTGAGAAGCCTTGTGTGAGAATTCCTTTGTCACAGAGAAATCCCTCCCTGGTCAGTTTTAGCCAGACAGTTGGTATAAATCTTTCCAAGTTAAAACAGTTTCACCTCGAAGTCTGATGGATCCAGATGGTTTCCTCTTGGTTTATTAAAGAGCTGAGAGCAATGGAGCAGATGGGACATCAGCTGGAGTACATGTGGAGAAATTCTTGTGATGGATCAGATTGAGAACAGAGTGGGGCTCATTAAGCTCTTTTCTGAGCCAGCATAAAGTGCTTTACAAGCATCAAGTCCATAAAGAACAGACCAGTATTGCTTTTCAATATGATGCAGAGTTTCTCCCCCCTAAAAAATGAGAATGGGGCTAGCCAGTGACTTGTTATGAACACTATGCACATTTCATTTTTTCCTTCTCAGTTTGGATCTACTAGAGCAGATCATTGGGGTGTAGTAGTGGCAACATTTTTTTAAATTTTGGAATCTTTTTGGCTTGTAGGTCTTGAGAACAGATGGTCTAAAGAGATGATAATTACTGCTCATTCACTCAACCCTAAATCTTCTCCAGCCTGATTTGATCAGTCAGGATGGGGCTGACCTCATGTTAAGGGTACTGGTCCTCTCTATAGGAGGAATGCATTCACCATGCTTAAATAAGCAATAATAAGCTAAAGAAATCCTCTTTTGGCCAGGAATCTCCATTCAGTTATAAGTCAATCTCCATAAATTCTTTTCTAGGAGACAGGTTCAGATGGTGGTTATCCTATAGCTCCTGATACAACTGAATGACGCTAATTATCTGAGTCCATTTGAATTGGGCTGAAATTATTTTGTTGGGAATTTTCCTGTATCCTTCTCATGAATATTGGACAATATGTGCTTCATCAGTTCTCCCAAACTGCTCAAAGATAATTGAAGAAGGTCTGGCTAGACAACTATCTGTTTCATTCAGTATCATTGATGTAATGCTGGAAATGTAGAGTTTATTCATCTTAAAATTATTTTACATTTTATCAGTCTTGGGATTTCATCCATCTCTTTTATTTTGTACCTCACCATTTCCTGGGCAAATATGTACTTCTTTTGTTGGAGGAGACTGGTTTTTTTCTCTTGGTTATCTTCTAGCATTTTGCTAGTTTTCATTGAGAACTGATATACATTCCCCACATCCTTTTCCTTCAAGTATGAACACACACACACACACACACACACACACACACACACACACACACACAGAGAGAGAGAGAGAGAGAGAGAGAGAGAGAGAGAGAGAGAGAGAGAGAGAGAGAGAGACTCATTTTCTTCTAATCTCCACTTATTTTATTTTATTATTTTTTGTTTTAGTGTTCAATAGTTATAGCTTTGGGTTACTTATCTATACTTTTCCTTGGTAACTTGGCCATTTTTACTTGTTTTCTGAACTTTACAGAATTAACAGAGCAGAATAACAGAGTAGGAAGAGGCCTTGGAGGCTTCTAGTCCAACCCCCTACTAAAGCAGGAGACTCTATATCAGGGCTTTTCAACCTTTTCACCCATTGTACCACTTTTAGGATATGGCAATATCCGAGTACTACCAGTCGTCTAGCAAGGTGTCAAAAACTTGATGACCAAAAAAAAAAAAAAAAAAAAAGGAAAAAAGTGATAAAGTACAGGTAGTCCTTGACTTAGTGTCTGTTCGAAGTTACAGTGGCACTGAAAAAAGTGCCCCCCAAGCCACAGCCAAGCAAGACACCTGCCTGCCCACCTGGCGGTGCTTTTCCTCCTGTCTGAGGTTTCCATTGTTGTGACCGTTTCTGTTGAGGATTGGCAGTGGGGGTGGAGTGAGGGAGTGTTTGGTTTTTATTCCCCCCGTCTGCTGGGTGGTTGCAGCAGGTTTTGGTCCCTTCACATGACCTTGGGACACTGTGACCGTCATAAATATGAATCAGTTGCCAAGTATTTGAATGTAAATCACAAAACCCTGGAGATGCTGCAACATTCCAGTTGATCGACGCTTATTCTGGTGCTGATCCTGGCGCTTCCGCTGAGCCCTGATAGCCATCTCTCGCTCAGGCTTGTGCAGTGCTGCCACCGGTTCAGCTCATTCCCCTCCCCCACTACCACTTTTCTAGGATGTTCGTGTACCACCTGCCAGGTGCCAATGTACCACAGGTGGTACTCATACCACTGGTTGAAAAGCCCTGCTCTATATTATTTCATACAAATGATTGTCTAGTCTCTTTTTAAAAGCCTCTAGTGATGAAGCACCCACCCACAAAGTCTAAAGGCAAGCCATTCCACTGGTTTATTGTTCTCAACGTGAGGACATTTTTCCTTAGTTCTAGGTTGCTTCTCTCCTTGATTAGTGCTGATACAAAGTTGCAGGAATTAGGTATGGCTAGTCTAAGTGAAATGAAGGACCCGGAGTATCAAGATTGCTGCTTTCAAATATTATGCTGCATTTCTGCTCATCAGGTGTTCTGATAATTTATGAATCAATATAGCCAAGAAAGATGATGTGAGAATATAATGCAAATATCAAAGCATTGTTCTTATTAGACATAAACTATGTAATTTTTTTGCCTGATATTAACACAAAACAAAGCGTGGTTTCAATGAAGTATATTTTCCAAATCTGTAGCGAGAATGTAAAGTTGTTTTTTTTGTAAGCAAACTTAACAAACTCAACAATAATATTAGCAGAGTCATTAGCCAGTTTGCTCTAATGCAGACATGTCAAACTTGCAACGTCACGTGACGTCGCACAACATATCGGAGCTTTTTCCCCATTGCTGGCAATGGGTGGGCGCGGTTTCGTTGTGATGCATCTGGCCCGTAGGCTGGCAGTTTGACACCCCTTCTCTCGTGGTTAACTGGCCTAAAAACCAGGAGACTGAGTTCTAGTCCTGTCTTAGTCATGAAAGCCAGCTGGGTGACTTTGGGCTAAGCCTAAACACACTCTCTCAACCCAATGCATCTCACAGAAATGTTGTTGTGGGGAAAATAGGAGGAAGGAGTATTAGGTATGTTTGCCACTTTGAATTATTTATAAAATTAATAAAGGTAGAATATATATAAATAAATAAATTAAAAATTAAAAATATTTTGTAGTGGAATTGTTATTATCAACTAGTAATAAGACAGAGATGGTTAGTCCTGTTCTGTGATGGAAACTTCTTCCATGAGGTTATAATTTCATGTGAATTGTTCTAAAGAAGAATCAATAGGGAAGAAATAACTATAAGGCTTAAAGTAAATACAGGTAGTTCTCAACTTACAACAGTTTGTTTGGTGCCCATTTGAAGTTACAACAGCACTAAAAAAAGTGACTTATGACTATTTTTCACTCTTATGACCGTTGCAGCATCCCCGTAGTCATGTGATCAAAATTCAGAAGCTTGGCAACTGACTCATATTTATGACGGTTGCAGTGTCCTGGGGTCATATGATCCCCTTTTGTGACCTCCTGACAAACAAAGTCAATGGGGGAAGCCAGATTCACTTAATAGCCGTATTACTAACTTAACAGCTGCAGTGATTCATTTAACAACGGTGGCAAGAAAGGTTTGTAAAATGGGTCTCTCTTAGCAACATAAATTTTGGGCTCAATTATGTTCATAAGTTGAGGACTACCTGTATCCATAGCTTTTAATTTTTTAAACAAGATATGTTTTTTAAAAAACAGTCAGTGTTTTTCAGCATTTATTTGATCAAAACAACATCTAAACTAGGGATGCACTTTTCTGAAAAAGGTTAGACAAAGACACAGCCTAATCTGCAGAAATCTACCACTCTCCCGTGTTCATTAAGACAGTCCAACTTTTCTCAGGCTTCTGCATGAACCTGGAAAAGAAAGAAAGAAAGAAGGAAGGAAGGAAAGAAAGAAAGAAAGAAAGAAAGAAAGAAAGAAAGAAAGAAAGAAAGACAAGAGACTAAGGCTATAACTGCTGCTATATTCCAGTTTGTTTCTAAATTTGCATCAACATCTGGATACTTGGCCTACAATTTAAGGTCAATTATGCCCCTGGGACAATAATAGGATTACAGTCTGGGCTGCCTTTTCCAGCTTTATCTATCTAGATTGTGAAGTGTGTACATAGAAGAGATGGGAGGACTTGGTAAATATATCCAGAGCTGAATCCTATATCTCTGTGAAAGTAGGATATAGGGATTAATGCTGGGGGGGGGGGGGAATGAAAGGATATTAGTTCATGCAATGACCAGGGTCTTTCAGAGTTCCATCATAAACAGCTATTTCCAGGGTAGAGAAATCTAGGAAGAAATGGAAATGACATGACGAAAATGGCAATAGCAATAGCAGCAGAAATTGGACTTATATACCTTCATAGTGCTTCACAGCCCTCTCTAAGCGGTTTACAGAGTCAGCCTATTGCCCCCAATAATCTGGGTCCTCATTTTACTGACCTCAGAATGATGAAAGGCTGAGTCAACCTTGAGCCGGTGAGGATGGAACTGTTGGCAGTTGGCAGAATTAGTCTGCAATACTGCTTTCTAATCACTGCACCACCACTGCTTAAATTTTTTTAAAGAGGTCATATTTTGCTAAGGAGTTTTATACCATAGTTCCAGGGCTGCTTATCTGTTGAAGAAAACCTCCTGTAATTTGAAGGCAGAATTTATGCATAAAGCTAAGGATTATAACTGTGGCAATCTGCCAATCCTTTCAAATCTTTATCTATATTATGACTTAAACTGGTTAAATAGTTAATGACCCTTCTACTCTTAGAATTACATTTACAGAGAGGAACTTGAGCTGTCTAAGTATCTAGCTTCAACATAATTCCCAGGAGTTCTGTTTGTTTATAAAAAGCCAGCACTAAACATCCATCCATCTATCCACTCACCCACCCACCCACTCTCTGGAGTGTATATGAAGAGTGGGTAGAAAGGCAACACTGGACAATATATCCTGAAGTGAATCTTATATATCTGTGAATATAGAATGCATTTGATTAATCCTAGGGAATAAATGAATCCAAATTGATCTAGGCATCTTTGTGTTTTAAATATAGCTACTGGTGCTGAAGACCAATAACTGGTGATAGTTCCATCTTTGCACTACCTTCTTCCTGTTTGTACTCTCTCAGTAGTGTTAAGATTGTTTTGACATTTATTATCACACCCCTCTTAACATGAAAGTGGGTCAGGAAATATTGCCATAAACTCCCAGAAATAGTTCCTTGTCAAGCTACAACTCCACCAGCATTAAGCATTTAGTAGATAGGTATGTATGCATGTATGTGCATACTGAAATTATCTAATAAGATACCCATGGCATCATCCTTAGCATTGCTCTTATTTACTAAGACAGGCTGAGAATAGGAATTATTATGAAAGTGCAACAGAATGTCTCAGTTCTGTAGGTACTGCACTCAAGCCGAATATTTTCAATAACAGATAACAGAATAACAGAATTGGAAGGGATCTTGGAGGTTTTCTAGTCCAAACCCCTGCTCAAGCAGGAGACCCTATACCATTTCAGACAAGTGACTGTCTAGTCTCTTCTTATGGAGCACCCACAGCTTCTAAAGGCAAGCTATTCCACTGGTTAATTGTTCTCACTGTTAGGAAGTTTCTTCTTAATTCCAAGTTGCTTCTCTCTGTAGTTTCCATCCATTACTTCTTGTCTTACCTTCTGGCTTTGGAAAATAAGTTGACCCAGTGGTGGGATTCAAATATGTGAACAATCAGTTCTCTGTGTGGATGCTGCTTCTGGAAATCCATTCTGGACTTGGACAACAAAAAATTAGCTACCATTTCTGCTGAAGTGGTGTGAACTGACTGACTCCCATCACTGTCAAAAGCGCTAGCCAGCTGGCAACTCCTTTTTATTTGACTTCTATCTATTCATGTATACTTTACAAACACACTCATCTTTAAATAACATTTATTCCTTCCCCTGAGGCATGCAAGTAAAAGCTTGACATGTTCTTGCTATTCTAGTGCTCTTTTGTTTCTCTCCACCTTATGCATAAATACATTGTTTAGCGTCAATATTTTATTTCGGTAAGGCTGAGGAACTTTGCTGGAGAGATATTTTTTCTTTCCTTGTGGAATTCATTTCGAAGTTAATAAGAGTGAATCTTTTTAGAAGTTTTGAACTTCCCATTTTTTAAAAAAACTTTTATTAGAGTTTATTGTGGGATAAAATATAAATACAAGCCAAAATAAAGAAAATTAAGGAGAAAAAAAGAAGAGTGTAGAAAGAAGTAGGAAAGAAAGAAAAAAAGTAGTGACTACCACATACACACACATACACACACACACACACACACATATACAGTATATATAGACACACATATATAAAGTTATAGCGTCAACCTTTTGCTTTACATTTCTAAATTGTCAGTTTCATAACAGCAAAATAATTCTAATCATCCAAATCTAAAATTAAAGATTTTTTTTCAGTTTTCAAGCACAAAATCCAGAAGTGATTTCCAAATGGAATCAAAACTAGATAAGTTCTTCTTAAGCTGACTATTTTGATGCTGTGTGAGACTAAAATTAGGCAGGTACTATCAAGGCAACAGATACGGCAATTATTAGGAGATGATAACGGGTGGCGCAGTGGGTAGAATGCAGTATTGTAGGCTAACTCTGCCAACTGCCAACAGTTCAATCCTGACCAGCTTAAGGTTGACTTAGCCTCCCATCCTTCCGAGGTCAGTAAAATGAGGACCCAGATGACTCTGCTGACTCTGTAAACCACTTAGAGAGAGCTGTAAACCACTGTAAAGTGGTATATAAGTCTATGTGCTATTGCTGTTCTATAAACTTAAGTAAATTGCTTCTCTGTAATAACATGTCTATTGATCTGGGACCGATGGAATAAGTGTTGCCATCCATGTTGGTCAGTTCTTGTGCATAGAATTTGGGAGAGAGATCTCACCCACATCATATAGCATGCCACTGAACTATGGGTTCAGATTTCCACATTTTGGGTAAATAGAATTTAAAGTCAAATCATCTGAGTGCTCATAATGCTTGAACTGACTTTCCAAAAGAATATCTCACCTGTTTTGCATCACTGACTACAACATATTTCTGCATAAAGTTTGCATAAGCCAGTACTACCTGGATAACTTGCTGATGCCAGAGCTCCTGCTTGGTTTTTACAAAGCAAGCAATGCCAGGGGAGCCATAGAAGAAACTTGGATAACAACTGAAGCTATTATCCGGAGGGGATGAAAGTAAGTAATTTGCAAAGGAGTCTTAGCAATGTTTCAGAAAAGCCCATTTGCCCTTGGATCCATATGGAGGAATTTAATTGTGGCCTCTGAGAGCAAGAGCATTTTAAAGACAACATGGAAGATGATTTGCACAATGAAATTGGCAAATCATTCACAGCAAGCATCTTCAGTGAAAAGTTTCCAGATAAGCTTGTTTGATCATCCAATGCATGAAATATAAATGTCAGAAAGTTAGATTTGTGGAGTGTGTGGAAATTGGGCAAATATATACATCAGAGTACAGATGAGACAGCTGCTTTAGTAGTGGTGACACTCATTCCACTCATTTCCACTTTGTCACTGTTTTCCTAATCATTGCTTTATTCTTCGAGTAGAAGCTCTATAAAGAGGGCAACAACAGCAGCAAGTGCTTGTCCATTGTGGGTATTTCCCTTCATAAATGTCCTGCATATTAAATTGATTGAAGCAAAAGTTAAGCAATTTTAAGACACTAATTTCAGTGGAAAAAACTGAAGAATTTATTTTGAAACAAATATTTAAGATATATGGGTATTCCTGGAGTTACAACCATTCATTTGGAGACAGTTAAAAGTCATAAAAAGTGACTTATGACTAGTTCTCTCACTTATGACTGTTGCAGTCTCGCCATGATCATGTGATCAAAATACAGGCACTTGTAATCAGCATATATTTATGACCATTGCGAAATCCCAGCATAATGTACTTGTCAAACCTGTCCCGACTTAGACATGTAGGAAAGAAAAACTCTTGACTCCATTTACTTAAAGTGAAAGGTTCTTTTACTAAAGTTAAGTGGCTACAGCGAAAGTAAAGGTAGATCTGAATATTCCTGCGCAAAGGTTGCACCTTTCCCCCCTTTCCCTGGCCAGCTCATCGGTGTCCAATAGCTTGCCTTTTTGATGTTTTGAGAGCTACTTTGAGGTGTGGCACCTCTAGATGTAGGTTTGCATTCTGTTCTCAGGCCATGTGTCCTTTGCAGCTGGCGTATCTCGGTTGACATCTCTGTTTCTCATCAGCTTCTCTCCCCTCCTCCTTTTGTATTCCCCATTCTCATGCTTGAATTCCACTTCCCCCAAATCCTTCTCTCCTCCCTCACAATTTATGGCAGGATGCCAGCGAAGCACATAGATGAAGATGCAGGCCTGACCATTTGTGACCTTTTCCAGCTGGCTTTCAACAAATAAAATCAATGGGGGAAGCTGGATTTGCTTAACAACTGCATGATTCACTTAACAAATGCAGGGATTCACTTAAGAGTTGTGGCAAAAAACGATTGCAAAATCAGGCATAATTCACTTACCAACTACCTTGTTTAGCAACAGATATTCTGATCCCAACTGTGATTGTAAGTTGAGGACTAATTGTAAGAGCGATGTATTAGAATTCAGGTGGTTGCATCCAGCATGTAATTACAATGGGTTGAAGTGTCCTGGGATCATGTGATTACCATTTGTCACCTTCACAGCAGACTTCCAACAAGCAAAGTCAATGGGGGAAGCAGGATTCATTTTAATGACTGCATGATTCACTACCGTAGTCCCAAAGATGCTTTATCACAAGACAACTGAGCTTTCTTGTTTTTTTTCTTTGAAGATATTTCACTTCTCATCCAAGAAGCTTCTTCAGCTCTGACTGGATGGTGAGGAATGGAAGGATTTATACTCCTTGCACACAGCTGGTCATTTGCATTCTTTTAGAGAATCCTTGAGGCCATCTGACAGTTTATCTGGGTCCTCAGGGTTACCTGAGTAGTGCAAATGGGTGTGGAGCCTTCTTGGAACTGTTGAAAGGACTGTGTTGTACACTGGAGTATAAATCCTTCCATTCCTCGCCATCCAGTCAGAACTGAAGAAGCTTCTTGGATGAGAAATGAATGTTTTCAAAGAAAAAAAATGGGAAAGTCCAGTTGCCTCATGAAAAAGCATTTTTGGGACAACTGTGATCTGGATGACTGAGAATATCCATTGACATTAATACTTGTAGCAAATCATGTCATAAAATTGGGTTCAATTTGCTTAATAACTGCCTTGCTTAGCCACGGAAATTCTGGTTCCAGTTGTGGCTGTAAGTCAAGTACTATCTGAAATCTTCATAAAAAACATATGCTTCAAAACATCAAATAATAGCCACACATTAATGAAGTAATAGTGGGAAGAAAGAAGTTGTAGAAAAATATAATTGTGGCAATTGTATTGGCATATACTTACGTGGTTTATTATGATTAAAAACAGTGGAATTTATGTTCAGTAGAGTTTAATAACAGATCATTTCATTTAAATTTTTAGCTCTGCTTTAGTAGTAAAATATTTTATTTATTTGTTACCATTCTGAATTTTATTTAAAGTTTCAAAATGAAATTGACTTGATGTCATCCAGATTCTTTTTTTTTTAATCTCCAGTTTTTTTGGGGTTAGTTAACTATGTACTATTTTGAATTCTATTAACTCTTTGGCATGTTCATTCACTTCATCATCTATTACTTAATGAGAAAATATTCTGCTTAAAATACTATAGTAAATAGTCTTTACTACCTTGTCAGCTGATCTATGCTAATTTTTCAAAATTGTGTCATCTTTTACAATGGTTCGTGAGAGAAAAAGACTAGAAATAAAGATGGTCTGTAAAATATTATTCAGAGATTAAATGAGGTGAATACAATAGGCAGAAGACTCGGTCACTCCAACCTTATTAAGTGAATAATTTTCCTTAATATCTCTACGAAATAAAAGCCACAAAATTAAGATAAAGTTTATTAAGAAACAATAACAATTAGTCAAAGTATAATGATTCTGGAA
Organism: Crotalus tigris; assembly: GCF_016545835.1. Classification (NCBI taxonomy): domain Eukaryota; kingdom Metazoa; phylum Chordata; class Lepidosauria; order Squamata; family Viperidae; genus Crotalus; species Crotalus tigris. Next base: position 121,284 of record NW_024096617.1, on the reverse strand, counting down.
TAAAGCTGCTTCTGATAAAAGCAACAAAAATTAAAATCCATCACAATTTCCTTTACTGTTCGGTGATATCTATGGAGAAATATTTTTTTTCTTTCATGCACAGAATGTCACTGAAAGATGCTGCTCCTCTTTTGGCTGTAATACTTTGATGTTCTACTCCAGGGGTAGTCAACCTTGGCTCTTTTATGACTCGTGAACTTCAACTCCCAGAATTCCTGAGCCAGCTAAGCTGGCTCAGGAATTCTGGGAATTGAAGTCCACAAGTCATAAAAGAGCCAAAGTTGACTACCCCTGTTCTACTCTATCCAGCTTTGGATGCAACCTCATAAATAGATTGTAGGCCCTCTCAGTGATTCTGAGAAGTCCAGCCTGTCTCAACCTTCAGAGATCCCTTCGCATAATAAAAATAATGCTATTGAATCTAGCTCATGCTTATTTTTAATTAAGTTGTCATAGCTAAACTTTAGGGAGCACTATTCTTCTTTCTAGGTATCTTAGTTTTTCATTGTTTTTTTAAAAAATGTACTCTCCAATGATCTCCGAGGTCCAGTGTCATCTACATCTGTGTAGCATCATCTTTCATGTCCCACCCATTTCTTTCTGTGCTTGGAATAATGCTGCTGAGATCCCTGTCAGCTCTCTTTTTTTCACGATTCTGTAAATGCCTCTTAGTATTTGCTGAGATTCTCTAAACAAATCAATGCCACAATCTAACCTTTTCTTTTCTTTTTTTAATAAAGTTTTGTTATTTTTTTTAACAGAATTCAATAATAATTATTCAACAAAAATGTGTTGTCTGAGTATCTTCTTCACTAATATAAATTAAATTCCTAATCCCTAAATCTTTTCTCTAATCATTGATAAAATAGGTCCCAAGTTTGAAAATATTCTGTTTCTTCTTTTTCCTTCAACCTTAATTAAGTCTGTCCATTTCCACACAGTCTAATATTTTTTTGATTATTTCTTCTTCTGGTGGTATTTCTTCGTTTTTCCAATATTGTGTAAATATAATTCTTGGCGTTGTTATCACATGTAGAATCAAATATGTACTTTGCTTATCAAGTTGTTCTGGCATTATACCAAGTAAAAAAAAATCAGGTTTATATTCTATGTGTTTTTCTAACATTTTTTCTAAGCAAATGTGGATTATTATCCAATATCTCCTTGCTTTAACACATGTCCACCACATATGAAAATAAGTTCCTGGTTTGTGTTTACATTTCCAACATTTCTCTGACATATTTTTTAAACATTTTTGCTAATCTTATTGGTGGCAAGTGCCATCTATAGAACATTTTATATAAGTTTCCTTTATATGAAGCTGACACTGTCAATGTATAATTTCTTTCCCACAAACTTTGCCACTTCTCAAAGTCTATATTATACCCAAAATTCTTTGCCCATGCTATCATTGTCTCTTTTATTTGTTCATCTTCCATTTTAAAATTTAATAAGAAATTGTACATTTTTTAAATTAACTTTTCATCAGAAGTTAATAATGTCTGATCAAACATAGTCTGCTCTTTATAAAATCTGTACTGTTTAATATCTTTGTCATATCTGACTTGCATTTGTAAATGTGATCACCATGTTAAATCAATGCCCTGATTTTCTATCTCTTGCCTGGATTTTAAGTTCCCTTCAGAATTTAGAATATCTTTTTATGTCCATATTTTATCAAGACTGACTAGATTTGGATGTACAAATGCTTCTATTGTTGAAAGCCATCCTGGAATTTTCAGATAAATTTTACATTTTATTTTTTCCCAAATTAATAATAGTGCATTTCTAATGTAGTGGTTTTAGAAGTATTTATGTATTTTATTTTTTCCAAACCCTAAAAAGCATGCCAACCAAGTTGCAAGTCATGTCTCTCCAGATACAGCAATCTTTTATTTCTAAGAATTATCCATGGCTAATATTAACACTGATGCTTGATAATATAAAACCCAATCTGGCAAGCCAAAACCTCCATTTCCCTTTTCGTTATCCCAGTTCCTGAACTAAAATTTTCCCTCTGAATCCATCAATACTTCGCATGAGAAAGGGCCCAGAAATTATGGAAAGCTGATCTCTAAGAATCCAGTTTGTACCAGATTGTGTTTTATCCCAATCTATCATATCAAGTGATTAAGCCATTTGTTGTGCTATGGTTCAGTAAAGACTTACATTTTTGGAAAGATTTGGAAGAAGGGTTACATTTTCAGCAGGTGTGTAAACAGCTGCACACTCCTTATATCTATTCCTGTGCCAGTTTATGGAGACAAGAGACACAATTCCAATTTTAAGTTAAATGCCTATCCAATCCAGTATGAATTTCAGTGGTTTATTTTTTCTACCCCTCAGCTTTTAATGGAAAAACTGTCATCTTTACTTAATTTCTCCTACAACTAAGTTGGAAATCTAAATAGACAGCTACCAGCTAGTAGCAAATGTAGCATTTTTTTATATCTATGTGGTGGTGTTGAATCTGTGGATGTTTGCAACCCAGACTGGGGACCCAGATACACCGGAGCTTGAACAGAATTACAGATTATCAACATTACATTTTGAAGGACTATAGAGAAGAAGGATTGTTTAGACTGCCTATAGACTAAAATTGATGTTCCCCCAATAAGAGCATGTTAAAAGTTGGAGTGGTAAACAAGACAATGAAATAATTCATTTAAAACCATCAAAGGAGAGAGTCAGAACTGGATGCCTATTTCTGCTAGCCCACTAGAATGCATTAACCGAACAAGCACTCTGCCATTAAGTAATTTGTTATTTTTATTAGAGCCTCAGTAAAAAAAACATGTCTTCTTCCTACTTCCTTCACACAAAAAAATAAAAGTTCAGACTCACTAGTTTATATATATATTAATGAGATTCTGAGGAAGAGAATAGAAATGTAATTTCAAAACAAACAATTCTCCTTTGGATAATAAAAATCTGAACTGATAAATGGAAATTATCTTGCTTCAAAATCTCTTTTCTACCAGTGATTAATAAAAAGGTAAGTACAACAATAGCTTCATACAATCAGATCTCCCTTTAAAGTACAGAGCTTTCATAATTAATAACCTCAAATACTGTCCACTTATTTCAGTAAATAATTTTTATGCAGCTGACCTTTCTCTTTTCCACTGCTACATTATTAATGAAACTAAAGCAATCAATCAGTTATTGTTTGAGCAAATCTGTCAGTGACTAGGGCTTCTCATTATTATGTTTTATCATTTAATAATTCTAGTAAACAGGTAATGTGCTAACAGGAAAACTTGTCATTATATATATATATATATATATATATATATATATATATATATATATATATATATATATGATTAAAAAGGTTAAAAATGTGAACCCTAGGGATATTCATAATAAAATATAAAAATGAACACTAGGGTAATAAAAACTAAAGAAGTTTTTAATGGGTTAAAACTATAAAAGTTTTAAAAAGCGCCAAGCTTTCGCCGTCACCTGCCGGCATCCTCAGGGCTGGCGTGCCAGAGAATGAGAAGGTCTTTTTATAGGCGTGCCGAGGTTTGCACTCGGCTCCTTGATCTTGTTATGGGGCCTGATTGGTTCAGCCGTGTGTAGTTGGCCTGCGCTTTTTTTCTCTTCTTAGTTGTATTTTTATCCTCGTCCGTCTCCAGTTCTCCCAACCTCAGATTAGCTGAATGGCAATTCCAGTTATTTCGGTTGCTTTCATGTTCCGATCTCCCCTCAGGCTTGGGTGGTGGTGGACGTTCCAAGTTCCTTTCTCCGCCCCGTTCTGTCCGGTTGCTACTTTTAGAGTCCCATATATTTCCGGTCTCAATGCTTTCGGTTTTAATATGTTTATCATCCTGGTAATCCCGTAAATTGTTACGAGTCTGGTATAGCGTGGGGGGGTATTCCGCATGGTGGAGGGGTCGTCTCTTGTTCGTTGTCATGCCCAGCTGTCTCGCACGTGTCTTACTCCGAGTGCTCAATCCTGGGGGTGTGTGCATAGTCATCGGGGCGCGTCCCTCCTGGTTACCGTGTTCTTCCTTAGTTCTCCCCTTTTTTACCTTGTTGGAAGCGCTCGCGTATGTTCTATGGGAGTCCTCAGGATCGTCAGGTAGGGGGTATGACAGCTCGATCTCTCGCCCCCTGCCGCTCTCCGACTTTCCTTCCTCCTCTCCAACGGTATGTAGGGGTTCATCATCAACCACCTCCCATGGTTTGTCCTCATAGGAGCTGATCGTTCCAGCTACATGGGGAGGTTTTCTCCTCCTTTCCCGACCAGCTGCGATGTTTCTTTTGGTGTGTGGGCAGGCCATTGCGTTTGGTGATTCCTCCGCATTTCCACCTGCCGTATCTTCCCTCATCTCCTCTTTGTAGCCGGGGGTCCGGACCTTGGTTCTTGTCCCTCCCCTGATCTTCTGGGATTGCGGCAGTCCCGCGGGGATGGTCAAGGTGCCTCGCGTTTGCTTCCTTTCTTTCGAATTGCACCTGGTTCGTTGGGCGGTGCGGGTGCTACCCAGATTGTTATCAAGCCGTCGGGGGTGTTGCCGCCGATTATTGGCACTCCATGATCTTAAGGCTAAATAGGATGGGCATAGGTCAATGTGTCTATTAATAGGCACATTGACCTATGCCCATCCTATTTAGCCTTAAGATCATGGAGTGCCAATAATCGGCGGCAACACCCCCGACGGCTTGATAACAATCTGGGTAGCACCCGCACCGCCCAACGAACCAGGTGCAATTCGAAAGAAAGGAAGCAAACGCGAGGCACCTTGACCATCCCCGCGGGACTGCCGCAATCCCAGAAGATCAGGGGAGGGACAAGAACCAAGGTCCGGACCCCCGGCTACAAAGAGGAGATGAGGGAAGATACGGCAGGTGGAAATGCGGAGGAATCACCAAACGCAATGGCCTGCCCACACACCAAAAGAAACATCGCAGCTGGTCGGGAAAGGAGGAGAAAACCTCCCCATGTAGCTGGAACGATCAGCTCCTATGAGGACAAACCATGGGAGGTGGTTGATGATGAACCCCTACATACCGTTGGAGAGGAGGAAGGAAAGTCGGAGAGCGGCAGGGGGCGAGAGATCGAGCTGTCATACCCCCTACCTGACGATCCTGAGGACTCCCATAGAACATACGCGAGCGCTTCCAACAAGGTAAAAAAGGGGAGAACTAAGGAAGAACACGGTAACCAGGAGGGACGCGCCCCGATGACTATGCACACACCCCCAGGATTGAGCACTCGGAGTAAGACACGTGCGAGACAGCTGGGCATGACAACGAACAAGAGACGACCCCTCCACCATGCGGAATACCCCCCCACGCTATACCAGACTCGTAACAATTTACGGGATTACCAGGATGATAAACATATTAAAACCGAAAGCATTGAGACCGGAAATATATGGGACTCTAAAAGTAGCAACCGGACAGAACGGGGCGGAGAAAGGAACTTGGAACGTCCACCACCACCCAAGCCTGAGGGGAGATCGGAACATGAAAGCAACCGAAATAACTGGAATTGCCATTCAGCTAATCTGAGGTTGGGAGAACTGGAGACGGACGAGGATAAAAATACAACTAAGAAGAGAAAAAAAGCGCAGGCCAACTACACACGGCTGAACCAATCAGGCCCCATAACAAGATCAAGGAGCCGAGTGCAAACCTCGGCACGCCTATAAAAAGACCTTCTCATTCTCTGGCACGCCAGCCCTGAGGATGCCGGCAGGTGACGGCGAAAGCTTGGCGCTTTTTAAAACTTTTATAGTTTTAACCCATTAAAAACTTCTTTAGTTTTTATTACCCTAGTGTTCATTTTTATATTTTATTATATATATATATATATATATATATATATATATATATATATATATATATATATATCACGTAAAATTGGAAATGTCTTGGCGACATTTCGACGAAGTCCCATTCGTCATCTTCAGGCTGGTGTTTTCAGCTTCGTGCTTCGAGCAGCAATGTGTGGTCTTAGCTGTTTCTTCCTTTTAACTGCCAGTGGGGGTATGAACTGATTGGGTGGGAGCTTGGCTGTGTTCTGATTGGGTGGAGGTGTGTTCTGGATGGCTGTGCTCTGATTGGCTGGGGGGTTGGCTGTGCTCTGATTGGCTGAGGGAGTGTTCTGTTTGGGTGGGGGCTTTGTTGTGCTCAAGTTAGTCTGAGTTGCAGGGGAATTTAAGATGGTGGGCTGCCTTGCTATTTTTTGGATTCGGGGTTGATCTCTTCTAGGACTGACCGGTTTGAACGCCTTGCAGTCCAAGGCGTTCTTCATGGAGGGTGTCAGTTTGCTTCATGTATGGATTGGAGGGGTTTAAAGTGGCTAATGATGCAGCTGTGGTCTGGCTTCTGGTTTGTGGTCGTGCCTCATCATTGGTGTGGCTTTGGGTTTGCTTTTTGCGTGGATGTGTGGTGGTGACATCCTGTGTGGTTTTTGTGAGTGTGGGTCTGGTATCATTTTTTGTGTTAGGGAGTCATTTGTCAATAAGGGCGGGTTTCCAAATGGCTGGTAGGCGGGAGGTATCATCTCGCTTGTTCATGCTGTGTGGGCGTTTTTCTATCTCGATGGCTTCTCTGATTATTCTGTTATTAAAATGTTCACTTTTGGCAATGGTTCTGGTATTTTTAAAGTCAATTTCATGTCCTGTGGCTTTAAGGTGTTGGACCATGGAAGATGTTGGTTCCTCTTTTTTGACTGAGTTCTTATGTTCTTCAATGCGTGCACGTATTCTTCTGTTGGTTTGTCCGATGTATGTGGTGGGATACATGGTGCATGGGATTTCGTATACTCCTTGATTTTCTAATTCAATTTTATCTTTGGGGTTTCTAAGGATGGTGGATATTTTTCTGTTTGTGCAGAAGCCAAAAAATAGCAAGGCAGCCCAAAATCTTAAACCCGTCTGCAACTCAGACTAACCTGAGCACAACCAAACAGAACACTCCCCCAGCCAATCAGAGCACAGCCAACCCCCCAGCCAATCAGAGCACAGCCAAGCCCCTAACCAATCAGAACATACCTCCACCCAATCAGAACACAGCCAAGCTCCCACCCAATCAGTTCATACCCCCACTGGCAGTTAAAAGGAAGAAACAGCTAAGACCACACATTGCTGCTTAAAGCACGAAGCTGAAAACACCAGCCTGAAGATGACGAATGGGACTTCGTCGAAACGTTGCCAAGATACTTCCAATTTTACGCGGGAGAAAACCCAAACAACCAAAGACCTACATATATATATATTCTGAGGTTTTGGTTTGAATCTCAGAAGGGTATGTCTGGTTGAAAAGAACTAAAGAGTTCGAAAAAGCTATTCCAGTTCTCCCTTAATTCTTTGCTAGCAATCCAAATTTTAGAAATGTATATAATGTCGCAGTTGCAACTGCTGCCTGTGGATGGCTCTAGCTTGAGCTGATACAAGGCAAAAGATTTCTCTCTCCCATATTTGGGTCAACAGGGTGTAACATACAGCATTCTATTTTTGTTTTACAAAATGTCAGAGATTTGTGATTTGACTAGCATTTGTTCTCATAAGAGGTGAACAGATGAATAGGTCTCAACCTATTGTCCTTGAGAGGTAGTCCAGATACCAAGTAAACTCAGATGAACTAATCCTATTTTATTGTAAGGTTACATTAACAGAATCTTGCCAGATAGAAAAGATTCCTCCCCTCCTCTCTTTTTCGTGTCTGGAAAACTAGGGAAGGTTCTTTCTTAAACGCTTCCATGCTTTTCTCCCACCTGCAGAGTGAGCTGCCTCTTATTAGGCCATTGTCTAGGCTGTGGGTTTTCCTCCTGTCTCCCAAAGTCCCACATACCATTACAAAGTCTAACAAAAGTAGCACTGGGGTTTTGTAACCTGTGCCAGATCCTTTTCTATGCAAGTTGTACATTTGTATGTGTGTTACAAAGGAGTGGATCTTGCAGCTTAATGCTATAACATGCTATTGCTCTTCTGATGAAAGCAGAAACATCCTTCAGAGCTCCCTGGACTTCACATGAAGCTGTCAGCTATAAGAACTTATCACTAGTTATAGATCTTATGGGTAAAGATAGGATGTGTGGAGTAATTCATCCATTGTCACTGAAATAGACTTTCTGATGTTTTAATTCTGTTTAAAAAGGCAGAGTGACTAAATGTTAGTAAAGCTTTTACATAAAATTGGGCTTTGAATTTGGACTGGGACATTATAACCTGATATTTAACCTGAAAAATTAATTAAGTAATACATAAGAGGATGGTTGTCGTTTATAGGTTGCGCTTTCTACCCATTCACTTTTCTCAAAACCACCATACGTAATCACTAAAACAAAATGGAAGAGATGGGATAAGAAATTGGCTTGGGTAGTAGCAGCTGAAATATTAAGAGATTTGGCTTATTTTCTCCCTGACTTCTAATGTCCTGTTGTTGCAGGACATTAACATTTTTGCAAGAGTGGATGGAGGAACTCACAAAGCATCCCTAAAAGTTTCATCTGACACATTAATTATTTTTAAATTCCATACTCTCTTGGGATGCACAATCCTTACTTCACCAGTAATCCCCCCCCATGTTCATTTTGCAAATTCAAAAGTCATCATTCTAGATCATTCTAGAATGCAACAGTTTAATCCTGAGCTTCAGTACATATATTTTCTACTATTGGAATAGCAAGTTTTTATTGACTTTCTGAACAGGAAAAGAAGACAGGGCCAATCAAGTGTCTATAGCAGGGGTCTTCAAACTTGACCCTTTTATGATTGTGGCTGGCTGAGGAATTCTGGGAATTGAAGTCCACAAGTCATAAAAGGGCCAGGTTTGAAGACCCCTGTTCTAGATGGTCCATGTTGCTCTTATCCTACTGGACTGGGCATTTTACCCATTAGAAAATGTGCTGCTGAGTGTGAAAAATTGTGCTGACCATTATTTTGTACATATGTAAATCCAGATAGATGTTTTAAGATGAAAGAATGGATTATGGTCCGCTCTTAACATTTTCAGCTGAGTACAGCTGGTGCCCAATCTGCATCAATACTCAGTGGAAATGTATCTTTTAGATCCATCTCCCCTCCCCACACTTCTGACTTTCAGCATTGATTGGCACTCACAACAATTTATGCATTCAGGAAGTTGCCATGATACCATTTGAAATGCTTGATTGGAAACGAATGCAATTTACAAGACCTGCCAAGGCAGCAAAAATAAAACTCCAACCATGTATTTTATGACTTCATATAAAACAGTGACAGATTGGTATGTTACATTTCATAAGCTTTAAGCTTTAAAAGCTTACAATATTGTGAATGGCTGCCAGGTAGAGCTGTATTATTTACATGAACCTGCATCTGGATTTCCATGGAGTCAAAACTTAAGAACAGTGTTAAGTTTGGATAATAAAATATTGACTGGATTTCAGTGATAGAAGCTGTTTTGGAGATTTTTAAGAACCAGTTTCGGTCTCCACACTATAAAAAAGACGTTGAAACTCTATACAGTGTTTCCCAAACTTGACAATTTTAAGGCATGAGGACTTCAACTCCCAGAATTCCACAGCCAGCAATGCTGGCTGTGGAATTCTGGGAGTTGAAGTCCTCATGCCTTAAAATTGTCAAGTTTGGGAAACACTGCTCTAGAAAAAGAGCAACAAAGATGATTAGGGGACTGGAAGCTAAAACTTATGAAGAACGGTTACAGGAACTGGGCATGGCTAGTCTAGTGAAGAGAAGGACTAGAGGAGACATGAAGGCAGTGTTCCAATATTTGAGGGGCTGTCACGGAAAGGAGGGGATCAATCTATTTTCCCAAGCACCTGAAGGCCAGACAAGGAATAATGGATGGAAACTGATCAAGGAAAGATTCAAACTAGAAATAAGGAGAAATTTTCTGACAGTGAGAACAATCAACCAATGGAATAGTTTGCCTTCGGATGTTGTGGGAGTTTCATCACTGGAAGCTTTCAAGAAGAGACTGGACTGCCATCTGTCAGAAATGGTGTAGGGTCTCCTGCTTAGGTGGCGGGTTGGACTAGATCAGGGCTTTTCAACGCATACCACCAGTAGTACTTTGGCATCTGGCAGAGAAGTCCTAGAGAAGTGGTAGCAGGGGGAAGAGGAATGAGCTGAAGTGGAGGCAATGCTGCAGAAGCCTGAAGGAGAGACAACTAGAGCTACTGGGCTGTTGGGGCTTGACAGAAGCCCCAGGATCAGTGCCGGCTGATTGGTGCTGGAGCGTAGCTGGAGGTGCACAGCAAAGGATGGGGGAGAGAGGAAAGGATGTAAAAAGAGGAGGTTTTGGTGGGAAAGGGCAAGCAAGGGGCTGCCCCCGTCCCACCCCCTGGGCATGCACAAAGGGGGCAGTGAGTGCCCGGCAACCTTGCTGACTACTCAGAAAGAAAAGAGGCCAGCTCAGGCTGACCAGGTGCTGATTGACAACCTCATAGCTACCATCAAAGCCAGAACATGCTCAGCCTTAGATCCACGGGGCAGCCTGGAACCAGTGAGGGACCACCTCAGCCCCACCCCTTACCCATCCCCTGGGCATGCACACAGGAGGCAAGCGTGCGGGGCCTGGCGTCCTTGTGGGCCGCACTCTGAGCGCTTTGCAGATTCATTTTTTAAAGCTGCCTGAGGCTCTGGGCAGAAGGCTTCCCATTTTGACACCTCCCCCCCATCGTTGCCTCTGTGCCTGAAGGGCCTCTGCATGGCTCTTGGCTCACCTCTCCCAGACCCATGCACAGGGGTGTGTGTGTGTGTGTGTGTGTGTGTATGTGTGTGCACATGGGGGGGTCTCACTCCTTACAGCCCCATGCTGTAACCTTGGGAAGGAAAAGAATAGGAAAGATAAGAGAAACTGCGATGGGAGCTTCTTGCAGCCTTCCACGGGGCTGGGGGTGGGAGCTGAGGGGTCAAAATGGGAAGCCTCTGCCCACCACTGCCTGCTTGTTGCCACCTCTGCCTGGAGCCTCGGGCAGTTTAAAAAAAAAGTGAGTGAGTGAGAGAGGAAGGAAGGAAGGAAGGAAGGAAGGAAGGAAGGAAGGAAGGAGAGGCAAACTTGATTGGAAATGTCCCAGTTCAAAGGAGAAAGCAATTTTGTGTTCTGTTTTGTCACAGACAGGACTTTGTTGGTAATCCAAGTTAACATTGGCATTCTTGAATAGTGAGCTCTTAGGAAAAACGCACTCCTTGTGTGTTCCTAACAGCCATTTCCAGTGGGGAAAACAGGATAAAGCAGAGTCAGGAAAAATATTTTCCTTTGCTATATTTCCAGTCTGAATTAGACCAAGGCAGGGTCCCTACAAGAGAGCCCTTTTAAGAATTATGTGTTTATAGAAAAGCAACTAAGCTATCTCTGTTCCTAAACATTAAAGCTGTTACACATAAAAAATGGAGGAGCTCTGATCAACTGTCATAGCCACAGTTTTGCTGTACTGTTGTTTGTGGACACCTCCACTAAATGCAAGCATGGGGTAAACTGAGCCTGGTTTTTCTCAATCTTTTAAGTGGCTACAAACTACTAGCAAAAGTGACATTTGATCACAAGGCAAGGAGGCATTGAGAAATGTTTCCCCTTTTGCATTTGAGCATCCAAGACCAGACAGGAAAGGAGAAAGGGAAAGAGGAAAGACAAAGAAAAAGAAAGAAAGAAGGGAAGGAAACAAAGAAAAGGGAGGAAGGAAGGAAGGAAGGAAGGAAGGAAGGAAGGAAGGAAGGAAGGAAGGAAGGAAGGAAGGAAGGAAGGAAGGAGATTATAATGAGAGGCTGTGAGGGAAGTCCTGACTTAGCACTTGGCCATCAGCAGCCTGCTGCCCCTTTGCCATCCCCTTGTCCCCTTCTTCTGGCCTAACTGAATGTCTCCCATCCTATCACGAAGGATCCTTTGGTTACAAAGCTGGATCTCCTCGCATGGAGAGGGTATGGGCTTCCCTCTGACCCATGCACTTTGCCCTCCTGCACCCACTATGAGCAACCTGGCCAAGGATAGTGGGCAAAGCAGCAGCAGCCACCTCGAGGAGGAGGTAAGCACAGCCAGCACCCCCTCAGGAAAGTGGGGCTGGACTGGGTTGACCTGCAGGGTCCTGTTGCCCCAGGAGCTGGAGGGTTGGACTGGGCATTTGCCCTCTGCTGTCCAGGGCTCCAGGCAGTCTGCGCCACCCTCTGGGAGTCCCCCTTGCAGCCCAAGAGGGACGGTGAGGCTCCTCTGGTGGACCATGCCCTGGTGCCCATCCCAGTCCAGCCCCCCTCTACCGGAGACCCCTGGATCCCCCCCACAGCCCCTCCACCCCTTCCCCACAAGTGCCCCCTAGCCATTGACTTTGCTTGTCAAAAGGTTGCAAAAGAGGATCACATGACCCTGGGACACTGTGATCATCAGAAATATGAAGCAGTTGCCAAGCATCCAAATGTAAATCATGTGACCCTGGGGATGCTGCAATGGTCATAAGTGTGAAAAATGGTCATAAGTCACATTTTTCAGTGCTGTTGTAACTTTGAACAGTCATTAAGCAAACTGTTGTAAGTGTACTTTATCAATTGTTCCTTTTTGGGTAGGGTCATCAAGTTTTTGACACCTTGCTAGGCGACTGGTGGTACTCAAATATTGCCTTATCCTAAAAGTGTACAATTGGTGAAAAGGTTGAAAATCCCTGGACTAGATGACTCATAAGATCCCTTTCATTTCTGTTATTCTAATTCAATTCAATCTTTAGCTGAAGCTGGACTCTTCTGTATTAGAATACAATTACAGAATGCCATATGAATTATATACATTTCAGTCAACACTCCGTTCATTTGAGACTTGAGTGTATGGCCACTCTTGAGGAAACATTTTTGCTTGAAGCTTGACAGCCCAATCAATTTCATGCCTCTTTACTTAAAAGTAAATCCCTCTGCATTTGATAGAGTTTACTTCTGGATATCTGTGCATAGAATTGCGAAGGAACAGAACAGTGTCCTATTTAATGTTATTGCAATCATAACCAGCACAAGAGAACTGGTATTCGAATACACAAAATATTCAAAACTGAATTGACAACGTCTGGATAGTTAAGAAAAATACACAGAGACAAAAAAAAAATAGCTAAAAGACAAAATTAAATCACAATATGCTGAAGAATTTGCTAAAGCCATAGATATATAATGAGAAGAAATTAAAATTAATAATCTGGACAAAGTAAACATAGAACAACAGTAAAAAATACACACATGCACATACTCACATATGTGCATGTGCACACATACACATATACATGTATGTTTGGAAATAAAACAATGAAATCATCCAAAAGGGACTTAAGAATTATACATTTCTCTTACACACCCGTCAAACCTGATAAAAATAGAGTACAAGAGCTGATATGGCATGTACATTCAAAATCCAATAGTTTATGCTGAGCCCAAGCTATTTCTGGCTATTTATATTCAGGTAGGCTCAAATGCTCTTTGCTGAATTTTGAATGCCACCATGCAAAACTTGACAACCTTGTGTGTTATATTCAAGGTTGGTGTCAGAAAGTAGAAATTGCTTATACTGATAATTGTTGTATTCTATTTTGCTAGTTAGGCATGGGGTAATTTGAATAGTTGGAGGTTCTGGATAAAACTGGCATACAGAGGAATATGTTTGATAGTTTCTACTTATCCTGAGTCAAAAGGACATACTCCTAATGAGTATGGGGTTTGTTTGTTTTTTGTATCTTTCAGCCAGAAGTTCTAAAGAAACAGCATTATATTGGGCTAAGATTAAAAACCCTTCTCTGGTCTGGGATGTTAAGCTGTGTAAGATAAACAGATAGTGCCAAAGTGTATCTCCTGCTGTCTTCCATGAAATGCTGAATGGTATTACCAGCATCCATTTGATGGTCTAAGAAGTCAAGGAGACATTACTTAAGTGTGACCCTTGCTTGCTCATAGCCCAAAGATAGTAAGTGGGAAAAATACAGAGCAATATATATGATGTATGATCTCACAACCTCTAACGCATTTTCAGCTTGCCCAGTATAAAACTGGCTGTAAGATAAAATGCAGAAATGCATTCATTTGATAAAACAGTGGAAGAGGATGAACTCCAGAGTCAGCTTATCCCCCATCTGGGCCCCAGAAATAAGTGGATTCTCTATGATTTACCTGAGTCCTCCTGCTTTTATCCTTCTTGACTTCGGTACTTAGTGTTGGAAAAGACTAACCTGAGAAGTTTCTCTGAGGCTGGGGGATGATTTCCAAATTTGTCCAAGGATAGCTCTCTCTTTCTGCCCTTGGCAGTTGAGATATGACCAAGGCTATAGCCTCTGGGAGATGAACCACAGGATTACAGTGGTATTTTGTATTTTGTTGAGGAGAGTGCTCAGCTATCTGTACTTTGGGTTATTTAGATCAGCAGTTTCCAATTTTTCTTTTTGCACCAGGGACTGCTTTCATGGAAGACAATTTTTCCATGGACTGCACCAGGGGAGATGGTTTAAGTTTTGCTTATTCACCTACTGCTCACCTCCAGCTGTGTAGCCTAGTTCTTAACAGGGTTAGAGATCCCTAATTTAGATTATGAAGATACTCTGTAACATTAACAAGTTGATATTTCTGTGTTGGTTTTGGAAACCTAAGTGAAATATTAACATTGTTTTTCACTCTTGTTCCAGTACCGTGATAACATAACTCTTATTTGATGGATTCTTCCTCAATCTACAGTGTGCAAGTATCAGTGAAGTTGGTGAAAGTCAGTAGTACATAAAAAATATACCTATAAACCTATAAAAGGCAAACCTTTTATACAAGTTCACTTTTTTTCTTCAAAAGGTTTGTGCATATAGCTGTATGTATGGCTCTCACCATCAAATAGTTTCTTTTGAGACCTGACTCTTTTCCTAGGCCTGGGGCTAGGGTGCTTGAGAAGATGGTGATTTTTTGGGATTGATATTAGTCAATCTGTCTGGGCATTTCTTTTTTATATTATATATTATTGTACATTTGTAAGCTGCTCAAAGCCTTCTTGGAATCAACCAACCTTGACATCTAAGAAATGAATAAAATATTGTGTCATTGCAAAAACAAAGAAATAAACCACCAAACAAACTCTAGCTAAAGAAATATTTTTAAGCACATAATATTAAGCTGACCAAACTTGATAAAGTACAGTATATGTCCAGTGTCAGAGTTTCAAAGTCTTTATTATTACCTATAATCATATGGATATTTACTGTGTTGGAGAGAAAAGTAGAGTTCCTCATCAAAAGTCACATAGCAGAATGTTATGGTACAAAACATTGTAATAATGAACAATACTGAGAAATGATGAGAAATGTGAACCGGGAGCTTAAAGTTCCAAAGCTGCTCTATAATAGTTATGTAATAAAACATTAAGAATAGTAGATAAGAACAGTTTGCAAAGCTTAACAGAGATAAGACTGAAATGAGATAATTTTAACAACTGGATCAGAAATTAAATTAATATCTTAATTTCAGTAGAAAATAAAAATGAAATATACATTAAATAGTAGCTAATATCTAGATTTCTATCATTGGGCAATATTTATTTTGATTGGAGGAAAATCCCATAAATTTAGAGCTATGCCATTGGATCATCTTCTTTTTTTAAAAAAAAATCAAAGGTTTTGTGAAGACAAATAGTTTGGCTAAATGTAATAAGATGAGAGAATTAAACAGGTAGCACTCTGGAGAAGATTTCCCATGTAGCATGACCATTGACTTTGCTGGCAGGAGATGATAGGAATTGCAGTTCCATTTTAGCAACAGAATGTTATTTGGTCTAAGCTGGAGAAAGATGATCTAAACCAGGGGTAGGCAACCTTGGCTCTTTTATGTCTCATGGACTTCAACTCTCAGAATTCCTGAGCCAGCATGGCTCAGCATGGAAACCTCTCCCTTTCCCCTCAGCATGGCTGGCTCAGGAATTCTGGGAGCTGAAGTCCGCGAGTCGTAAAAGAGCCAAGGTTGCCTTGATCTAAACAAACTAAACACAATTTAGTTAGAGCATCTGACTAATGGCAATATTAACTGGCTTAGCATAAGGTCTTAGATTTAAGATCATTACTATGTTTGCATATTAAAGAGCCAGTGTGGTCTATTGGTTAGAAATTAGGAAATTGTGAGTTCTAGTTTCATCTTAATATGAAAGCTGGCTGGATGACTTTGGGCCAGTCATTCTGTCGCAGATCACAATGGGAAGCTTGGGTGACAAGCTGGACAATCAATTACTATTGGAACATTTGTTTGATCCAGAAAAAAGCAAACCCCACACTTGTGGGAAAGCACTAGGAAGAAAAAATAAAACCTATGTTATTCAGAAAGTCTGTAAATGATGTCCAGGAATACCATGAAAGAGCTATTATGTCTTTGAACAATTTGACTTTAATTAAAATAAATGACAAATGGATTCCCCATCCATTTTTTTATGTCAAAATAACATTCTGTAGCTATAATCTCTCTGTGCCTGTGATGCAAACAGCGTACTCAAGAAGATGTTGATTCTATGTCTATATCTGTAAGGCAGATTGATTGGTGGGCTGTGAATGTCAGCTTGTAGCCGGATATTCACAATAATTGAATATTGAATATATTCAACAATTAAATACTAGTATATCTTCCCTATACTGTAGGCCTACCTTGGCTTGCAAGGATTGTTGAGCATTTTGAATTATAAACTAAGGCAGATAGGTATGTGATGTTGAACTAAGAAAGTCAGAAAAGATGAAATAAATTTAATATGTGCAGGAATGTTTTTTTTTTCTGGGCATTTCTTTAATCAACTATCACTTGTTTGTTTCAGAAATCATATAAATAGATAGTCCTTCAGCCACAGTAATACATACTACTCAAACTTCAGCTTCATATAGTTCCATTCTCTGGAAACATAAAAGCAACTTGGGAATTAGATCTCTTTGGTAAGAATCCCAAGTTACTGCAAAGATTATTGTTTTTTAGGAAAAGAATGCAGTTTTGAGAGTATATAATGAAGTATTTTAGACACAGCCTTTGCAATGCCTTGTCATTGCTCTGTTTTGTCATCCCATATGCTCATGGTTTCCTGTAGCTTCTGACTATACATCATGAGGAATTATACAATGAAATCTTGCCTCTAGCATTGTCATCAATCATGCATTGTTGTCCCCAGTTGGCAGATGAAAAAATAAGGATCATGTAGCAAACACATAGGTGAACTTGATACAGTGCTTATATGTTCCTAAGCCTTGGATTTTATCTGGCAACATTTTTTTTTGTTTCTTTTTGCTTTAATAAACAGAAAATGTGGAATAAACTGGAAAAGAGTGGCAAAAGAATGCTCCCCCCCTGTTTTAAAACAGATAGTTTTAATTCAGCAACTTTTGCAGTTCAGCCAACATGTATCTTTCTACTGTAAAAGTATGAGGGTGGTCATTGTATTCAGTTTTGCAGATAGTAAAAGCTGGTTTGTTTACCTTTTTTAAGGACTCAGAGATAGCTGATTTGCACATGGCTTGATTTGGAATAAGAACATGTCTTTTGCTGGAAGATACATTGCTTTTACAGCTAATCCTCAACTTACAATCACAATTCGGGACCAGAATTTCTGTTGCTAAGCAAGATAGTTGTTAGGTGAATTACACCTGATTTTATGATTTTTTTGGGTCTGAATTCTTAACTGAATCACTGCATTTATTAAGTGGGTCATGTGGTTATTAAGCAAATCCAACTTCTCCCACTGACTTGCCTTGTCAAAAGCCAGCTGGAAAGATCAAAAATGGCGACCACATGATTCCAGGACACTGCAATGTTCATAATTACATGCTGGTTGCCAAATGCCTGAATTTTGATGACATGACCATGGGAGTGCTGGGATAGTTAGAGTGCAAGGACCAGTTGAAGTCACTTTTTCAGTTTTGTTGTGACTTTAAATGGTTACTAAGTGAATAGTTATAAGTTGGGGACTATGTCTATAATGTTGCCACCCTATGGACAGCTTATTAAAATTTTAAACTAACCCCCCCAACCATAAGGACTACACATTCAAAACAATAAAAATATCACAATAGCAAACAAAATAAACAGTAATCAAATTGAATCCTTTCAATATTCTACAAGCATGTATGAATGCAACTATTTTCATTTGTTAGTAAAAAGTTGTATGAGTGAGCACTAGAGACATTTCTATGCATAAATTATCCATAGCTGAAGAACAGCATTCCAATAATTATTTCTTGCTTTACTTTGAGGAGGGATAGAGATAGACCACAGCTATGGCAGATGGAGATCAGCTTTTTCTTCCTTTTTCTGAACATTCCTTTTTCTGAACATTCTTTTTCTTTGAAGAAATGAAAAGAGCAAGACTGAATTCATAGGTTCTTTATAAAAGTATAAGAGGAGGAAGGTTGGGATTTCAAATATTATGTAGGAGAAAAGCAGGCTGAGTGGAGAGTTAAACATGTCATCAGTTTGGAGTCCTTGCATTTCCACAAATGTCCAGTCCCCCATGAATTCCATTGATCCTTATTTGGCTTTGACTTTTAGTTGACAGGTACACAGGTAACAATAATAAACTCTTCTGTGTTTTGAACTCAACAAATGCTCCTGGTTATTTGCAACCTGATATTATATTAATTCTTATTATGATGTCAACCTTAGTTAAAGAGAGAATGCAAAATATACAGTACCTATCAACCTCGAATATCCAAATAAAAGTCCAGAATTATTTTCATTACTGAAAAGCTTACTGTTTATTGAATACGTGGCCTTGAAAGTCTTCCGGGCTGCCGGCTCTCAGTAAACTTCCATAGAACTGGAGAGGTTTTGTTTCTCTAACTAACCCATTCCAAAGCAGCACCTCCCCCCTTACTCTAATGGCAAGATGAAAACAGAGAAACACATAGCTGCCAATTTTCACTCTTAACAATACCATTAAAAAAAAAATTCAGTGTTGTTGGTGTTTAAGTGGTGCTCCAGTTGTTTTGGGGCTGCATCCAAGGCACCTATTATCATGAGTACTATCTTTGCTTTCTGTTGTTGTTGTTGTTATTTATTGTTTTAAAGTTTATTGCCTTTTTGCATTTATAAGGTAGCCAGGGAGGGTCACCTCTTCTCTACCAGAGTGGTAGAGAAATTGAATGAATGAATGGGATAAAAACAATTTAAAAGAAAAATAAAGAAGCCTTTTTATCTGCGGTTTTTGTGGATATCAAATTGCCATAGAAAACCATCAAACTTAGTGGAAAAGATATTTTATAAATTGTAGCCAATGCCAAGGAAACGAGAAATTCCCGTACATGTCCAACGTGTTGTATAAAATATAAAGGAATAAATGACATAACATAATCCTTTTTGGCTGTATTTTTTAAAAAATAAAAGAGGATAGATCACAACTCAGATAATTATATTAATCATTGGTCTCTCTCTCTCTCTTTTTGATAATCCAAATCAAACTTCAGATCATAAAGAATTGCTGGAGGTCTGTTGGTTGCAGCCAGACCCCACTTTGCATCTTAAGAAGACAGAACTCTTGGAATAGTTCTTCCAACAGGAATCCTTTATTAAGAGAAAATGGTTGCAGGCATGCTAGACAGGACTTGGGGTTCAAGCTCTCCCATTCAAGGTTTTAAGGGGTTCCCCAGTAGTCCCACCCAATCAACCCCCCTTCCAGTGATAGTTTCAAGTATCACAATTCCATCCCCTTTCTTCTTCCGTCTGGATGGAGACTTCAGATAACTACATGAAAGGCAATTACTCTTCTTTGATATGTTAAAGCTTAGAGGCCACAATAAACACACATTCAGTCCTTTGAAGTGTGCTGAAGGAAGTGAGGGCCATAAAGCCCCTTTGCTCTCCCCCTTTTCTCCCTCTTATGGCAGAATCCAGAGAAGGCAGAATTGGGAGTTTCTATGTTTGATAATTAAAGATGAAATATAATTGGATTCTGACATCCGGCCCCTCTTAACAATAAGAGAGATCCACCTGAAAGAAAACACAAGTAAAAAATTTAGTTAGGCTTGTTAGGATACTCTGTGTGAAACTTCTTCAATAGCTTCGGGGCTCTGACGTGACGTTTATGGACCCACTCATTTTGTGAGGCAGGGAGGTGTTTCCAGGCAACTAGGTACTGAGTTGTTCCATGATATCTCCTAGAGTCAAGGATCTCTTTTATTTCGAAGTGTTGTTCCCCCTCCACCATGATTGGAGGTGGTGGGGGGGGGATTTTTGGCCGTAGAGGTGACTGATGCTCTCTTTTCAGCAAGCTGCAATGAAAAACTGGGTGTATTTGCCTGAGGTTTTTGGGTAATTCTAATTCTACTGTTACTGGATTTATGATCCTTTTAATTGGAAAAGGTCCTATATATTTTGGTCCAAGTTTTTTACAGGGCTGTAGGGACTTTAGGTATTTTGTAGATAAGTACACCATTTCTCCTATAATGAATGGTGTAGGCTCAACCCTTTTTTTATCGGCTTGTGCTTTGTATGCCCGCCTAGCTTCATCTAGTGATTTTCTGACTATTGGCCAGGTGTTTTGTAGGCTTTCCATCCATTCTTTCAGTGAAGGGATCGTTGGTTCTTTTGGGGTCAACTCTGGCATAGGGTTGAAACTTTGGCCGTTGGCTATTTGAAAAGGAGTGTAGCCTGTGCTGGAGTGGACTGCATTATTGTAGGCAACTTCTGCAAAAGGAAGTAAGTCCGTCCAATCACTCTGTTGGAAATTTAAAAAACATCTCAAATATTGCTCAAGTACCGACTGGCAGCGTTCCGCTTGTCCATCTGTCTGAGGGTGATGGCTAGATGTCAGTCCTGAGTGGTCCCTAAGAGGGATAAAAATTCCTTCCAAAATGTAGACGTAAATTGCACTCCCCTATCAGAGATGATGCGTTGGGGTGCCCCGTGCAATCTGTAAATGTGCTGGATAAAAAGTTTTGCTAAGGCCTTTGCAGTGGGAATTTTTTGGCAAGGGATAAAGTGCACCTGTTTGGAAAATAGGTCCGTGACTGTCCAGATAACAGTATTCCCATTGCTTTCAGGCAATTCCACTATAAAATCCATGGCTATTTCCCTCCAGGGGGCTGAGGGACTTGCCACTGGTTGTAACAGCCCTGGCGATTTCCCTTGCAACCTCTTTGCTGATGCACAGGTTGGGCAGCTGGCAACATAACTTTCTATGTCCTTTTTTATTGATGGCCACCAAAATTGCCGTTTAATTAAGTGTAAAGTTTTTACAAATCCAAAATGCCCTGCTGATTTTGTGTCATGGCAAAGTTGCATGAAAGTTAGTCTTTGAGTTGTTGGTATATATAACTTTTCCCCTACCCAAGGCAATCCGTCTCTCATTGTGCACACATGTTTGTTTTTCTGGAACCAATCATCTGTTTCCAAACTTTTTCTGAATTCAATCCCAGTTTGGCTGTCCAGTTGTGGTTTTATTTTGGCTTGGGTTCTTGTGGTTACTGTCGCTGCCAGTTGTGATTCTGCCATTATTGGTCTAGAGTCTGTGGTTCGTGCGCTGTTATATTGGGGCATGCGAGATAGTGCATCTGCCAGGAAGTTCTTTCTTCCTGGTAAATGTTTGAGCTTAAATTGGAATTGGTGAAAATGCTGGGACCAGCGGGCTTGTTTGGGATTGAGTTTCCTGGAAGTTTTCAGGGCTTCTAAATTTTTGTGATCAGTCCATACCTGGAAGGGGATTTTGTTGCCTTCCAGGAACTGTCGCCACGTGAGTAATGCCCAACGTATCCCATAAGCCTCCTTCTCCCATACGGGCCAGCGCTGTTCTGTTTCCGTGAGTTTCTTAGATGTATATGCACAGGGTTGCAATACTGCATCATCATTTTCTTGTAATAGCACAGCCCCCACTGCCACATCACTTGCATCTGCCTGTATTATGAAGGGCTTGTCCATATCTGGGTGCCTTAGTACTGGTTCGGCAGAAAAAAGTCTCTTTAGTCTCTCAAACGCTGCTTGGCACTCCATTGTCCATGTTAGTGGCTGGCTAGGTTTTACTGAGGATGTTCCCTTCGTTTTTAGTAAGTTAGTGAGGGGCAAGGCTATCTGTGCAAATGAGGGGATGAATTGGCGGTAAAAATTTGCAAAGCCCAGGAAACTTTGTAGTTGCTTTCTTGTGCGGGGTGGTGCCCATTCTAATACTGCTCTGACCTTCTCTGGGTCCATTTCAATGCCCTGTGGGGATATGCGATAGCCTAGGTAGTCTATCCTTTCCTGGTGGAATTCGCATTTTGAGAGTTTGGCATATAGGTGAGCGGCTCGCAGCTTCTTTAAAACCGCTCTGACAAGTTTGACGTGTTCTTCTTTTGTTTCGGTAAAGATAAGAATGTCGTCCAAGTAAACAAGGACCCCCTTAAACAGGTGCTCCCTTAGAACGTCATTGATTAATTGCATAAAGACTGCAGGGCCCCCTTGTAATCCAAATGGCAAGACTTTGAATTGATAGCACCCCATGGGGCAGTTAAATGCAGTCTTCCATTCGTCCCCTTCCTTGATTCTCACTCGATAGTAAGCTTCCCTTAAGTCTAGTTTAGAAAAAATTTTCCCTTTCGATAGGTGTGACAGCATGTCTTTCATGAGGGGCAGCGGGTATAGGTTGCTTTCACTGATTGTGTTCAGGGCCCTATAATCCACGCATAAACGTAAAGAGCCATCCTTCTTCTCTCTAAAAAGGACCGGGGCAGCCACTTTAGGCTTAGCTGGTTCAATGAAACCTCTCTCCAGGTTTTTTTTTATAAATCTTTCCATTTCCTCCTTCTCCTTTGGGCTCATGGAGTATAATCTGGGTTTCGGGAGTTTTGCCCCAGGCTTGAATTCAATGGTACAGTCTGTGGGTCGGTGGGGGGGAAGCTCATTCGCCCTCTCCTCACTGAAGACTTCAGCAAGGTCCCTATATTCCTCTGGTATTTCTGTTAATCTTTTTTCCTCTCCTATGGATGCTTTTTCTATTCTTGATTCTGGTAGCCTCTCTTGGGGTTTTAAGTCCATAGGGTCCCCCTTCGGGAATTTGATTTCTGTCGTCCTCCAATTTACCCAGGGGTTCCATTTTTTCAACCATTCCATCCCTAGAATCATTGGGCATTCCATACCTGGGGTCACCACAAACGTTAAGTCCTCTTCATGGTTGCCCAGGGAGAGGTGTATTGGCAGAGTGGCTAGGGTAGCTGGCACCCCCCCTGCTATGGATCCATCTAGCTGGCCAAATGAGATTGGTTGTTCCAGTCTCCTGGATGGGATGCCCAGATTCCCCACTAGTGTTGGGCTAATGAGGCAGCGGGTGCAGCCAGAGTCTATTAAGGCTTTCACCTTCACAGCTTCGGGCATGGGGGGGATTAATATAGTCACTGTTTTGAAGATGGGTGTGATGCGTCCACTTACCAGGGGTTCGCCTTCCGAGCTGTCATCTGAGGCATCCACCGTCCCTGTGGTGTAGGCTGGAGTTCTTTCCCCTTGGTGAGCAGAGGTGGGGTTTTCTGCAATTTCCATCATTTTCATGGCTGTTTCTTTTGGCTTAGCTGAATACCCTCTGGGTTTGTTGATTGGGGATCTGTCTGGGTTGTGCTGGGGGGCCTTTGAGCGGCATTCTACAGCTCGATGCCCTTCTCTTCCGCACTTGAAACACCCCATCTGCTTCTTGGCTGTATCCGATGATTTCACCGGTTGGTGTGTCAGCTCAGGCGGGGGGCGGCTCCATTGTTTTCCTCGGCGATGCCTCTTCAATATGTCGATCTCTGCTTCCTCTGCCAAGACGTACCATTCCTCAAGTCGATGTGGGTCTCCTCGGGGCAGGCAAGCATCATATAGATCATAGTTTAGTCCGTCTTTGAAACGGCCAAGGAGGATGTCTTCTGGCCAATTCAGTTTGCTGGCAATGGCTCGGAATTCTTGTGTATACTCAGCCACTGGGCGTTTGCCCTGCCTCATCGTTGTTATTCTTTCACGGGCTTTGCGATCAGCCAGGGGGTCTTCAAATCGTCTTCTCAACGAGGACATGAAACGGTTGAAGTTACTGAGTTCTGGGGCATTGGAGTCATGCAGGTTCACCACCCAATCTGCAGCTGGTCCATCCAGGGCAGATTGCACGATCCGGATGCGGGCTTTGTCGCTGGGGATGTCCTGCCCATATTCCTCCATGTAGCTGAGGACTTGGGTTAGGAAAAACCCCAAGCGTGTTGGCTCCCCTTTGAATTTCACCTCCAACGGTGGACGTCTTGGAATGGATCGGTGCCTCCATTGTGGGTGGTAGTGTCTTCCGTCCAGATTTCCATCTTGGGTCCGGTAGGGGGTGGGAGCTCCTGGATCAGTAAATGTCCCTGGGGTTGCAGGTTCCACGTCCCCCTCGGTGTCTCTCCCTTTGTGGCTCCAGGAACTGGGGCGGGCGTAGGGCTCAGGAATCTCCTCTCCTAGGGAGCTGAGAGTTCTCTTCATCAGGTCAATAGCTCTCTCTAGGATCCAGTCTGAGTACGGCATACAGCTTCCTCCCTCTTCACTTGCGTGCAGGGATTTCTCCATCTCCTGCTTCCATTCTGGTTGCTTGGTTCCCCGTCTCAGGGTCACTTTTCTTGATTCCTTTCCCCACTCGCTTTTCTTTCCAACGCCCATCGACCAGCGAGGCTTGTGGTCCTGTGTCTCCACCACTTCTTCTTCTGAGAAATCTGGCCTCTCGGATCCCAACATCTGGCAAGGTTCCAACTGGGTCAGCGGCTCTCCTTCCAGGGAGTTTTCTCCCTCTCTTGCTTCGTTGTCTGACATGGTAAATTTTTGCAAAATCCCCCGGCAAGGGTCTACCTTCCAGGTGGATTAATTTTGCAAGTCCTGTCTAATGTAAGGACCCACCCCACTTTGCATCTTAAGAAGACAGAACTCTTGGAATAGTTCTTCCAACAGGAATCCTTTATTAAGAGAAAATGGTTGCAGGCATGCTAGACAGGACTTGGGGTTCAAGCTCTCCCATTCAAGGTTTTAAGGGGTTCCCCAGTAGTCCCACCCAATCAACCCCCCTTCCAGTGATAGTTTCAAGTATCACAATTCCATCCCCTTTCTTCTTCCGTCTGGATGGAGACTTCAGATAACTACATGAAAGGCAATTACTCTTCTTTGATATGTTAAAGCTTAGAGGCCACAATAAACACACATTCAGTCCTTTGAAGTGTGCTGAAGGAAGTGAGGGCCATAAAGCCCCTTTGCTCTCCCCCTTTTCTCCCTCTTATGGCAGAATCCAGAGAAGGCAGAATTGGGAGTTTCTATGTTTGATAATTAAAGATGAAATATAATTGGATTCTGACATATAAAGGAATAAATGACATAACATAATCCTTTTTGGCTGTATTTTTTAAAAAATAAAAGAGGATAGATCACAACTCAGATAATTATATTAATCATTGGTCTCTCTCTCTCTCTTTTTGATAATCCAAATCAAACTTCAGATCATAAAGAATTGCTGGAGGTCTGTTGGTTGCAGCCAGACAGCTAGTGGCTAGTTGGAAAACAGGAAAGATTTTGAATATTTCTCTATGGTAGCAAATATGTTTAAAAACCTCTCTGCTGGAAATATTGACCAAACCCCTACATCAATATTGCAGTAATTCAGCTGATGATTTTTATGTCTCCTGGTATGCATCTATTATGCACACTAGAAGTATAATGCTACCCAGTTATAGGTTTCTCAGTAATTTAATTAAATAAGGTTATGTGTATTCTGCTTTCATATTCCAAACTTTGTATTGTAAATAGAATTAAATTAAGGAAATAAATAAATAAAAAAAAGATTGAATAAGCAAGAAATGCCTTTGCTCTCTGCAGTATTAAGTGATTCACTGCGTAGAAAAAACAATTACTTATTTCTGGCAGAAGAACTCGTTTAATAGGTATAAGTCATAACCATCAATTAAATCTATTGCAGTAAGCTAGATTTTAACTTTCACAGCATCTCCAGTCTGTAGGCATCTCTTAATTTCAGTGGAATAGAGGTGCTATGGCACTTACATCAAAATAACAAATGGTATTGCACTGCATGCACAAAGGAGGTGAAGACTGTATCATGATGACAGGATGTTACTTTTGTCATTGCCCCCTTCAACAAAACCTCGCCCTGATGTCTCTAAATGGAACTATTTCCAGATTAGTGTGTACATAGAATTAGAGGCTAAATATAAATCCTCATATAAAGTATGACATAAATAATCCAGTTAGCTTCAGCAGTAATATATAACCTTGTGCATTTTAGTATAGATTTGTTTTAACAGAAGCATGTAGTACATTCTGAGAGTAATCAAATATGATATAAAGTACTTTTCTCATATTTCAGTTTTTGTAAGGACTGTCTTCTGATCATTGATCTCATGACATTGTAATACGTGGGATATCTTGTAGTTTATGAATAATATCTGAAATACTTTTAAAGTACAGTCTTTGAAATAGGTCTATTATACCCAACCTGGATATCATATTCCAATTGAAACCTATCATTACTATATTTTTGAGATATTCTAATGCTGTATTGAAGGTTTACTAGGTCTAAGGTTTCAGAAGTTAACCACTTTGGGAATATAAACTATTGATGGTAAATAATGGGAATACTTGTGAACATTAAAATCACAGTATTTAATCTGCTATAACATTGTTTAATTTATAAAAGGTCTGATTAGGACTTGAATATTTGAATCTAATTTCTTCCACTTATCACCAGAAATTAAGTGATAAAGTAAAAGCTAGAACTTGTGTGATGAATATACTCTGAAATACTGCAAGGAGGTTTACTTTCAATTTACGGTTTTTTTCTTCACATCTCTGATTAATGCAAGCATTTAATTCTTTATGCACATGGATTTTTGCTTTCCCTTCTCTTCACAGAGGAGGAAGGATTGCAAACATTTAGTATTTTACCTGGAAGCAAGCACAGAAATAGAAGAAGGTGTCCCCATTACGTAAGAGATGTGAACATTTCTGAATAATTTGCAAGCTTTGACAAACTATCACATGCTATGAAAATAGTTTTTGAACTTTTTGAACTTTCTTTAATATAATAGGAGAGCAGGGTGTTATGTCCCGAGCTTTGCAAACAGGCTCGGGGTGTTTGCAGGCGGTCCCGGGCAGGTGCAAGCTGCCCGGGACCAGACAGGCTGTCGCCAGCGCCTGTGCGCATGCGTGGGTGCTGGCGCGTGAAAAGTAACACATTGACCCGGGAAAGGCCTATATAAGAGGCCGGGAGTTTTGGGCGTTGCCGGAGCATTCAATCTGTAAGCTAAATGAAGAATAAAGCAATCTGAGAACTACAACTGCTTCTTGTGTCTTGCCATTTCGCGAGGGACTCAACACTGGCGACGAGGGTGGGATTGCCTTGCATCGACTGAAAAGGAAAAGGTGTAAGCTTACCCAAGTGAGTCCTGAGTGGCGGAACGGCGTTGACTTGGCAGCTACCTGCCAATCCAGTGCGCATTCGGGGGTAGGCTGGCTGATAGACCCGTCTCCTGAAGATGGCAAAAATTGGAAGGCTTTCAGAGTTCGACGTCTCACATCCAGAGAGGTGAGAGTCCTACGTAGCCAGGGTGGAAAACTACCTCAAGGTGAACCAAGTGAGGGAAGAGAGCTTGAAGGCTGCCACCCTGCTGTGTGTCTGCGGTCAAGACGCCTTCGAAATCGCGGAGAACCTCGCAGCACCTGTCCCATTAGAGTCTGTCAGCTACGCAGATCTAAAGAAGCTACTGAAGGAGCACTTCCAGCCTAAGATGTCCGTCATCGCATGGCGCCACACTTTCGAGCAGAGGGATCAACGATCCGGAGAATCGGCCAAAGAATACATCGCCACATTGAGAAAGGCCGCCAAGCACTGCGAGTTCAAGGACCTCGAAGAACGACTGAGGGACCGATTCGTGTGCGGGCTAAGGCATCGAGAGTTACAACAGAGGCTTTTCGCCAAAGAGGACTTGTCCTTCCAAGATGCCTTGAGAGAGGTCACCGCAGAAGAAGCAGCAGGCGGCGCCATCAAGAACATGCGGCCGATCAGGAACAGTCCAGATGTTGCATCCGTGCACCAAGAAGAAGTCCAAGGGAACTCCGAGGAGGATCCGGACGAGGAAGTCGACCGTCTCCACCCCACGAAGGAAGGGAACCAGAAAGGAAGCTCTTCAGCTCCCCTCAAGTGCATCGGCTGTGGAGGTCGCCACAGGAGAACCGACTGCAAGTTCCGCTCCGCTATCTGCTGGGCGTGCGGAAACAAGGACATATTGCAGCTGTGTGTCTGGGCCGACGAAAGGTACAACCTCAGGAAGAATTGCGCCTGAAAGGTACCAGGGTCCCCAGCCAGAATAGGGTGGGGTTTTGCGCTTCGCGAAGGAGCATCTTTAGGACAGGCACACACAAGCCCATTAAGAAAAAGCTGTCACTCAAGGTGAAGCTACAAGAGGTTCCATTAACTATGGAACTAGACATGGGGTCTGCACTTTCAATCATCTCCTTACATACATTTAGGAAGATTTGTTCCGGCAGTGGAACTCAGGCCAAGTTAAGGCCTTCTGACATTGTGCTAACAGACTTTCAGAATTCGAGAGTGTGTGTTAAGGGGGAGGCCACCCTTAACGTACAGTATAAGAATTTTGAAGGTCCACTAGACATATTAGTAGAAGGGGGTGAACGAATGAGTCTCATAGGACTCGATTGGTTTGAGGCCTTGGGGATACACGTCACGGGGCTCAACAGCTTACAAACACTCGACCTGCAGGAAGTCTGCAAAGAATTCGCAGATGTTTTCAGCCCGCCGCTGGGCACATTCAAAGGACCCCCTGTGTCCTTAAAACTAGACCCCACTGTCACTCCCATTAGAATTAAAGCAAGAAGGGTCCCTTTTGCTTTAAAGAGTAAAATTGACACTGAGTTGGACAAACTGATCCAACAGGGAATTCTAGAACCTGTTGACTCCAGTCCTTGGGAGACCCCCATTGTCATGCCTCTAAAGGCAAATGGGGACATTCGCATTTGTGCCGATTACAAATGCACTCTGAGTAAGGCATTGCAGCAACATGCCTATCCTGTTCCTGTGGTCAGTCATATCCTGGCCTCTCTCAAGGGGGGGGCGTGTTTTTGCAAAGCTTGACCTAGCTCAAGCGTATCAACAGCTGCCTGTTGATGATGCTGCTGCTATAGCTCAGACTATTGTGACCCACAGAGGGGCCTTTAAGGTAAAAAGGCTACAGTTCGGAGTGAATGTCGCTCCTGGGATTTTCCAAAACGTAATGGAAAACACACTACGGGGTATACCGGGGGTTTGCCCCTACTTTGATGATGTCTTAATTGCAGGAGACTCCACACACATTCTAGCTGAAAGGCTAAGGGCTGTTCTGTTAAGATTCAGGAAGACAGGCCTCAAGCTTAAGAAGGACAAATGCAAAATAGGGGTGCCTTCTACTGAATTTTTGGGGTTCAAAATTGATGCTGCTGGGATTCACCCTGCTGAATCCAAACTAACTGCCATTTTAGAAGCACCTAGGCCAAAGTCTAAGGCCGAACTTCAGGCCTTCCTGGGCCTCCTGAATTTTTACAAAAAGCTAGTGTAGCTGAGCCTCTTCACAGGCTATTAGATAAACAAGCAGTGTGGCAGTGGTCGCAAACACATAAGACTAGTTTCAATGAGGTCAAGGCCTTGCTCACTTCTAACAGTGTACTTGCACACTTCAATGAGTCCCTTCCTGTGTGCATCACTTGTGATGCTTCCCCTTACGGGGTTGGAGCTGTCCTGAGCCACCTCAGGTCTGATGGAACTCAGGTTCCTGTTGCATATTACTCCAGAACATTGTCTTCTGCTGAGCGCAACTACGCTCAAATAGACAGGGAGGCCTTAGCTGTTGTTGCTGGAATTAAAAAATTCCATGATTTTTTATATGGCAGGCATTTCATGGTCTTCACTGACCATAAGCCTCTGTTGGGACTGTTTACCACACGTAAGCAAACTCCCCAAATCATTTCACCTAGAATGTTCAGGTGGTCTATTTTTTTGTCTGCATATGATTTTTCCTTACTTCACAAGCCTGGGAAAGAGATGGGCCATGCTGATGGCCTCAGTAGATTGCCCCTGCCAGTAATAGAAGCTGACCCTGTGCCAGCTGTTAACATTCTATCCATCCAAGCCTTGCCAGAGTCCCCTCTGAACGCCAGGGATGTAGCCACTGAATCGGGCACAGATCACACACTTTCACGTGTCCTTTCTTGGGTTTTGTCTGGATGGCCTGAGCACTGTCCTAGTCCTGAGTTTCAGAGTTTCTGGTCTAAAAGGAACGAGTTGTCCACTTCTCAGGATTGTCTGCTTTGGGGAAACAGAGTTGTAATTCCCACCTCAATGAGGACTAGGATCTTAGAGTCCCTCCATGAGGGTCATCCTGGCATTGTCCGAATGAAGGCCCTTGCGCGCAGCCACTTGTGGTGGCCTGGCCTAGATAAGGACATTGAGGCTAAGGTACATGCATGCCACCTGTGCCAACGCTCTCGCCCAGAGATGCCCCAAGCTCCTGTGCATAGATGGGAGGAAACACAGTCCCCATGGTCTAGGGTGCACATTGACTACGCTGGGCCCTTTCAGGGCCAATTCTTCTTGGTCCTCGTTGACAGCCATTCAAAATGGCTTGAGGTTGTACCTGTCTCATCCACCACCACTGCAAAGACTATTCAGGTACTGAGGGGGATTTTTGCTGCACACGGGCTCCCAGATGTCATTGTGTCTGACAACGGCCCTCAATTTACTTCCTCCGAATTCCAAGCTTTCTTGCAGGCCAACATGATTCGTCATGCCACTTCTGCACCCTTCCACCCGTCCACCAACAGTATGGCTGAACGCATGGTTCGCATCACCAAGGACGCCTTGAAGAAACTCACCTATGGGGACTGGCATCACAGGTTGGCTGACTTTCTCCTTTCTTATCGCACCACACCGTCCACTTCTACAGGGAGAAGCCCAGCTGAACTTCGCTGGGGGCACAAACTGACTACGAAGCTTGACCGGTTGCATCCGGACAGACTGCCTTTATCTACCTCACACCTAGGGCACCTAGACAACTACTTGTGGGTGCCCCGGTTTGGACTCGTAATTACGGGCCTGGTCATACATGGGTCCCCGCTTCTATTTCCAGGGTCACAGGTCCTCTGTCCTACGAGGTCTCCCTGGACGACGGTCGTGTCCTGCGTCGGCACATTGACCAACTCCACCCTAGGCGGGACCTTCCTGCTGAGTCTCCTGGGTCTTTTCCAGGGGGGGAGGGGGACCCCTTTGAGCAAAGGGAAGGGCACGAGCTGCTGCCCATCACCAATGATGGAGCCACAAACGGCACATTCCAAGATTCCGCGAGTGCCCCAAACAGGAATTCTAGGGGCTTATCCAACCACCAGGCATTCACGCCTACTCCAGCCAGGGAGTCGCTCCGGGGGCACAATCACTATTCACCTGCACAACACAGTACTCCAGTCAGGGAGGATACCCGGGAGCATCCAAATAAATCATACCCCGCAAGAGAGCTGGCACATAATCCCCAGAGTTGGCCTGACCTTACCCCAAGTCCTACAAAGGGGCAAACATACAGGGAGGTGGTCGAGGAACCAAGTCCCGACTACAACACCTCCAGCCCAAATCAGGGAGTAACTGAGTTTTGGGAAGGCACAGAAACCACACAAGCCCGGACATAGAACGGGGATCAGGGGATGGACAGCCTCCTGACAGGTCTTGGACGGACCTAGGAGGTTCTACAGAGACGCCCAACAGTGGCTATCGTTTAGAAGGGCCAGAGAGCCTACAGCTAGGCAGGTCAACCAGGTCACAAAGTGACAGAAGCCCTGGCCTGACGAGCCCAGTGGGCAAGCAAGCAGGCCAGGCATTGGGGCACAGTCCTTGGAAGGCACCAAGGCATGATAAGGGGAACAGGCATACGTCACCCCTCAGTCAGGGGACACCTGCCAGAGACCCAGAGCCTAGGAGGTCACAGAGAGCAAGGAAATCACCTAAATACTTAGAGGATTACATAACATTGCTGTCTAAACAGAGCCAGTAGAAGGGTAGGAACACTGGGGAGTATAAAACTGCATCAAGAAAATGGGTTGTATGTTGGTAGTAGTTTTAGCCCGGGGGAAAGGGGAGTTATGTCCCGAGCTTTGCAAATGGGCTCGGGGCGTTTGCAGGCGGTCCCGGGCAGGTGCAAGCTGCCCAGGACCAGACAGGCTGTCGCCAGCGCCTGTGCGCATGCGCGGGTGCTGGCGCGCGAAAAGTAACACATTGACCCGGGAAAGGCCTATATAAGAGGCCGGGAGTTTTGGGCGTTGCTGGAGCATTCAATCTGTAAGCTAAATGAAGAATAAAGCAATCTGAGAACTACAACTGCTTCTTGTGTCTTGCCATTTCGCGAGGGACTCAACACAGGGACTCTACCAACAAGAAACATTTTGCCAAATTCCCACTAAATAAGGCAGGAATTCATTGAGCAATGCTCTGTTTCATGTTGTATATTTGAGAGACTTTTGTATCTAGGTTTTCTGCTGGTTTCTCATCTTATAAACTTCTTTCACCCCTTCAGACAACACTTGGAAGGTTCCTACAAATCTTTAGCATGAATGGGGCCCTTAGCAAGATAGAAATTCTGGTTTCTGTGCAGTTCAAGTCATTATTTTGCACTGTGGTTAGTCAATTTATGAGAGTAGAGGCCCAGTAGTCCATATGTTGACAACTGTATTTAGATTTTGAAGTGTAAAGTTAGCATCATTATTATCGGTATTTCATGTTTATCTCTACTGAAAATGCTGACATATAGAACATAGAATAACAGGGAGGGGATCTTGGAGGTCTTCTAGTCCAACCCCCTGCTTGAGCAGGAAACCCTATATCGTTACTGACAAATGGCTGTCCAGTCTCTCCTTGAAAGCCTCCAGCATTGGGGCACCCACAACTTCTGAAGGCAATCCATTCCACTGGTTGGTTGTTCTCACTGTTAGAAAATTTCTCTTTAGTTCTAAGTTGCTTCTCTTCTCAGTTGGTTTCCATCCATTATTTCTTATTTTGTCTTCAGGTGTTTTGGAAAATAGTTCGACTCCTTCATCTTTGTGGCAGCCCCTCAAATATTGAAACAGAATCTGAATAAATATATCAAATATTTATTCAGATGTAGAATCTGGATAAATTTCCAGAGCCTAAAAAAGTAAAATAATTGCTGCCTTGTTGGAAGACTCTGCCCCAATTTATCTTTTTGATAAATTGCATGTTTTTTATTATGAGGTTTCAACTCGCTCTATGATAATGATTAAAACCAAATAAAGAAAGTGGTACATTTATGAGCAAATGGGTGAAAAGTCTTCTAGTAAACTGCTGATACAGTGCAGTTCAATAGGTGGATAGGCAAAAGTAAGTCTCGCTATTGGGAAACTGCCAATCTGGCAAGGAAGAAGGATCAAGGGGGGAGTTAGTCTTGAATTGTCGCACAGCGACAAGAAACGTAGGACTGATCCCACTTAAATTCTATGGGACTTTATCTCTTTGTTTCCAAGGAGAACAAAGCAACTCAGAGCAGTCTGGGGAGATTCCAGTATTATGGGTGGAATCCAATAAAATAGCCAACTTTAATCATTCACATGTGGATCTGTTTGCTTGTGCCTTGCTGGGATTCATTGGGGTTCTGGTGGAACAGTCACAGAATTTATGACTATTAGTCACAATAAGCCCATGATTTGAAGATGCAGTAGAGCTGTAAGTCATAGGCAAGGTGTTTCATATACCACTATATACATAATAAGGATGTTTACCTTTTGCTATTTTTTACTTGATTGCAGTAATTGAAAACAGCTATTAAACTGCAAAGCAGAAGGTCCTTTAAATGCCTGATTTACGGCAGGGATCAACATCTTTCTTCCTATCTCACCATTTTGAAATATCATTTTGAATGGTATTCTTTCACAGCAATCGCATACTGATGCTTCTAAGAACCGAAAAAAGTAACCAAGGAAGCATGGGGTGAAATAGGAAGTCTATCTCATTTGGTAGCATCAGGGAGGAGGTTTTTCACTTGTTAGGTTTTATCTTCATGTATTTGTGTGTGTTTTCCTGGCCCTAGTTTACTAGCATGTCTTCTTTGGTTACATGTCACCCAGAGAACTCCAGCCACTGAGCAAAGTATAACTGTATGTTTTTCTTCTTTGATGGGTTCTCAAAGGGATTAAACCCCAAAGAACTGCCTTTTAAAGACATGCTGGCTTCTTTTCTTTTTTATATTATGCAATAACCTGATCCATAGTGAAGTCAGAACAATAATTAATGTTCAGCTTTTCTTTATGCAACTGAGCTTGGTAATTATAAAGGATACTGAAAGTATTGAGAATCTGATTTGGAAAAAAAAATGTGATGCTACAATTAAGTGGTAACCACCTCTTTTTTCTAATCCTACGCAAAACCTGGGGCCAGTGAGAGTAAAAAAACTTAGAGGATATTTCTTTATGCTACTTCAAAATGTTTTGCATTGTTTGGAAATATGTTGGTTGTAGATCTCAATTCCTTATTCTACCCAAGAGAAGATATGGACATCCAGTTTATTTAAATCAGTTTTTTGCCATAACTCTTAATAATTAAATGATCTTTATTTTGATTTCCATTTTCAGCTTTCAATAGATAACTATGTAGTTGAGCACAGAAATATAAGTCCTTTTATGACTAAAATCAGCATCTATATGGAACACTAATCATATAGCAGTTTAAGCAGAATCTAGAAAGGAGAA
The DNA here is from genome assembly GCF_016545835.1 of Crotalus tigris. Classification (NCBI taxonomy): domain Eukaryota; kingdom Metazoa; phylum Chordata; class Lepidosauria; order Squamata; family Viperidae; genus Crotalus; species Crotalus tigris. The sequence continues at coordinate 86,620 of NW_024096617.1, read as the reverse complement.
TCATAAAATTATAGTTAAAAGAGCCATCTAGAGGTCAAAGTGATCATAGCCTCATTCTTAAATATTAGATAGAGAATAATATGGATGGAAAGCAGGAACCAAAACAAAACTACTAGTACAAAATAGTGTAGTTTGCCTGAGGTTACCATAGGTACTAAAGTGATACATCCTGGAATCCATTTGAGTGAATTTATACTTGTTAGAACCCTATTTTGTATATTTTATTCTCAGCTGTAGAGTGTGTTAGTGCTTTATTTTTGTTCTTCATTGATAGAGAGTATTACCAGTCTTTTACCTGAAAGCATAAGGAAACATAATAAAATCATTTCTAAAACCTGAGAATCAATATTCTATTTGAGTTGGGTAATTATTCCTTGACAATACACTTCATTAGAATAAATAGCTGACTGAAAATCACAAGATGCCTTGAGAATTACTTAGTATGCCTGAATATATTCATCCCAAATATCCAGTCTCCATGGCATATATCTAAGACTTAGCTTGAACTGCTGCTTCATCTCCCTTCCTTTGGCTCTCTGACAATAATTATTGGGAATTTTTGAGAGAATCAAGATACATTTTTGAGTACATCTGGCCCTATTTGATGGATTTGAGGAAATAATTCAGACAGGGGGGAGGGGGGGAGGAGAGAGAGAGAGAGAGAGAGAGAGAGAGAGAGAGAGAGAGAGAGAGAGAGAGAGAGAGAGAGAGAGAGAGAGAGAGAGAGAGAGAGAGCCTTCTTTTGCCTATCCTTTGGTCAAGTTGGAGAAGATGTAGTATGAATGTGACTCTCTTGACAAAATTATACTGAAAGTAGGCTAGTTTTTAGTTTTCCCTACATATGGTTTGCTATGTTATGTCCCAATATTTCATCCATTACCTTTTCAGTCCTATGTTTAACTTCATAAAGATTCTACATACAATGTTTATAGACTACCAGACCTGTTCCTTGAACCGTGTACTGGATTCTGCATGTTAAAAAAAATGAGGTTGAATGGGGCTCTAGAACTTTGGGTTGTGCAAGTCATCTAGCTCAGAGGTATCAAACTTGCAACATCACATGACGTGTTGCGATGTATCATGACTTTTTTTCCATTGCCAGCAATGGGGTGGGTGTAGTTTTGGCATGATGCATCTGTCCCGTGAGCCAGCAGTTTAACATTGCTGATCTAGCTCATTCCCAGCACTTCATATCCCCTTCTGAGTTGACTTGCCTAATATAAGCCAGGATTTATGCACTGTCAAAAAAGGAAAAGAGTCCTCTGAGATCTGATCCTTTTTCAATAAAGAACATAGTTGCTGTTGTTAATATTGACTTTATACATAGTCAACTTCCAATTCTCTCAACAATTTGAAGAATTCTGTGGCACTTCATATATTTTACAATTGTTCTCTTTAATATTAATGCAGAGAGATGTAGACATGTTGGTTAATTCATTTATTTCATGTACAATATTGTTATATTTGATCTTTTACATATATATGTTTTAAATACAGAAGATATGTTTGAGTCTGTTCCTCTATTGCGAAACAATAACTTTCAGTAATGTTGTCTTCATAGAAAAGAAATATTGCAGTTATCCACAACTAGGTCTGTTTTACTGATAATCAACTTATTAATAAAATGGTTACCAAGGACCCAAATGTTGGATGGTTACAAAATAGTTAGATTTATCAGAAACCGCTATCTTGTACAGGTAGTCCTTGACTTACAATGATTTGTTTAGTGACTGTTCAAAGTTACGATGGCAGTGAAAATTGTGACTTATGACTGTATTTCAATTATTACTACTTTGCAGCATCCCCATAATCATGTGATCAAAATTCAGTTACTTGGCAACTGGTTCATACTTGTGACTGTTGCTGTGTCCCAAGGTCATGTGATCTCCTTTTGCGACCTTCTGACAAGCAAAGTCAATGGAGAAATCAAGATTCACTTAACAACCGGTTACTAACTTAACAACCGCGGTGATTCATTTAACAACTGTGGCAAGAAAGATTGTAAAATGGAACAAAACTCACTTAATAAATGTTTCTCTTACTAGAAATTTTGGGCTCAGTTGTGGTTGTAAGTTCAAGGATTACCTGTATTAACAGAATAATTCAGTTTTGCATCTCCAAAGGGGGAAAAAAAACCCTTCTAAAAATAAGATTAACAAAAGATGCAACATCATCCATTATTCCAAACATGTATTGATCCATTTCAAGTTAGAGATAAAATACAGTACATCCAACACTTTAAACTTTTGTTTCACAAGGAAGAGTGACAGGTAGGGAGTAAGAGGAGCTAATCTCTCTCTGAAAGCAGAGCCCAGATTCCCACAGATACTGTATGATTTTGTTCTTCCTTTTTTACTTGTAATTGACAGGGGGAAGCAGACTGGACATGATGTAGACTTTCTGATTACTGTTCCAGGATCAAGACAGGAAGAGGAACTGTTACACACAGTGATTGATATCTGGAAGAAACAGGTAGGAGAAATTGTCTTGAGGTCACTGTTTTCACTAGTCTTTGCTTGATGTATATATATGTGAAGACATATATTTGCAGGCTAAATACTTTATCTGCTCCAATCAACACCACAGTAGTTATTTTTCAGTCTCACTTATTGGCTTCTGTTAATTTGTGAGTAGCTCTAGATAGAAAAAAAGTGCTAATTACTTTCTGTACATCTATTCCCAGGCCATAGATATTTAATTGTTCTTTTGTTTGCTAGAATGACCAGGGGATTCTCCTCTGAGGTTGATGCATATTTATTCCTACCTGAAGTTAATTTTGAGAACAAGCTCCAGTTGTATAACAATATGCCCTGATTCTGTTTTCCATGATTTAATGATTTCATTTATTAGGTTTTCACACAGCAAAGAACAGAACTCACACACTCTCTTTCCACTTGCACTCCCACACATACACATATGCGTGCATGGGTGTGAATGAGCATGCAGAAATATGCATATCAGTGCACACATGGTAGATATAAGAAGAGTTACTCAAAATATACTATTAGGCTTTGAATCTATGAAGGAATCAAGCAGCAGTAGTTCATGAGAGAGATGTAATAAATATAGAAATGAAAATTGCTATCAAAGTATATTTTCTTTTACTGATCTATCACATGAGGCAGCAAGATGTCTTGAATGTAAGTTGACCTGAGCAGTTCCTGGTCAGTGGCACCTTAGGTAAGGCTTCCAGTCTTTGATTCTTTCATGGAAGAGAAAAATTCATTTATTTATAGGTTATTTCTGTCCTACATTTCACCCACGTAGTGAACCTGATTCTTGCTTCCTGATTTATAAGACGGTAAGGCTGCGAGATAGATGAGGCTGTGAAATGATGATTGGCCCAAGTCAGCCAATGAGCTTCAGGATAATAAGGGGATTTGAGCCCTAATATAGAGCTGTAACTAGGGGGAAAAATAAAGGTTGATAATAATTAGATACCTGTCAACAAAATATATATTGCTCCTAGCTGTGGCCCGATATCATGACATGAACTACCTTTCTATTAGTGTATTGAAGTCATGAGTGCTAAGCCAGTCATTATAAGAGCCTGGATCCCTCCACATAGTTCTATCTCCTCTGGAAACTATCATAACATATGTATTTTTGTATGTGTTTATAATTTCTGAGTGTATACAGATAGTCCTCAACATATGACCACAACTGAGCCCAACATTTCTGTTGTTAAGTGAGACATTTGTTTAAGTGCATTTTGCCCCATTTCTTGCCACAATTGTTAAGTGAATCACTGCAGCTATTAAGCTGCTAATCTGGCTTCCCCACTGATTTTGCTTGTCAGAAGGTCGCAAAAGGTGATCACATGACCTTAGGACGCAGCAAATAAATATGAACCAGTTGCCAAACATCTCAGTTTTGATTGCAAGATCATAGGGATGCTGCAAAGGTCATAACTGTGAAAAACAGTCATAAGTTTTTAAGTGCCATTGTAACTTTGAATGGTCACTAAACAAACTACTGTAAGTCGAGGACTACCTGTATTTGATCTTCCTATTTATTCAAAGGCAGCTGATAACAATAAGAAAATGTAAACTATAGAAAAAAATGATTATAGATAATCCTAGACTTTCATTATTAAGTGAGTTACACCCAATTTTATGTCCATTTTTGGAGTATTTGTTAAAGGAATAACATGGTTGTTAGGTGAATCCAGCTTCCATTGACTTTGCTTGCCAGCAGATGCCTGGAAAAGTTGCAAATTGCAATTACCTGACCCTGGGGTATGACAACCATCATAAATACATAGTGGTTGCCAAATGCCCAAATTTCAATCAATCAATCAATCAATCAATCAATCAGAATAGAACTGGAAGGGACCTTGGAGATCTTTTAGTCCAGACCCCTGCTCAAGCAGGAGGTCCTATACCATTTCAGATAGGTGGTTGTCCAGTCTTTTCTTAAAAACCTCCACTGATGAAGCACCCACAACTTTTAAAGGCGAGCTGTTCCACTGGTTAATTGTCCTCACTGTTAGGAAGTTTCTCCTTAATTCCAAGTTGCTTCTCTCCTTAGTTTCCATCCATTACTTCTTTTCTTGCCTCTGATGCTTGGGAAAATAAGTTGACCGCCTTTTCTTTGTCTCAGCATCTCAAATACTGGACTATTGCTATCATATCCCCCCTAGTCCTTCTTTTCTCTAGACTGGCCAAACCCAAATCCTGCAGCCCTTCTTCATATGTTTTTGTCTCCAGGCCATTAATCATCTTAGTTGCACTTTTTCCAAAGCTTCAACATATTTTTTGTAATGTGGTGACCATAACTGGATGTAATATTCCAGATATGGCCTTACTAAGGATTTATAAATCATGTCATTGTGGGGATGCTGTGATAGTTGTAAGTATTGGGTTGGTCCTAAGTAATTTTTTTCAGTGCCATTGTCACTTTGGACAGCTGCTAAACTAATCTTCCTAAATCAAGGAATGCCTCTACGAATTAAAATTAAAACCAGTCATGTAACTAAGAAAAAGCTTTGTGAAATAAATGTATTATTCCTTAATACAAGGAAAGTGGGAGTCAAATTTATTTCTTAGGGAGTGTATTCCTTTGTCAATACAACATTTTACATTCTGCATAGTATTGATTACTTGCAGCCTGTGGAGAAGACAAAACTGTAAGATCGACCTCTTTAATCTGATGTTATTCTATGAGATGCAACTAATATTTTGATAGAGCCTATATGTTTAAACTCCTGGGGCAGGATGGTTCAGCTGTTAAAGATGCCAAGCTTGTCAGCTGGAAAGCTAATAGCTCAGTTTTGAGACCCAAGTACCGTGCAACACAGTGAGCTCCTGTTCCTTGCCCTAGCTCCTCCCCACCTACCACTTTGAAAGCTTGCAAATGAGAGTAGATTAATAGGTACCACTTTGGTGGGAAGTAACAGTGTTTCCTGTGCCTTTGGTGTATAGCCATGGTGGCCACAAAGGGTCTTTGGACAATGCTACTTCCCTCGGCCAAGAAATGGAGATGAACACTGTTGTGTCCTGAGCCTGCAAATGCAGGCTCGGGACGTTGCAATGGTCCCGGGTCTTGCAGAAGCTGCCCGGGACCAGACTGAGTGGTGCCGGCTTTGTGCGCATGTGCAAGGTGCAAAAAATGCCTGACTACGTTGCCATTGTGTCCGGGGATTTGGGCATATAAAAGGAGGCCTGCATGCCTTTGCTCATTGTTGGAGTTTTGACTAAAAGCACAATAAAGAGTTGTTCTGCAGAAATGTGTCTTCATCCTTCACCTTCGCTTCAAGGACTTAACACTGGTGACAAGGGTGGGATCATTCACAAGATAAATAGAAGGAAGCTATAAGACTCACCCAAAGAAGTCCTGAAGAGGGAAAATGGCGTTAAAGTCAGCATCCATCCTGCCAGTACAGCATTGCTGGAGGGTGAGTTTGGCTGAAAGACCCTTTCCCTGAAGAAGCGAGTGGTGAAGTGCAAGCTACAATGACGAAGATCGGCCGCTTATCAGAGTTCGACGTCTCACACCCGGAAAGATGGGAATCATACGTTGCGAGGGTGGAGAACTATTTCAGAGTCAACCAAATTTGAGAAGATGGGTTGAAGCATGCCACCTTGTTGTGTGTATGTGGACAAGAGACTTTTGAGATTGCAGAAAAACTAGTGGCCTCTGCCTCTCTGGAAGGTGTAACATACACGGATTTAAAGAAGCTTCTAAAAGAGCATTTCCAGCCCAAGTTGTCTATCATTGCTTGGAGGTACACATTTGAACAAAGGGATCAGAAGGCACGTGAATCTGTTAAGGACTTTATTGCGGCCTTGAGATGAGCAGCCAGACTGTGTGAGTTTAAAGATTTGGAAGAAAGGCTGCGCGATCATTTTGTATGCGGTTTAAGGAATAGAGACTTACAGCAAAAGATCTTCACTGAGGAAGATGTCTCTTTCCAAGATGCTCTGCGAGAGGTTACAGCAGAGGAAGCAGCAGGAGGGGCATTAAAGAATATGTGGCCCACCAGAAGCTCTCCGGGGACCGTCGCCATCCACCAGGAGAACGTGCAAGAAGAGTCGGAAGAAGTTCCTGAAGATGAGGTGGACAAGCTTTACCAGGCAGCTGGAAGGAGACAGAAAGAACGCACAGAAAAGGCTTCAATGGCCCTTCAATACTTCGGGTGCGGAGGACGCCACAAACGAGCTGACTGCCGGTTCCGTTCCGCCATTTGCAGAGCATGCGGCAGGCAAGGCCACATCGCATCCATCTGTTTGGGTCGTCAGAAGGTACAACCTAGAGAAGAATTGCATCTGAAAGGTACCAGGGTCCCCAGCCAAAATAGGGTGGGTTTCTGCACAACACGCAGAAGTGTTCTAAGGACAGGCACACATAAACTCTAAAGAAGAAACTGTCCCTTAATGTAAGGTTGCATGGAGTTCCTTTATCCATGGAATTGGACACTGGGTCCGCTCTTTCCATAATTTCCCTCAACACATTCAGGAAGATTTGTAGCAGCAGTGGCCTTCGAGTTAAACTCAGGCCATCCAACGTGCTACTCACAGACTCAGAATTCTAAGGTGTGTGTTAAAGGGGAGGCCACCTTTAAGGTACAGTACAGTGATTTTGAGGATGTATTGGTTGTTGGGGGTGAATGTACGAGTCTTATTGGACTCGATTGGTTTGAGGCTCTGGGAATCCAGGTCATGGGGCTGCATCATTTGCAAATGTTAAATCTTGCAGAAGTCTGCAAGGAATTTGCAGATGTGTTTAGTTCTGAGCTTGGATCCTATAAGGGGCTTCCAGTTTCATTACAATTAGATCCTTCCATAACACCCATTAGGGTCAAACCTAGGAGGGTACCTTTTGCCCTCAAAGGCAAGACTGATGCTGAACTGGACAAATTGCTCCAGCAGGGCATCTTAGAACCTGTAGATTCTAGTCCTTGGGAAACCCCCATAGTAACGCCTCTTAAGGCTAATGGGGACATACGTATATGTGCAGATTACAAGTGCACACTAAACAAGGCACTGCAGCAACACGCTTATCCAGGACGTGTAGTAAGTCACATTCTGGCTTCCCTAAAGGGGGGGCTCATTTTTATGAAACTTAACCGGGCACAGGCCTATCAACAGTCGCCTTTTGATGAGGCAGCTGCTGAAGTCAGACAATTGTAACCCATAGAGGAGCTTTTAAAGTAAAGAAATTGCAATTTAGGGTGAATGTGGCCCCTGGCATATTCCAAAGTGTCATAGAGAACACATTGAGGGGTATTCCTGGAGTCTGTCCATATTTTGATGATGTCCTCATTGCAAGGGAATCATCTCAAAACTTGGCAGAGAAATTAAGGGCTGTCTTGCTTCGTTTTAGAAGAGCAGGCCTTAAGTTAAAAAAGGACAAGTATAAGATAGGAGTCAATTCTACCTGTTTGCATTGCCTGTGATGCTTCTCCATATGGAGTAAGGGAAGTTCTTAGCCATCTGATGGCTAATGGGACACAGGTCCCTGTGGTTTATTATTCCAGAACCCTGTCTTCTGCAGAGCGTAATTACACTCAGATTGACAGGGAAGTGCTGGCCATTGTGGCTGGCATTAAGAAGTTTCATGATTTCATATACGGCCGCCACTTCATGGTCTACACTGACCATAAGCCACTGCTGGGGTTGTTTACCAAGACCAAACAGACCCCAGCAAAGCCCTGACCTACTGATCCTGGCAGGCGAGCAGGTAGGTTAGGCAACAACACCAGGGTCTCCTGAGGCATGTGGGCAGCAATGTCCTGGCTCACCCAGCCTGGTGGGTAAGGAAAAGGAACCAGCAAACTCTCCCGGTCCGAGGAGGTCACAAAGGGCCAAGTGCCCTCCCAAATATCTTTCTGACTTTGTGAAGTTGCTGTCCAGCCACCAGGGGTACTACCCTTAAGGTTATTAGTTAATAATGTATTTTGTTTTACTTATGATTTTGAGTGTCTTAGTTGACAATACAAGGATAGAAACTTGTGGGTGGAGACAACCTCAGGCACTCCCTTCCATGCTTGACTGTAAGGAAGTTTGACACTCTTTCCAAAAATAAGAATACTGAAGTGTCAAGATTGTTCCAAGCTAGAGGGGAGGGGTGTTGTGTCCTGAGCCTGCAAATGCAGGCTTGGGACGTTGCAATGGTCCCAGGCCTTGCAGAAGCTGCCCGGGACCAGACTGAGTGGCAATGGCTTTGCGTGCATGCACAAAGCACGAAAAGTGCCTGACTACGTTGCCAATATGTCTGGGGATCTGGGCATATAAAAGGAGGCCTGTGTGCCTTTGCTCGTTGTTGGAGTTTTGACTAAAAGCATAATAAAGAGTTGTTCTGCAGAAATGTGTCTTCATCCTTCGCCTTCGCTTCAACGACTTAACAAACACCATGTCCTACAGTCAGACACAATTGGATAGGGAAATCTTTGCCTTTTTTAAAAAAAAACCTTTTTAAAGGTTTTAACATATGCATGGGTGTTAGGAATCCTAGAGTAACTACACCTTTCATCAGCCAGTGAATACTAAAGCATGCCATAATATGATGCATTAAAAATTCCCAAACCCTAAAGTAGTTAATTTCAAGCTTCTATTTTTGCTGGATGTAATACATCCCTTTCTCCCAGAGCATTGTTTTCTGGACGGCTATGAAAATGGCTGAGCCAACTTAAACATTTTGGACTATTGTTTCGTAAAACTCTTCCCATTTTTCTTCAGCTTTGCCTCCCATTGTCTCTTAAATGATGGTTCATTTGATATAATTAACTGGCATACTTATCCTTCAAAATAAAAGCATAATGCCAAGCTGTTTTGAATGCAGGAAGAAAAATAGGTTATCTATTTTTCAAAAAATGAACAAGACACGTGTATTCAGATGATTCAAATTATCTTTATGGTCTAACAATATATAGCATTTTGTTGCAGTTGCTGTAAATAGGAATGTCTATAATTTGCTGATTTACAGTCATTCATGCAGTTAAAAAAAAATCCAATCGACTTTCTGAATCAAAAAAGAAAATCACCGTGAATCATCTAACTGAATCGTTTTGAAAGTTTCTGAACATGTTTTAGAATTCTGAATCCAATCAACCCAATTCAGTGATATGATGCCAACATCCAAGTTGTATTTCATTGTTTTTTCTGAATCAATTTAATTTCTCAATTTGATTTTCTGAATTTAATAGACTACCTGAATTAGATTTTGCAAAATAAGTCAGAATACCTATGGATGTTTTCTTGATAAGAAATAATTTTTATGTACAGCTCTGGAAGAGGTTGTGTGGACAAGTAGCAAAATTTAATACTGAAAGAGAGACAGAGAGAAAGCTACCAGCTAAAGAGTGAAAATGCAATCACTTAGAGCAGGGGTCCCCAAACCCCAGTCTGTGGACCAGTACAGGGGTGGGGCATGCCAGCAACCGGTCCGCACAAACAAGCAAAGCCCCATATATGGGATGCAGGCAGCATACAAAACCATGCACCTTCCGGTCTGCGGAAAAACCTCTCTCCATGGAACCGGTCCCTGGTGCCCAAAAGGTTGAGGGCCTTTGACTTAGAGTGTCTTAGGAGATTTCTGTGATCCATGATATCTGATAGTTGTCCGCATGCTGTTTGTTCCATTTTTCCCTTGTTTATATATTTTGTTGTTTGTAAATCATTGTTGTGAATCTGATGTTCTCTTAAGGTAGTGGAGCATACAGTAGCTGCCATCTTAAAAACCAAAATAGTCACCAATTAGACTGACTGAGAAGGTAAGATTGTAGCCCAAAACATCTGAAAAGAGGCCATTTGGGGAAGTCTTATAGATTTCTGATTTCTAAGTTGACTGTAAGAGGTTATCTGGTGATCTGGGGACAAATCTGCAAATTTTGAGCCTGTTTTTTTTTAAGGTTCTCCTATTTTGTAACTTAAAGAGATGAATAAAAATGGGAAACTTTTAAGAGGAAAACTAGACCCAATTCATTTTTTTTTTAAAAAATCCCAAATAACTCCCATGTCACCACTGTGGGGGCATGTTTTGTACTGGATTTAGGGCTTTTAAAAATGGGAATGACAGATTAGTGTGCTTCCATTCTCACCATTAACTTCCCCTTGCCAAAGTATGGGTGAAATTGTCCTTGAAAATGTGGATGCTTTTTAGGAAAGTTTATGGTAGTTAGGTGAATTGTCTATCTCCTAGAGGCCTTCTGCTCCATTAACTGGACCATTTTGCCCAGTATTTCAGCGGCATACTGGGATATGATATTGGAATCTTCACATGGTTCATGGATTATATATTGCCCAACTCTTTTGCAGGTAGACCTGTGGTGATAAAAATCAAATCTGCAAAATATGCCCAGCTCAGATATTGTTCCTGGAACTTTTGACTGGTGTACGTAATTTACAATAGTATTATCATGTATTGTGAATAGAGTAACTATTGGTATTTAAAACTGTTATTTCCAAATGTCTGAATCATAGTTTTAAGATGTCTTCAGTTCTGGAGAATAATTATATAACTTTCTGAAAAGAAAAGAGACACTTCAGTATTGTCAGTTCAGGCATCTTTTGTCCTTCTTTTTTCCAATACATCATGTCTCAGTGGGGATCTTTGTATCTTTTTGCTCCTGCCTCTCTTAAATGACTGATAAGACTCTACTTGATTGAAAAAAATCCACTTTTGTTGACGATCCTGTATGCCCTATCAATAGTCAAGGATTTATCAGTATCTATTATGTCACCTAACTAGAAGGAAATTCATATGGATAATTCTCCCTTCTCATATACAACCTTTCTCAGTTTCCTCTTAGAATCACTTTTTAAAATAAATAGTATTTTGAATATTGAAAGTTTCCAGTTCCTCCAGACACTTGGCCTCTCCTTCATTGAAACTTACTACATCTGAGAGAAGCCAGCTACTTGTCTCAAGAGATAAAGCTGGCATTTCAGCTTTCTGTGTCCAACGTTATTCTCTCGCATTCCTTAATTTGAATCTGTCTACAGTGGGTTCACTGCTAGTGCTAAATCAACTCACAAATCAGTCTTGTACTCTTTAAAAAAGTTGCTCGGAATTGTCATTATTCAGATCACTACCTTTTTTTTTTTTGGTATCTTATCTATCTTGGTGGTTCTTAACAAATTTCTCAGCTATTTTTTTCTGCTGAGCATGCACAGTTTTTGAGAGACAAAGAGAGCACTTAAGTAAGTCTCCCAAATTTTATTATGTCCTAAAGGTATCTTTCACTGCCTAATATCAGAGATCTACTTTTTATTCTGAATCAGACTTTTTAAAATAGCTTGGGTCTTGCTGTCTTCCTTGCTTCTTATTGCCAGTTTGGTCTACTGGTTAAGGCACCAGGCTAGAAACAGAGAAGTCCTGCCTTAGGCATAAGAGACAACTGGGTGACCTTGGGCCACTCACTCTCTCTCAACCCAACTCACCTCATGGGATGATTGTAGTGGGGAAAGTAACAGGTGGAAGGTGTGTTGGTGGATATGTTTGCCACCTTGAGTTATTTGTAAAAATAGCATATAAACAAACAAATACACCTGCCTTCCTACTGAACATTATTAGATATAATTTGTTTTATTTTCAATCCTCATCCAGGGAAATGTTTTACATTTTTCAATATTAAAAAAATGAACCATAAAGCTGCCATGCTGCAAAGTGATACTTAAGTCTTACAGTACCATTTTTTATTTCCAAGCTCAGCAAAAGAATCATTATAATAAAATAGAAATGACAGATAGCTAGCAGTACTCAAAATAAAGAAAAGGGCTAGTTGGAAGATGTAAGGGAACGCTATGGTAGTGGTGTATTGATGGAATATTCTACCTGTGCCATGTGCCAGGATGTTGGTATTTTAGAGTGGGATGTGTATGAGCAACAGAGACACTTTATGCAATGTTTATTTTGCCTGAATTTTCTAGGCAAATAGAATATAAGATTTGTTAAAATGTCTTTGTGTGTTCAAAAGGAATATTTTGAAAGTTTATTCAGAGTTTCATAAAACAAAGACAAGTAATCTCTTTTGCCCTTTTGGTGTCACCATTATACCTTAAGAAGAATTAGCATGGCTGAGCATCCCAATTCTGTTCCTCTTTACAGAGAAGAACTGCACTCTTCTATTCTTGCTCAAATTGTACAAGAAACGTATCAATGAATGACCATTAGAACTTCAGGAGACACCCAAACCTGTTTGTGTAGGCTAGTCACAGCCTATGGTAGCAGCCATTTTATGTGAGGTACCATGACAAATTCTCAAAATTTCAAATCTGCCATTGCTTCACAAAGGTTCAGGATGTTTATCCAACACATTTTTCAGCCTGCAATATGAATGATCATGTTATTGTACTTTTTAGTCCAGTGTTGCCTACACATAGAGAAATAGGGAATTAGCTTAATTGAGTCACTAAACTGACTGAATACAGCCATTGTGAAGTTAAAGATGGTATAAAACATCAATTAAAATAAGAGTAAATCAAGGTCTGTAATGAAGGTCTCTGACTGAGGTTGTTGTGAAAAACATTTCCATTCAAAATCCATCTCGCAGTGATTCTGAAGTGAGATCTACAGATTGTCAAAAGAAGAACTGTATATCTAAGCAACTACTAACTAGGATATTTCCCAATTATATTGGAAATGCATGCAAAACAACTTTATAAGCTTCATTTTAAACATTTCCTACAAGATAAATAAACAAAGATTGTTATATTCATTGTGGCACAATTGCAGTACTTTCTCCACAACATCAGTTTTTATTCTTCTTCTTCTTCCCATTGCATTGCCCACAAGTCTGCTCAGAAAAAGGCTGAGTTTGCCTTCTGCAAAACATGATTGACTAAAGCCCATTATATGTTACAAGGAGAATATCTCATTATGTTTTCAAACACAACAGTACAATAACAGAATAACAGAGTTGGAAGGGACCTTGGAGGTCTTCTAGTCCAAACCTCTGTTCAAGCAGGAAACTTTATATCATTTCAGAGAAATGGTTGTGCAACCTCTTTTTAATGATGGGTAAATTCTTTCCATGGATAAATTCTTTCCATGGGTAAATATGGTCCAAAGGTGGAAATCCAGAATGTGCAATATCAAAATAGAAAGGGGCGTTGTCTTACTTGAACGCCTTTTCTCAGCATGATGATGGAGAATCCACGGATGGGTTGTCTTAATCTATCTGCTCCAATTAGACTAAGTCTGAAATTTAGTACCGCCCCCTCTGTGCCAACTGCACCCCAGTTTTAGGCTAAGGCGATACCCAGACTTTAGTCCGACGCGTCTGAACAAATGGGGACCAGGCCAACTGACCTAATGGGAGGGAGTGGATTCTCCATCATCATGCTGAGAAAAGGCGTTCAGGTAAGACAACGCCCCTTTCTCCAGCATGATTGGATGGAGAACCCACGGATGGGACATACCAAAGCCCTGTGTTCCTAGGGTGGGGAATTAGATTGGGCCTGGGTCCCATCCAACGTTAATGTGTGTTCTAGAACCTTGCGGTCAAATGAAGCCGTAGAAGAGGCATATATATCCATCTTGTAGTGACGGACAAAGGAAGAGAGCGATGCCCATGTTGTTGTTCTACAATTTCCCTCTATGGAGGCCTGATTAGACCAGGCAGCTGTAGCAGCTGTGCCCAGGTGGAATGGGCCGTGAAATGCCTAGAAGCTTGCAGTGACTGAGACTGGTATGCCAGAGAAATACAAACTCTAATCCACCTGCGTATTGTGGTTGAAGAAACCTTCTGATCTGGTGATGAAGGGTGAAAGGACACAAACAGAGCCTCTGTTCTGTGGAAAGATGAGGTTCTCTGTATATAACAATATAAGCCCTGCGCACATCCGATTTGTTCCACTGAACCTCTATGTCATTAGATGGGTTAGGACAGAAGTCCGGCAAAACCATTTCCTGAGATCTATGATACAAGGACTTGACCTTAGGCACGAAGGAGGGGCCTAGCCTAAGGGTTACCCTGTCCTTATGGAAAGTACACAGGTCCTTCCTCACTGAAGAGCAGCCAGTTCAGAGATCCTTCTGGCTGAAGTTACAGCAACAAGAAATGCCATCTTCATCGATAACTGTTTGAACAAACCAGTGTCAATAGTTCAAAGGGTGCGAAACAAGAGCCTATAAACCTGATGAAGATCCCACGAGGGGTATCTATGTACAGTTGATGGTCTGACGTTGTTAGCTCCTTTTAAGAAGGAGCATATCATAGGGTGATGTGTTAAGGATTCATTGCCGCAGGAAATAACTGTGGCAAGTGATGCTACCTGCCTGCGGATGGTGCTTGTGGAAAGCCCTTTGTCTAGACCATCCCTCGGGAACTCCAAGATAACTGGCATTGAAACCGCCAAAAAGTCAACACCAGTTACAGGAGCCTCTCCACGTGGCATCGTATATTCTATTTGTCGAGGGTCGCCTGGATTGCTGAATCATAGCTATGACCTTCAATGAATATGAGTCTCAGCCTAAGGCCTGCCTCTCAAGTGCCAGACAGTTAACTGGAGCCATTGAGGGTCTGGATGGCATAGTTCCCCCTGAATGTGGGAGATGCGATTTGCTGGGATCCTCCATGGAGGGGATGCGGAGAGCTCCATCAGGTCGGCGACCAAGAGCGTCTCGGCCAATGCGGCGCAACCAGGAGGACCTCTGCTCGTTCACGAAGGATCTTCCTGATCGTGGCAGGAAGAAACGGCAGAGGAGGGAAGGCATAGAGCAGTTCCCTGGGCCAGGGACTGCGGAGCGCATCTGTTCCCTCCGCTGATGGAGGTGGGAACCCGGAAAGGAATCTGGGAAGTAGTGAGTTGGTGGGGGAGGCAAAAGGTCTAAGGTTGGGGAACCAAACCTGTCCACGATCTCTCTGAACACCTTCGGATCCAGCTGCCATTCGGAATGGTCCACGGTTGCTCTGCTCAGTGAGTCTGCCTGCTGGTTGGTCACTCCGGATATGTGCTCCGCTCTGATGGAGGCAAGATTCAGTTCTGCCCAGGACCCCAGCAATTTGGCCTCCTGCATGAGAGGCCTGGACCTTGTCCCCCCTTGTCTGTTGATGTGGGCCTTGGCTGTAATGTTGTCGGTTAAAATCAGGACATGTTGGCCCTGTACTATATCGGTGAATCTCTTTAGGGCCATATGTATGGCTCTGAGTTCCAGCCAGTTTATATTGTTCCTTAGGTCCTGTTTGGACCACCGACCTTGAGCCCAGTGTGTGTGGAGGTGTGCCTCCCACCCAAACAGGCTTGCATCTGTGGTAATGGTAATCCTGTCTGGTTCTAATACTGCTCCCCGTGACAGCGCCGGGGAGTCCCACCATTGAAGGGAGTTCAAGTCTCTGAAATGGAAGGAGAAGCCATGTAATTCTCTGGCATGGAGGCGTGCCCACGGCACAATTTGCCCGCAGGACACCATCTTCCCCAGTAGCTGTGATAGGGAGGCCAATGTGACTACTCTGGCCCTTTGGATCCGACGTACAAGAGTCTGAATAGAGTTCCTTCGGTCCTGAGATAGGTAGACCGTACAATTGTCCGTGTCTATAACAGCGCCCAAATGGAGGAGCCGGGTTGTTGTATGACTTTTCTGGAAATTAACAGAAAACCCATGCTCCTGAAAGACCTTGATGGCTAGGGCGAGGTCTGACTGAGCGTTTCGGAATGATGATGACTGAATTAGTATGTCATCTAAATAGCATTGAATTCTGATTGGAATTTGTCTAAGGTGGGCTGCGAGCACTGCCAGTACCTTGTAAATACCCTCGGTGTCGATGAGAGGCCAAATGGTAGGGCTCTGTACTGGTAGTGGGCATAGCTGAATCTGAGGAATTTGCGGTGGTTAGGAAACATGTCTCAGTTAGGTCTATTGAGGTAAGAAAGTCACCTTGCCTGATGCTGGCCAGGATTGATTGAAGTGGTTGCATCTTAAACTTCTTATACCTCAAGTAAGGTTTAGACCTTTCAAGTCTAAGATTGCCCTCCAGCCCCCCAAGTCTTAGGGATGACGAAGAGGTTTGAGTAAAACCTTCGTCCTTCTTGGTCTTGTGTACTGGTTCAATTGCTCGTATTTGTAATAAATGAGCTATGGCCTCTGACATAAAGTCAGCCCTGGACCTGCTCGTTGGGATAGGGCAAGAGCGGAATTTGTCAGGTGGTTGAGAACAAATTCTAGTCTCAAACCTTGCTGACAGTGTCTAACACCCATGCATCTGTAGTGATGGCTGTCCAAGTGCTGGAATAAGGGGCCAGCCGGCATCTGTAGTGGTGACTGCCCAAGTGCTGGAATAAGGGGCCAGCCGGCTTCCTATGGGAAGTGAGACTGTGAGATCACTTGCCTCGTTTAGAGGAACGGCCCCTCAGCCTTGAAGGGGCCGCTTGGCCTGGATCTGTGGTCTGCTTCTGCATGCTGAACGATCCTGCTGTCGTTCTTGTCTCTGAAAGGAATAGAGGGATGCCTGGGCCCAGTCCCAGGATGGAGCTGGTCGAAAGGCAGCCTCCTGTAACTGCTCTGTGACATGAGTTAACCAGAGTTTTACGTTTGTCCTTACCTTCAGTTAAGTATGGTTCTAGTGCCTTACCAAAGAGATGTCCACCTGTGTAAGGTTTAGAGGCCAGACGCCACTTGGTCTTGGTGTCTGCTCGCCAATTCCTGGGCCAAAGGAGCCTTCATGCTGAGATGTCTGCAGCGATGGTCTGGCAGTGTATCTAGCCATGTGCAGAGAAGCGTCGGCTAGGTACTGGAATGTAGCCACTAACTTACCCAGATTTTGGTGAGCTCTGAGCTGGTCCGGAGGGATCCTGTCCTAGAGCTCACGTAACCCAAGGGCTGAAGCCCTGGCGAAGAAGGCCATGGACGTTGCTGCCCTTGTTGCCCAGGCTGATGCCAGATGGGAACTACGCAATGCGGAGTCAATCTTTGTATCCTCCGCCCTAAGTGTCTCATTTATGTCCCCAGGGATGTTAGCATTGGGAAACAATGAGTTCAAGGCTCATCAATCTCAGGAATCTCCAATAGGGAGGCCAGAGAACGGGCAACATTGAATAATGTTCCCTCTACTGCACCGGGGCTTAAGAAGGATCCTAAGTTCTCCCATTGTTCTTGAACTATATTCAGAAAAAGGGGAGGGCAGGGAATATTGTTCTGCGAGACTGAGGGCTTGGTGTATATGGCGTGGGGACCCTTGGACGTTGTAGGTGGGGTCTCCTGTTCTTGGGGGAGGTTTGCAGTAGTGCAGGCCCTGAGTAGCAGGGAATTAAAGAATGAATGGTCAAAGAGACCGACAGGAGGGGTGGGGTCAGAGGGAGTGATGCCCTCGTCCTCAAACAAAATCAGGCCAGATTGTTCAGCCCCTGTAGATTCCAAATCCGATGAGGGATCCTCCATCAAATCTGGAGATTGTGGATGATACGTGGCCTGGGGGGGTGGCTGTGGGTGTTGGAGGCCATAAACTGAGCCACAGCCTGGGCTATCATGGACTGAAGGAGGTCCAGGTTCAAGGCCTGGTTCTCAGGAGGGCGAAGCCCTGCTGCAGTCGGGGTGAACATGGCCTGGGGTCCTGGGGTGTCCTGGTTGGTTATGCCCCTCCCTGGGTTCACTCTTGTGGTTAAATCTAATTGGGGAATTCCCCTGGGGGGAGACCAGGCCCCTGGGGCTGAGGCACAATGTGAGGAAAGGGGTTCAAAAATAGACCTTCCCATCGTGCCTGTCAGATCTGGGGAGGCCGCTCTCAGTCTTTGGCACTCTTCCTCTCTCTGTGGCTCCCTGCTTGGCTGGGCTCGCTTGATGGTGCTCTTTCCACTTGCCTCTGTTTGGCGTCTCCTCTTGGCCGGCTCGCTGTTTTTCTCTGCCATGATGAGTTGCTCTGGTCTCAACCTTGGCAAAACGCCCCCCCCTCGGCGCTGTACTTCACCAAGGGAGTCTACAGAGATACTTCAGCCCGTGAGGGGGGTGGGCGGGGAATTAGTGGGCACCGCGTCCCTTGGGAGTGAGCAGGCCCTCCCCGGTTGAAACTGCTCTCTCGAAGAGCTTGCCACCGATGATCGAATACTGCCTTCAGGAGAACGCTCCAGGCAGTCTGGGCCTCAGCCACACACAAAATGGCCACCGAGGGCTTCAGCCACCCACAAAATGGCTGCTGAGGCTTTCAGCCACACACAAAATGGCCGCCGAGGGCTTCAGCCACACACAAAATGGCCGCCGAGGGCTTCAGCCACACACAAAATGGCCACCGGGAGGTAATTCAAAATGGCGGCCACCAAATTCGTGCCCCAAAAAACGGCCGTTGGAAGAAGGCCTTGAGGCCTAGGGCCTAAGCTGCAACGAGCCCTCGTTCGGGTGAATCGCCTGGGCTCCTAATGCAGCTGGTGGCATATGATTAGGCCGGGCTGGGAAGCGCTGAGATGGTCCGAGGCCTGATAGGCCTACCCGGCTCCGAAAAATTGGGCCGCGCCCAAACTCTCACCTGCTTCCCTGCTGGGGCCGAGGGACCTGGCAGTCGGAAGATCGTCAGAGCAGCGCCTTTCGAAAAGGTTTGATCTTGATGTCCCTAACTGAGGGAAAAGAAACAAGGGAAAAGTTCCCCCCCCCGGAGGGAGAGGATTGTGAATCTGTCAGCCTGATTAGGCTTCAGACTGGGATGATTGATCTTTCTTCTATATATAATCAATTCTGAATCAAACAATAAATAATAAATAATAGCCTGAGCTAAGTAAATAAATAGAATTAAACAGTCTTCTGCTCCAGGAGCGAAGACAAAACGCGTCTTAGAGCAAAGAGATTAAGTCTAAAACTGGGGTGCAGTTGGCACAGAGGGGGCGGTACTAAATTTCAGACTTAGTCTAATTGGAGAAGATAGATTAAGACAACCCATCCATGGGTTCTCCATCCAATCATGCTGGAGAATGGTAGACCATCCAAAGGGGCGAGAAAAATAAGATAATGCTCTTTTTGTGTTGGGTTGGGATCCTCACAAGTTCCAAACATGTGATCCAGAGTCCAATTTCTAGTAGCTAATATAGATTTTTATCATCTCAGTCCTAAATAGCATAGCTGAAAGTACTTGCTGTTGAGAATTATTTAAAAAAAAAATCAAAATCAAAAAGTGAACCAAAGAAGTATACTTTTCTAGCCTTTTGAGGAGCTGAACAAAACAAAGCATCTTTCATAGAAAACACTTTCATACTTTTGACAGCAAGCCTTTCTCTGTATTAACTCTTCTTTTCTGCTTTTGTACCTCTGCTTCAAAGCATAAAATGCATCAAAAAGTATGGCTAAGGTCACATGTTGACTTTCTTTCATCTGCTTTCTGGAGAAAGCATTCCACAGCGTTTGATTTGTAAACGGCAGTTAACCCCCCCCCCCTTCCCATGGGCCCAATAGTTTGGAAGAATTTCTTTCTCTCAGTTGGAAGTTTAACATTACCAAACCCTCCTAAAGGCTGTTGAAAACAAATGGAGTAAGTCAACACTACAATGCATTTTGATGTAGCATCACTGGGGATGCACTGAGTCTAGGAACATCCCCCTCCTTCTTTTAACTTAAAAGGGAAATAAATAAGACAAGCTGCACTGTAATCAATAGAGTATTTTGTACAATAATGACTTAAAACTTGCTTTATGAGCCTTATCACATGGTTTTAATGTAGTTTATAATGTTGCAATAAGACATATGGATGCATGCATGTAGAGAGAGAGAGAGAGAGAGAGAGAGAGAGAAACACAGAGGGAGAAAGAGATAGCACATTTATTTATCTGATGTAATATTTCAATGTACAGATGAAGGTAGAATTAGAAAGCTAGTGGAATCCTAGTGCTGATAAATTCCATCATTTCCCTATTGGCTGCGCTGTTGCGATCAGAACAGTTTTTGCAGTACATTGGAAATATTTGAGAAGCAAAACTATATGTTTAACAAAACCAGTGGACAGATCTGTGTTCATAGGTATGGTTGGTTATGCAGTGATCATACAGTCAGTGAGGTCTGGAACACCGGGGAGATAATAATTCAAAGGCAATTTAGAAAGCTGAAGCTGAGGCTAGGCCCACTACAGAGTCCAACATTCAGAAGCATGGTTCAGAGAGTTAATCTAAGGCCAGCTTAATACAAATAAAACCAGTATAAATATATGGTTTTGGTAACTGATAAGGATGAACAATGTTTTATAGGGCCCTAGCCAAGCTTCACTTGCTATGTAGAGGAATTTATCATCATGAGTAAGGTCCAGTTTTAAGTAAACTTGTGCTCACGAAGACACCTGCTGCTTAATCACCCAGCTTTGGATTAGAACAACAGTACCGAGTTTTGTGAATCATGCAAGAGACCAGGTTTGTTGTCTCAAATGTGACTTTGCATCCTCTATGTGTTGGAATCAATGGCTGAAAGGAAGGAGGTCCTGATAGGGGAGTTAAAAGACATTGTAGCTTGGACTCTAATAGGTGGGAGGGACATATGAGATCAAACACTTAGATCTATATCAGACTTTCCCAGGGGAAAGCAGGCAGTGTGGTAAGATTGTTGGGAACTGGTGAATCAGAAATAAAGCTCTTGACCTAAGCTTCAGAGTCATTCTGGTGAATTGCGGCTCTAACATTCTATGATCATAATAACAGTTCTGGAGATATATAGGATCTCTAACTTTGCATAGTTTATAGTTGCATATAAACAAAAACGTTTTTAAGGCATCCTGTTGCTTCTGAATCTCTCCCCTCCCCCCCCCGCTTCAAAGGTGTGGGTTCTATTATATTTTAATTTTATTTATTTTTTTATTTATATTGCACATTCATTATTTTTATAAACAACTCAAGGCAGTGAACATACCAATACTCCTTCTTTCTCCTATTTTCCTCACCACAACAATCTGTGAGGTGAGTTGGGCTGAGAGAGAGAGTGACTGGCCTAAAATTAGGCAGCTGGCTTTCACACCTAAGGCAGTAGGACTAGAACTCACAGTCTCTTGGTTCCTAGTCAGGTGCCTTAACGATTAGACCAAACTGGGTATTTAGTTCTAACTGGCTCTACACATGAATGTTATTCATTCTGAGGCTAGTTGCAATATCATAATATTTTAGATTTCTTTCTAAATATTTATAGTATCACTTAAAAACCCAACATTACTTTTTTACTCAATCTTTCTTGCTACTTTATAATGGTTATCAAATATAAGAAAACAATCAGAACTATAGAGCAATGCAAATGGTAATTTAACCTTTTGTTGTCAGAACATCTGAATACCTGCTATATTTAAACTGTTTTGTACCAAGCCATCTGTGTTCTTTCATATTTTAATCTTTCATATTAGATTGTCTTGATGCTCAGTAAAAATGGCTGTTTGCGTTGTTTTAAAGCCACCAAAGGAAGAATAGCTATAGGCAAAATAAATTATACATAGCTGCAACATAAAGCACAACCACAATAACAAAGATTATAATTTAATAGAGATATTTCTCAGATCAATTCTTCAGCTAAAACTGTGTTTTTGAATAGTGTGTTTGTATGCGAAAACTGTACACCCAGACTCACTGTAAATATTCTGCTTTTGAGTAGATACGCTGGACACCATTCATTTGACTTGGGGGATTCCACCATTCCATATTACTGAGCCAGCCTTCTTGAGCTGCCAATAAAGTAATTACATTTTAGACTGGTTGAACTTTCCATTATGCTTCAAAGAAACTATCAGATCTAAACTGCAAAAATGGGATGTTTATTATGTGACAACAAAGAATTAGAGCTTTTGGTATCTCTTTGCTAATTTAAATTTATCCTGATTTTTGCAACCTATTTATGATATCCCTAGTCTATATATGTCACTCATTTCATTCTGTTTCTGAAAATTGTCCTAGTGACTGCTACTAGACATGAAAGCAAAATGGAATGTTTAAAAATAGGATTTTTCTGCATATATTCTAGCGTAAGAAGCAAGAGTTATATAAGCTGGCCTGTTCCTTTTATGTTTCCTGTGTTTTCTCAATTTCCATTTTCCTCAAGTCTGAAGAGGAGCTATATGTACATTGCTCAAACATGAATCCAATCCATGCATTCATACCACTTGTAAAATTGCATCATGGATTATATATATTTACATGAATGCATGCATATGGCTTCTTCAGATCACCTTCTTGGACATGGAGAGTAAATAGAAAGACCATGGGGTATAGACAGTTATATTCACCCTCACTGCTTATCCAATTTAATCCTTTGACATACCAGTGAACCAGAGAAAAAGTCTCAATGTGGATCCTGTGAATAAACAGAAGATGGTTGTTATTTTCATGGCCTGCTTATAAGGGCCACATTTGGAGACAGGAAGCATTTCTGCACAGGATCTCTGTACTATTCCAGAATTTGCTCCAGAATTCTAAGAGTTGAAGTCTACATATCTTAAAGGGCTGAAGTTGAGAAACACTGATCTAGTTTCTTATTTTCAAGAAGTTTCACTTCAGCATTCTTCCCGACCTCTGGACTTCAGCGGTTCTAGCTAGTCTTTTAATGTTAATCTTTTAACTTCCTTTGGTAGTTTCCTCAACCAAGAGTAAGCCTTCCAAGCCAAGGTTTTGAGAAAGACTTCTTTAACAAGATTTATAGAGCTGAAAAATATAGGATTACAGCAATTTCAGCAATTCAATTATTACTTAGAAATTAGAATTTAGATAAATTTGAACTAATTTATCTCATGATTTAAGGCAAAGTTTTACTGTATGACTTTTAAACCATTTTCCTGTAAACTGGAAGGAAATATAATTTTTATTGCATGTAACAAAGAACCTTGCAATTGTCTACCAGAATGTTTGTCAGCCTGTGAACTAACCTTATTGTTCAAACAAAAGGTCGCTTAATAACTTTGGTACAACCTAACACAGGGACTACTAATATATAGAGAGCCGAGGTGGCGCAGCAGTTAGAGTGCAGTACTGCAGGCCACTTTAGCTGACTGTGTTCAGCAGGTCAGTAGTTCAAATCTCACTGGCTCAAGGTTGACTCAGCCTTCCATCCTTCTGGGGTAGGTAAAATGAGGACCCAGATTGTTGGGGGCAATGTAAATATATATATACATTGCTTATTGGTGTACACCGCTTAGAGAGTGCTTGCACTTAAAGTGGTATATAAATCTCATAAATAAATAAATATATAAATATAATCATATTGACAATACCTATGTGAAGGAAAGATATGAATGGGGTGGGGACTAACAATTCAAATTCCATCTTATCGGTAGTGGGAATGAAGGAATTTTTGTTACTTTATGAACTTCAGCAACTCAGATCAGCAGTGAAGGACCGATGACCATTTTCTTGCTCAAAGTCAAGAAAAATTAAGAAAGTCTTCAGACTAGAAATAGTGTTTTTGTGGAAATGGGTTCAAGGTATCTGAAAAGCCATCTTGTTCCAGTAGGATTGACCCATCCCATTTACTCCTGCAGAAGAGGCTTACTATAGACAATGTCTGACAAGGAATTATGGTGGGCAAGGTCCAGGAGAAGAGCCTTTTCTGCTGTGGCCCCCACCATTTAGCATATTCTGCCACCAGAATTGAGATCTTTCCCCACTTTCTTGGCCTTCTGGAAGAGCCTTAAAATCTGGCTCTCCTAGCTGACTTTGGACCCCAATGGTGGCGCTTTACAATGGGGGTGGTTGATGAGATACAGAGAAGACTCCATCCAGTGCCACCTGTCTTCTTGTTTTTCAGTGGTTATTTAATCCTTTGTTAATTTTAATTGTTTTTACATTATCTTCTTATTATTTGTAAGCCACCCAGAGTCACTTTAATAATGGGATAGGTGGTATATAGATTTAATAAATAAATGCCCAGAATGCAGATAAAAAGATATGTTCTATATTTAAAATATCTCTGGACAGCCTTCCAGAATGTGTGGACTTCTGATGGATTCATTGGCTGAAGGAGAGGGGGGGCATCTAGGGGGGAGTAAAAAGATATTGCAGCTTAGAGTCTATTTGGAGGAAGAAATATCTGAGCTCAAATCCAACATTCTTGTAATATTATAGGAGAAAGAATGGCAGAACCTGGGGATGGAGTTAAAAGAGGAATCATCCTAGAATCTCTACATAGTCACAAGCAAACTAAGTCCAACCTCCCTTGAATTCCATTGACATATCTGACTCCAAACAGGTGCTAACCATTAGTTGAGAAGATTCCTGTGCATAGACATGATTAGCAATAAATCAGTTTAATTGGATCTTCACATGTGGATCTGATTTTTTTGTGCCTGACAAATATAAGTGATGAATAATAAAATATCTACTTTGGTCTATTCACAAAATGGTTCTGGTTGCTTGTGTATGACAGTACTTGACCTGCTGTGTAGTAGATATGGTGCCTTGAGAACTTTAAAGCAGAGGTCCCCAACCTTTTGGGCACCAGGGACTGGTTATATGGAGAGAGGTTTTTCTGTGGACTGGAGGAGGCGTGATTTTGTTTGCTGCCTGCATCCTGTGGACGGGGCTTTTCTTGTTTGTACGGCCCAGTTGTTGGCATGCCGTAGCCAGGTTCTGGTCAACGGATTGGGGATTGGGGACCCCTGCTTTGAAGTGGAAGTCCACATATCTGGAGACTCAAAAATTGGGGGAAAGAATGCCATGC
Organism: Crotalus tigris; assembly: GCF_016545835.1. Taxonomy (NCBI): domain Eukaryota; kingdom Metazoa; phylum Chordata; class Lepidosauria; order Squamata; family Viperidae; genus Crotalus; species Crotalus tigris. The sequence goes on along the minus strand of NW_024096617.1, from coordinate 61,588 downwards.
AATGGATCAACACATGGAATAGGGGGCAGTTGATATAGCACAGAAGAAAAAAATATGCATAATGAAATTATCCTTAAGGCCTGTTTATCTGTATGACTGTGAAATTAGTGTTTTCTTCCATTTCTCAGGCTTCATTTCTCAAAGGGAGCGTTGATTTGCATTCTTCAGCCACATGCAAGCTTTTAACTCTGAACAGAAAAAATGGAGCATAATATCAAATAATAGCCAATGAAAGTCGATGCAAGTTCCAGATCTGCATAATGCCTTTCATTTTGTAAGCTCAGTCCTTGGCTTCCAAATCAATATCCTGAATCCTATTGAAAAATCTATAGACTTTTAGCTATTGTCTTCAAAGTACTCCAGAATACAACTTCAGCTAAATATATATCCACAGAACTCTTTGTGAGCTCTAAATGTCACCCTCAGAGTATATTACATGTTAACACTATAGAAACCCATAAGCCTCGTTCTACTTTTGGGAAGGGCTCATGTATAACCAATTCCATCACAATAAAATAATTTCATTGTGTTGGGATTGTGTTGAAAGTTGAAATTTAAGGTGTAATTCAGCACATTCAAATTTAATTATATTATAGTGGTCACAGATAGGAGTTGTTTTGTCCTTCTAGGACAGAGGTGGGCAACTATGGCAACTTTATGACCTATGGACTTCAGTTCCCAGAATTCCACAGGTCGTAAAATTGCCATAGTTGCCCACCTCTGTTCTAGGATAAGATAGACTGGAAATTATTTTTATATAACTCACTAGAAAGGAATCACACACACACACACACACACACACACACACTGGATTATCTCACCTCTTTCTCTCTCTCTCTCTCTCTTTCTCTTTCTCTTCCTCATCTCTGCAATTTATTGCAACATATTTTAATTAGTCAAACAGGCTCCCAAACCATATTACAAGTAAGACCGCCTCTACTTTCAAATTTATAGTCTGCATGAGAAAATTCCAAAGGAAAAAAAGGGGTTGAAAAATAGGAGAAAATAAGCTCAAGGATCAGAGCTCTTATGACCAATTGAAAGGTCAACAGTTCAGGTCACTGATGGTCTGCCTGCCAAGTAGGTGGCAGTTGGGGAGAACCGGAGGCAGCTAATGATTTAGCAGAGGTAATGGCTTTTTCATATTTCTTTCTGCTCTGCAGCCTGGTGGAATCACTGCCAGGGAGATCATATCTGAGGGAAGCCAAAGGAAGCTGATCAATCATGAAAGTGATGAAATAGCTCAGCTCCTTGTGCAGCTGGATGAAATGATTGGCAGCCAGCTGATAGTAAAAGAGCCTCAACTAGGAGATGTCTCAGTTACCTTGCTGCACTTTCTTCCCTCAGATCTGTAGCCAATACACACACACACACACACACACACACACACACACACACACACACACAGGACAGGACACATGCCTGCATTCAGCCTCACTGGAATTCTGCACCCCCTTTTTTGTTCTATAAATAGTTGTTCAGTTATTGCTAAATCAGAATTTCTAGCCTGGCATGATTGCCGTTGGGTTTCAAAACCCAACATTTACAAAATTTGTGATAACAAAATCATGTTGTCTGGAATTTAGACAGATGTTCTTAATTCTTCCTCTTCCTCACCTCAAATGAATAAAGAGGAAAAATTGTTTTCTAGTCATTTTAGTAGGATTCCTAATACCAACTGCAATAGCTTTTCTTTTCTTTTCCTTTTCTTTCCTTTTCTTTCCTTTCCTTTCCTTTCCTTTTCTCTTTTTTTTCTCTTCTCTTTCTTTCTTTTTTATTTTCTTTTCTTCTTCTACCCAATCTAAACAAGAAGTAGCAGAAAATCAATTTTGAACAAGGCTGTGATTAGTCACTGAAAAAAATAATTGAAATGACATATTTAAGCTTTTAAGATTTACATATTAGATGGACCCTGAAATTGTGCCATTTGTAATTTTACCAGTCTAATAATTTTCTCCTGTTCCTGTTGCTAGAACTGTAGTTTCTTTTTACATGAAACTAGTCTCAATCATACCAATTGATTTAGCAGCTGTCTAAAGATAAATACATTTATGCTCATTAAGCTCAGCTAGAAGGCGGTTCTAGATTAGCTCTGCAGCAGAATTCAGATATAAAAAAACGCAGCAAGCCTGGCTTTGTATAGTGCAGTATAGCACATTAAAATATAGAATAGACGGAACTGGTCAGAATTCTGGATAGAACAGAGTCTAAAATATTCTTCTCACCTGTTGCTTCAGTTAGGTATATATTTTGTTTTATTTACTTGCATCAACAAGATAATATACATGTAGGAGATGACCAGACTGAGCCTGAGGGAGGAGTCAAACGTGTCCTCAGCCCACAAGAGATTTAAGTCCAGCCCACCTTGAATGCCTTTTTAATTCCCACTCATTTGCCTTGACCACTAGTTCTTCCAGAGAGCTTAAACTTGCAACAAATCTTTATACTTATTTGAATTGTCTGAATTTCCTGATTTCTCAGGCAGTTGACATTATATATGATACTGACAATTAATCACAATCAGCCCAAACAAAAGAACTTTCATTGCTAGAAGGTCAAACAAAGTACTCAGCTTGTTTGAATAGCAAGTGTCAGGTTGCTATTGTTGGTGTTACCTCGTCTGGTAATGAAATGTTTGTAGGAAAACAACCAAACTCAGATAATATCAAGAATGCAATAGTTTAATCCTGAGCTTCAGTACATATATTTTCTATTATTGGAATAGTGAGTTTTTATTAACTTTCTGAACAGGAAAAGAAGACAGGGCCATTCAAGTGTCTAGAGCAGGGGTCTTCTAACTTGATCCTTTTATGACTTGTGGACTTCAACTCCCAGATTTCCTCAGCCAAGCAAAAAGCAAACAAGTTTGAAGATCCCTGCTCTAAAGAATGCTACTCCAAAAGAAATAGAGCAGAGATAAAGATGACCTGCTTCTATGGCCTCTGCAATGACAGTCCCTCAGCAAGGGGATGTGGGGATAGCTTGCCCTTCTCCTTTTATTGTGAGAAGGTGATCTTAACAGACTTCCAACCATTGGAGATATTGTAAAATCTGGCCAGGAGGGCTCTTGACTCAGCCCTGTTGTAAAATGACTTGACTTCATCAGTTTAATGGGTGCTGTCTTATTCAGTAGTCTTTGCCTTATGATATTGATAGATAAACCAGGAAAGAGAACTTTGGTTAGGCTCTACAATTCTCTGGATTTGATCTCAAAAACTGCTTTGGAAAGCCATGGGAATGTAATTTAGTATTTATTGGTCAAACCAAAAAGCACCTCAGCTCTTTCCAAGAACTGCCCAGCAGCTGCAGAGGGAACTGCATAATCCCTGGAAAAGATGCAGTTGCTTTCAAGGAATTGTTGATTGATATTACACTCCCATTCCTTTGAAGCACATATGGGACACTGAACCTGTTGTGACCCGAGCCTGCAAAAGCAGGCTCGGGACGTTGCATTGGTCCCGGGCATTCCAAAAGCTGCCTGGGATCAGAATGAGTGGCACCGGCCTTGTGCACATGCGCAAGGTGTGAAAACGCCCTGCTACTTTGTTGTGTTTTTGTCCAGGTCTCTGGTCGCTTAAAGAAGAGAGCCTGTTGCTCTCTGTTTGAGTATTGATTAAAGAGGAATAAAGAGCTGTTGAACTTTGCCATGTTTAGTCATCATTCGCAACCGAACAGCGACAAAGGTGGGATCCTTTGCAAACTAAATAGAAGAGTTTAAGGACTTACAAAGGAAGTCCTGAAGAGGGAAGACGGCATCTGAATCAGCGTCCCAGCCTGCCAGTACAGAGTCGCTGGAAGGTGAGCTCGGTTAAAGGACTCTTTCCCCAACAGAAGTTTGCAGAGGAGCGAGTGGTGAAAGTAGAAAGGTATGATGGCGAAGATTGGTCGTTTGTCTGATTTTGATGTCTCACACCCAGAGAGATGGAATTCCTACGTTGCAAGGGTGGAGAATTACTTCAGAGTAAATCAAATTAGAGAGGATGGCTTGAAAGCTGCAACACTTTTGTGTGTTTGTGGACAGGAAGCTTTCAAAATTGCAGAGAATCTGGTGGCCCCTGCACCTCTAGAGTCAGTAACGTATACTGATTTGAAGAAAATGCTAAAGGAACACTTCCAGCCAAAGTTATCTGTTATTGCACCATTCGAGCAGAGAGACCAGAGACCGGGTGAATCTGCTACGGATTTTATTGCGGCCTTAAGGCAAACAGCCAGACCATGTGAGTTTAAAGATCTGGAAGAGAGGCTGCGAGATTGCTTCGTATGTGGTTTGAGGAAGAGAGACTTACAGCAGAAGATTTTTTGCCAAAGAAGATGTCTCTTTCCAAGATGCTCTACGAGAGCTGAGAAAGCAGCAGGCGGGGCTGTGAAGACCATACGGCTCACCAAGAGCCCTCCAGAGTCAGCTATCGTCCATCAAGAGGACACTAGAGAAGAACTGGAAGCGGATCCTGAAGAAGAGATGGATAGACTTCGCCCGCCAGCTGGAAGGAGGCAGAAGGAACATCCGGACAAGGCCCCAGCATCTCTTCAATGCCTCAGGTGCAGAGGATGCCACAAGCGAGCTGAGTGCAGATTCCGCTCCGTCATTTGCAGAGTGTGTGGCAGGCAAGGCCACATCGCAGCTGTCTGTTTGGGTTATACCCGCCAGAAGGTATAACCGCATGAAGAATTGCATCTGAAAGGTACCAGGATCCCCAGCCAACATAGGGTGGGTTTCTGTGCATCGTGCAGGAATATTTTAAGGACAGGGACACATAAGCCCCTTAAGAAGAAGCTGTCCATCAACTTAAGGCTGCAAGGGGTTCCCTTATCAATGGAGTTGGACACTGGGTCCGCTCTCTCCATTATTTCCATTAATACATTCAAAAGGATATGCAGCAGCATTGGCCTTCGAGTTAAACTCAGGCCATCCAATCTAATATTTACAGATTTTCAGAATTCTATGGTGTGTGTTAAGGGGGAGGCCACCCTTATAGTACAACATAAGGATTTTGAAGGTCCCCTGGATGTGGTGGTTGTTGGGGGTGAACACATGAGTCTTATTGGACTCGATTGGTTCGAGGCCCTGGGAATCCAGGTCACAAGGCTGCACCATTTGCAAATGTTAAGCCTTGCGGAATTTGCAGATGTGTTTAGTTCAGAGTTAAGATCATACAAGGGTCTCTCAATTTCACTACGGTTAGACCCAAACATCACGCCCATCAGGGTTAAGCCTAGGAGGGTACCTTTTGCCATCAAAGGCAAGGTTGATGCTGAGCTGGAGAAACTGCTCCAGCAGGGCATTTTAGAACCTGTAGATTCTAGTCCATGGGAAACCCCCATGGTAACGCCTCTAAAGGCTAATGGGGACATACGTATATGTGCAGACTACAAGTGCACACTGCAAAGGCACTGCAACAGCACACTTATCCAGTGCCTGTGGTAAGTCACATTCTGGCCTCCCTCAAAGGGGGATGCATTTTTGTGAAGCTTGACCTGGTACAGGCTTATCAACAGCTACCTGTTGATGAGGCAGCTTCTGAGGCCCAGACTATTGTAACTCACAGGGGGGCCTTCAAGGTCAAGAGATGTAAATGTAGCCCCTGGTATATTCCAAAGTGTCATGGAAAGCACACTTCGAGGTATTCCTGGGGTCTGTCCCTACTTTGATGATGTCCTCATTGCTGAGGAATCATCTCAAAATTTAGCAGAGTGATTAAGGGTTGTTTTGCTTCATTTTCGAAAAGCAGGCCTTAAGTTAAAGAAGGATAAGTGTAAGATTGGAGTCACTTCTACTGACTTCTTAGGATTCAGGATAAATGCTCAAGGCATTCACCCTGCTGAATCTAAATTACAAGCTATGAAGCAGGCCCCAAGCCCTAAGTCTAAAAGTGAACTGCAAGCCTTGGGGCTATTAAATTTTTATCATGCTTTTCTCCCACATAAAGCTGCAGCAGCAGAGCCTTTACACCAGCTCTTAGACAAGCAGGCTTTTTGGCAGTAGACCAAAGTACATGAAAAGAATTTCAATGAGGTTAAAGCCTTGCTCATTTCTAATGCTCTTTTAGTGCATTTCAATGAACAACTGCCTGTTTGCATCACATGCGATGCATCTCCTTATGGGATTGGAGCTGTACTCAGTCACCTGAAGGCTGATGGGATGCAGGTCCCTGTGGCCTATTACTCAAGGACTCTGTCTTCTGCTGAGCGAAATTATGCTCAAATTGACAGAGAAGCCTTGGCCATAGTGACTGGCATTAAGAAATTTCATGATTTCTTATATGGCTGCCATTTCATGGTCTTTACTGACCATAAGCCTCTGCTGGGGCTGTTCACCACTAACAAACAGACCCCACATATAATTTCTCTTCGTATGCTGAGATGGTCCATTTTCCTGTCAGCATATGACTACACTCTAGTTCACAAACCTGGAAAAGAAATGGGCCATGCAGATGGCTTAAGCAGATTGCCTTTAACTCAGGTAGAAGCAGACTGCTCCTGCCATAAATATTCTTTCCATTCAGGAGTTGCTTGAATCTCCCCTCAATGCTAGGGACATGGCTGCTGAAACTGCCACTGATCACACACTTACACGCGTGCTGACATGGGTGTTGTCAGGATGGCCTGATAAGTGCCCTGATACTGAGTTCCAAAGCTTCTGGCTCAAGAAATGAGTTTTCCACTTTCAAGGGTTGCCTGTTATGGGGAGCAGGGTAATGATCCCAACCTCATTGAGGTCTAGAATCTTGATCTCTCTGCATGAGGGACATCCTGGCATAGTCAGGATGAAAGCGCTTGCACGCAGCCATCTTTAGTGGCCTGGCCTCGATAAAGCCATCGAGGCCCAGGTGCACAGGTGCCACTTGTGCCAACAGTCCCGTCCTGAAATCCCTCAGGCCCCAGTACATAGATGGGAGGAAACTCAAACCCCATGGTCTAGGGTGCATATAGATTATGCTGGGCCCTTTCAGGGGCAATTCTTCCTGGCTGTTGTTGATAGCCATTCCAAGTGGCTAGAGGTTGTTCCTGTTTCCTCCACTACTACTGCCAGGACCATCCAGTTGTTGAGAGGAATTTTTGCATCACACGGTCTTCCAGATGTTTTGGTTTCAGATCATGGCCCTCAATTTACCTCTTCTGAGTTCCAGGCTTTTCTTCAGGCCAATCTGATCCGGCATGCAACATCAGCTCCCTTCCACCCATCCTCCAACGGACTGGCTGAGAGAATGGTGCACACCACCAAAGATGCACTCAAGAAACTGACTTATGGGTAACTGGCATCACAGGTTAGCAGACTTCTTCGACATCGCACCACACCATGCACTGCTACAGGGAAGATCCCGCTGAACTCCGCTGGGGTCGCTGTCTTATCACTAAACTGGACAGGTTGCACCCAGACCGGGTGGCTTCACAGATGTCACAACCGCAGGCACCAAGGAGACTCCAATTGGGTGATCCGGTCTAGGCATGGAACTATGGGCCTGGTCATCTCTGGGTCACAGCTGTGGTGTGCAAGGTCTCTGGGCCACTTTCATACAAAGTCGCCTTGGGAAACGGCCACGTTCTGCGCAGACACATAGACCAACTGTGTTGGAGACTGGACTCTCACCCTTCCGCTCCTGGCTCTGCTCTGGGGGGGGAGGACTATAATATGCATTCTGAGGTTCAGTTTCACAGGCCTAGCAGGCCATCATTAGCCGCTGCTGAGGCTATTTGGGATTCATCCCAAGGTTCCGCAAGTGCTCCTAACAGGAAGTCACAGGATAGGGGATCATCCTACACATTCATAAGCACTCCAGACAGGGAGTCACACCGGGGGTATCCACAGTATTCACACATGGCAGATAGTGCTCCAGACAGAGAGACTGACCGGGGGTATCCACACAAATCACAAACAGCAAGAGAACAAGAATTCCAGCAGGGGCACTTGTCCAATTCCGCAATTGCTCCCAGAAGGAGGTCAACAGGAAAGGGGGTAGCCAGGGAGGTGACTCCTGACTCTGGCACCATGGGCACGTGCTTGGGGGCCATAGAGTACTGGGGCACTTCCGCTACCCAGCACTCTCCATCTGCTGGCCTTGGGTTCGAGGGACAGTGTTCCCAAGAAGGGTCCATTGTGGACCCAGGGACTTCCACCCCTCCAAGGTATGCTGGCTTGGACTTAGAGGGTCCAGCCAGCCAGCAGATGGGCAGGTCAACCAGGTATTTGGGGCAGAAAACTCCTGGTCTGCCTAGCCTGGTAGGTGAGCAGGTAGGCCTGGCAACCTTTCTGGGGTCCCTGGGAAATTTAAGGCAGCCACACACTGCCTGCCTCGCCCGGTAGGCGAGCAAAGGGGCCAGGCAATCTCTCCTGGCCCTAGGAGATCACAGCGGGCCAAGTGCCCACCCAAACATCTTAGAGAATTTGTGAAGTTGCTGTCAAGTTCCAAGGGTTCTGCTCGTAAGGGCCCTGAACAGGGATAGATTATTTTGTATTATTTTTTGATTTCGGATGTATCTATTCCTGAACATGTTGAAGGAGTTTTGCCTGAGGGTAGCCTCGAGTATTCCACATTCCGTGCATTTGATTTGTGGAACTATATAACACTCTCCCAAGGGGTGACACACTTTTGTGCGCGCAGATATGTTCCATCTAGGGGGGAGGGGTGCTGTGTCCTGAGCCTGCAAAAGCAGGCTTGGGACGTTGCATTGGTCCCGGGTATTCCAAAAGCTGCCCGGGACCAGACTGAGTGGCACTGGCCTTGCGCACATGCGCAAGGTGCAAAAATGCTCTGCTACTTTGTTGTGTTTTTGTCCGGGTCTCTGGTCGCTTAAAGAGGCCTGCACACCTGTTGCTCTCTGTTCAAGTATTGATTAAAGAGGAATAAAGAGCTGTTGAACTTCGCCATGTTTAGTCATCATTCGCAACCGAATGGAGTATTTAACAGAACCCAAACTGGGTTTGATGAAGTTACTAAATTTATCAAGGAAATGCTATAGATTTAGAACACTCAGACTTCAGTGAGGCATTTGTTAAAATATACCACAACCTACTTCTTGGTAAGATAGAACAATGCAGGATAGACAGTACCACCACCAGATGGATTTGCATTTGGTTGACCAACCACACTCAGTGTGTGGCTCTCAATGGAACTACATCTACATGGAGGAAAGCTTGCAACAGGGCACCTCAAGATTCTGTTTTGTGCCTAGTGCTCTCCAACATCTTCATAAATGATCTAGATGAGAGGATAGAAGGGGAGCACATCAAATTTGCAGATGACACCATCTGGGGAATTGCTAAAACTTTGAAAGGTAGACTGAAGATTCAGAAAGATCTTGATAGATTTAACCCTATTCAACAAGATGCATTGGTGAAAAAAAGTAGGGTCCTACACTTAGACAGAAAAAAAATAAAGTACCTAGGTAGAGAATAGGTAGTACTTGGCTCAACAGTAATACCTGAAAGAGGGATGTAGGTACAATTACTTAAATATAAGACAGCAGTATGCTGCAATTGCCAAAAGAAGCCAATGCAGTCCTAGGCTGCATCAACAGAGGGATGGCATCAAGAACATGAAAAGTGATAGTACTGTTCTATACTGCACTAGTGAAGTCACACTTTGAATACTGCATCCAGTTCCAGTCACCACAATACAAAAAAGGATGCTGAAGCCCTAAAAAAAGTTCAGAGAAGAGCAACGAAGAAGATAAGGAATCTGGAGGCTAAATCGTATGATGAACAGCTAAGGGAGCTAAGAATGATTTAGTCTAAAAACACTTGAAAGGCTGTCACAGGGGTTGATTTATTCTCCAGAGCACTTGAAGGTAGGGCAAGATGCAATGGATGGAAGCTAGTCAGTGAGATATCTAACCTGGAACTAAGGAGAAATTTTTAACAATGAGAAAATTAGTCAGTGGAATAGCTTGCCTTCTGAAGTTGTGGATGCTCCATTGCTGGTGGTTTTCAATAAAAGAATGGACACACATTCTTTTGTGGACTAAGGTTGGACTAAAAGACCTTGGGGTCTTTTAGTCCAACCTTCTGCAAGGATTCCTGCTTGCAGAAGGTTGGACTAAAAGACCCCAAGGTCCCCTCCAGTCCTATGATTCTATGTTGCACAGCCCTTCCTTGGATCTATTAATTGAAACAAAGGCTGCATTTGGGTCTACAAGGTTCTTCTAGCAGATTTTTTATTTGCTAGATTTGGGGGGGGGGGGATATATACAACAAATTGAGAAACAAACAAGATTTCTGGAAATTCTCTCCAATCCCTGCAACTACACTGTCAACTTTATAGTCTTATTTGGAGAATTAGAATGGAAAAACAAAAAGTATTTGGGTGCTTTTTTTCTCTTTGCTCCAAACATTCCTATTCATATTAGCTCTTCTTGTGATCTTTGTTCATTGGATGCAAGTTAACTGGGCAGTTGATGGACAAATCATGAATCCAAATGCCAGCAGAATGATCACATGCCTTCATACAGAACTTTTGTCCAACATATCTAGATTAAGGATGGAGCTAACTTGTTGCTAGCAGGTAATTTTTTTTCCTTGTGTGACTTTGTTTTTACCATTGTGGACTGAATAACACCAAAGAATGCAGAATGAGAAGGGCATGGTAACTTCATTGATTTTGACTAGTTTCTGTGTGTTCTGTTATTCAAAACCTTTGCTTTAGAACTTAACAGAAGGAAAAATATGCATGTGGGGGGAACTTGGATATTTTCACTGTTCATTTTAAAGTGTCTGCTCTCAAATGGAAGGAAGGTAAAGTATTTGAATGAAATCAAACTGAAGGAATGTTAGCTGATGTAATGTGAAATTTAAAACCTTTTATCCAAAATAATTGTTATAGGTAAGGAAAATCATTCCCCTTTCTCTCATAATGCTAAAAAAATACTTATAGTCCAGGAAAAAAAACCTTTTGTTAACAAAGAGCAGCTGAATTTATTTCATTAGTACTGAAATATTTCAGCTAAAATTAATTAATCCGTAATGTTGCTTTATCCACAATCAAAATAAGAATTGACTCTTGCAAAATCAGCTGAGGATGCTGTTTACTTGATGCTGTGTAGCCTGCAACATTCAGATTAGGCCTTCTTAAAATTTCCACAGCTAACTGCTTTGCTAAAAAAGATCAGAGTGCAGCTTGGGAAATGCTGTTTCAGCTGCAGGAATGCAATACAAGAGAGTTGTCCAGAGCCTCATCAAATCAGATTAATCAGAAAGGTTGTCCCAATGGATCTAGCCCTAGGCCTTGATTTCTATTTAAAAATGGCATTTCGAGTTTGAGTCGAACTTTTTTACTTGCTGAAGTCAGCACCTGTATAATTGCTCCTTAAGTGCATCTTTTAAAAAAGAAAACATTGATAATGTCAGTCTGCAGTCTGCTGGTCTTTATAGTTCTCCCTACTTAACTTCTACAAACTGCAAAGCCTCCTAATGGTGGGAAAGCTTTAAAGAATAACTTGAGGTATTTATTCCTGAAAATGGCCTCCTCATCAAATTTCCTACTTAGCACGATCTGCTAATTCTGAAACTCTCTGTGGGAATTGATATTATTCAATCAGGAAGGGAAAGTGAGTATTTCATCTGAGCTTTACTGCTAATTTACTTAATGGGTATAATTACCTTCAATAATCCAGCAGGAAAAGAATGTTCTTTAGATAAACCCAAGTCACAAGACAAGAAGATTTGTGGAAAGAGAGAGCTATAAGTATGAACATTTTATCAGTTTCTCTGTGGATTGCATGAATTTTCATCTCTAACCTATCTGCCATATTTTGCCTTTTTCAAATATATTTTTTCTCATAGAAGAGTTGTTTCAGCTCAGTGGTGGGTAACTTTTGATTTACTTTCCTCTAATTTCTAATTATGGGTAGTTCTCTACTTACAACAGTTCATTTAGTGAACCATTTGAAGTTATGACAGCACTGAAAAAAGGGACTTATGACCATTTTTTGCATTTGCGACTGTTGCAGCATCCCCATGGTCACGTGATCAAAATTCAGAAGCTTGTCAACTGACTCATATTTATGACAGTTACAGTGTCCCGGGGTCATGTGATCACCTTTTGTGAACTTCTGACAAGCAAAGTCATTGGGGAAGCAAGATTCACTTAACAACCATGTTAATAAAAACTGTAGTGATTCACTTAACTCAGTGTGCCTGGCTGAGGAATTCTGGGAGTTGAGGTCTACAAGTAATAAAAGGGTCAAGTTTGAAGACCCCTGACTTAACAACTATAAAGTGTTAAGTGGGGTAAAACTCACTTAACAAATGTCTCACTTAGCAACATAAATTTTGGGCTCACTTGTGTTCATAAGTTGAGGACTACCTGTATCCTATTTTGGACATAAAGAAGTCTATAATGCTGGGAAAGATAAGAAGGAAGGAGAAGTCAATAAACAGGAAAGTGGGTGGGCTCAATTACAGTGATGATGACTGTACTCTTGGAATATCTGAAAGGCAAGTTGGGAACAGATCCTCCTGGAAAAAGAATCAACCTATGCGATCGTTAAAAGTTGACAATGACTTGAGGGCAGATAGTTACAGTACTCTGATCACTATTGCTCACAGTCACATAAGTTGTAAAAATCTTGTGTTATGGAATAGGCAGGGATGAAAGATCAAGTCTACATATGAAGGTCCAATTTAACTGATTTATTGCTAATCACACTTATGCACAGGAATCTACTTAATTAACGTTTAGCACCTGCTTGGAGTTAGATAAGGGTCCATGGAATTCAGAGAGTTTGGATTTAGTTTGCTTGTGGCTATATAGGGATTCCAGGCTGATTCCTCTTCTAAACTGTCCCCAGGTTCTGCCACTCCTTCTCCTACAGGAACTTGGTAAAACTGTAGTGCAAGTCTTTAACAGAATTTAAAACACTAAGAACTCCCTTTCATTTCCCCCTTAAATCAAGGAAAAAACAAACTCTGTGTTTTATATCATTCCCTTTCTTACTGTTTCCTTCAGATTTTTCAAAAAAAAGAAAAAAGAAAAAAAAGAAAAAGAAAGAAAAGAGAAAAGAAAAGAAAGAAAATAAAAATAAAAAATGAATAGCTTCCAGCCACCCAAATGTTGTTCTGCTTAATCATTGGAGCATTTCAGTTGCCTTTTCCATATTTTTCTAGCTCTACAGTAAGTTATTTAAAATTTTTAGCTGTACTAGCAGTATGGCTTTAAAGAAGAGATTCATGATATTCATACCTTTTGTGTGCTTTTATTTATTTCACCCCTGCATAGAATTTATCATTTTAACACAGTTTATACACTGGATTAGTATTTTGATTAGGGCTAGACATCAAAACTTAAGGATTCTTTTCCTGGTTTCCCCCCATAAAAATCCATTGTGGAACCTATGTTGATCATCCATATTTTTGTGGAGCTTGGGTTGAGCATCCCTCCAAATCCATCTTATGTCACCTCTATTTACTTCAGTCCTTCAGACATCATTTCTACGCTGAAGACAAATGGAAATAAATCATTCAGCCTAACTGAGTTCTTATCTTTCTTTAATATCCATTTGCTTCTATTTTCATCCAAGAATTTCTCTACCACTTCTGATATAATATTGCTCTTTTGCTGGATTTAATAGTCTTAATGATATGCTCCTCAAAATCCCCTTTTATATCACAATACCATGTATAATATTTGTTCTTCTCCTTTCCGTTGTTTTAATAAAGCTTTTTTCTCTTTAATAGCTAGCTCCTTTAATGTAGCTCGTTGACCATTTTAGTGACCTCTTGAAATTTATGCAAATGTGCATAAATTGTATTATTGTGGATTTAAATAATTCCAAGTAGTCTGGAGAGATCTGACCTTGTTGATTTTCTCTTTCAACTTACATTTTACCAAGCCTCTCATTTGAAAGAAGATATCTCCTTCAAATCTAATAGAATTGTAATGGCCTTCGTTGCAATTTTCATCTTGCATATAAAATAATTTCAGCTGCTATAAAGTCATTGCTTCTAATCAGTTTAACAATATTTATATCTCAAAAAGATATGGGTACCATTTACAGTTAAATCTAGGATTGCCTGCTTGGTCAGTTTTATGACTAACCATTCTAAGGCAGAGTTGCTTAAATATTTCTAACAAATTAATTTCACAACAAATTAAAAAAATAGGTGGAAAGTATCTATTAGTGTCAATGGACATTATAAAGATCCTGAAAGTCCTATGGTCAGACCAACAGAATAGATCCATTAAAATAGTAAATACATTGGCTTTGAAGAGTTTTTTGATCTTTGATTAATGAGATAGACAGACAGACAGACAGATACATATACTGCAAACTCTTGCCTGCTTTCGCCTGTTACCCCGTTTTCCTGTTATCCAATTTTGCCATTTTTTAAAATGTTTTCTGATGTTTAATAAATAAACACCAAGCTACATTGTATGCTAGTTGTATTGAGTTTCATGTACACTTGCTCTGATCTGAACATAGTGATTGACTGGAACTGGACTGGTTACAAATTTCATTAGAAATTACCTATAGTATTTTTCCAACACCCTTAACACATTCATTCTTACTTCATGCATTGGGTTTGTGACTTGATATTCATTCAAGTAACCTCTTTTGTCCTGAATCACTCATTGTTGTAATCAATCCACATACATTCAGCACCCAATCATTCTGGACCCTGTCTCTGCTTCTTTTATCACATATTCTTCATAAATATCCTTTCTCATTGTGTACAACTGACTTTTATGTTTCTCTTGACTTATCCACCTATCGCTTTTTTATATTTTTTATTATTTTTTACACAAGCATAAGTCATTCAATAGTTGGTAAACATTGTGATGTCTGGGTTACATTTGTAAAAATAGTTCTTAACAATTAATTTCTAGTCTATATTCCATATATTAATTTTGTTTACTTTCCTCTTTCCCCGAAACATCTTTTTTGCAGACATTGCGTTAACACAATTCTTGTTGTTTTAATAAATGACAATTTAGTATATATTTTTTCCAATATTCCTAAAAAATAATAATCATATTAATATATTTCTTTTCTTTCCATTCATTTAGATTGTCTTATCGATCCTGTTACAATCCTTACTTTAGTTTATTTCTCCCACCAAATTCTAAATATTTTTACTGGTAGAAGTTTTCATTTATTTTGATAAACATTCATAACTTGCAACCAACCACCTACCACTGATTCTTTTTTTTAATCACATTTACCATCCATTTTTCGATTTCCATTTTAATAATTTCTCTATCCATGTTTCCATTTTAATAAACATTTGAGTAAAATATACAAAACCATCTACTTTTCTTGTTTTTCATCATTTGAATATGAATATCACTCTTTCCTGTCAAATACAACCATCTTGTTTTTGATACCTCAACCTTCAAATTAATATTCCTAGTCAAAAGGTACCTTTTATCTAATATTTGCAGCAAATCACTGAATCTCTCATCCAACAATACAAATTATCAATATTCAAAAAGTCTGTGATTCTCCCATCCATTTATTTCTCAATGGTCTGCTGAAGAGCAAAAATCTGGCTTGCAAATTTTCTGCCTGGCAAAAAACCAGACTGCACTTCCAGAGTTTGCACATTGTCACCTTCTGTAGCCTTTCAATCAGAATTCTGCCTTGACCTTCCCTGGCACCTTTAACAAACTAATTCCTTATGTATATGTATATGTATATGTGTATGTGTATGTGTGTATGTATATGAGTTTGTATATGATTATATACACACACTCATATATAAACACACACACAAATATACCTATACCTATATCTACACCTACACCTACACCTTCACACACACACACACACACTTATTTCCATGGGGGGAAAAATCAGGCGTAGATGCAGCCTTCAGAGATACATTAAACAAATTGCACAGCCACTCCATAAGCAAAATGTATCCATTTTTTACTATTTCTCCAATTATGCTTTCTAAACATGGAGCCTTATCATTTTTCAACGTTCTTGAGGCTTTTATGACTTTATTTTCATATATTTTTTCTTGGACACTAAGATTTATGGCATTCATTTCTGTTTCATTCCTCCACACATCATGAGCATTCTCATACAAATCTCTAAAATAGTCCTTCTAGCATCCTCTTGCTTCAATTTCATCTCAAATCATTTCGTCCTTTTTATTTTTTTATTTTACTTATTCTGCTAGGGGCTCCATGCTTGTCTCTCCTCATCCACTTCCAAAATATTTCTCTTCTTTTTTCCTTCTTACTTTTCATTGACATTGCTCTGCATTTTCTCTGCCTCTTTTAATTTTAACAGTTCCTTGCTCTCTTGACTACATTCTTTGCAATTATCTTCTTCTTTATATACACATTGCACAATATTGTTCTTTGATCTTCATTTTTTTCAGAAGTTCTTCTTTTATGTGCTTTCCCCCCTCCTCATTTACACCCATCTATCATTTTCCCCCACTATCAGTCTGCCAAGCATTCTCTTTCATATTTCACACTGATGTAATTCCATACACTTCTGTAGCATATTTTCCACCCTATTCTGTGCATAAGAGAGGACACCTCTTCTCTTCATTCTATTGGAACAGTGACCTACCATCTACCACTTTTCCATATAATATCTGCATTTTCACTTTTTCCAATTGTTCAGCATTCACTCTGTTTTTGTTCATTTCTTTCCTGTTCTTCCATGTACATTTTCCCCAAGTCTCATTCTTGACACTATCAAAAAATGATCTGTCCTAGATTCAGAATATCTCATCACCTTTGTAATCCTTCAGTAATTCTCTCAGTCCTGTATCCTAAATTCTTAATCATGCTTCATCTTCAATTCAGGTATTTTTTTGTAAATGCAAGAATAGATTTATGCTTAAACAATGTCTTCAAACAAGCAGTCATTTTTTAAATAGATAGCCAGCAAACATCACCATTCTCATTCATTCTTGGGATCTCTAAATGCCCTATCAATTTTCTGTTCTTTTTCATCCAGCTTCGACCCATGCATTTCTGTTACCCAGCAAAACAATCTTTTTCCCGGATCACATGCATTCAGAATGGTGCACCATTTTCTCTAAAACTTTCCCCTGATTCTTTCATTATAATGATTCATTTGAACAAAACATGCAACTGATATCATCCTATGAATTCTGTCTTTCTTAATATAGGTACCGTGCTTGTCCTAAAATAAGACCTACCCTGAAAAAAACCCCTAGTTTTGGGGCAAAGCGCATGCCTAAAAATAAAGCTAGGATGGGGATGGGGGGGGAGCTGCCCCATGCACCCTGTACCTGCTTACTGTTGCAGCCAGGTCTCCCATGCCCTGACACCTGCCTCGCATCACTGGCCACTTCTTCTGTGGCTGTGTGCATTACCTCGGCCTCTGTTTCGCCATCATAGGCCTTCAGAAAAGGCCTCTGCAGCCAAGAATTGAGCTCCAGATTGTTGCACGTGGTGCCCCCTGGGGCCCGGGGGTGCACTGCAAGTGCCAATCGGGAGCTCGGATGCTTAGCAACTGACTCACATTTAATGACGGTTGCAGTGCCCCGGGGTCATGCGATCCCCTTTTGCAATCTTCTGAAAAGTAAAGTCAATTGGGAAGCCAGATTCCCTTAATAACTGTATTACTAACAACAATTGCAATGGTTCACTTAACAACTATGGCAAGAAAGGTAGTAAAATGGGGCAAAACTCACTTAACAAATGTCTCACTTAACAACAGAAATTTTGGGCTCAATTGTCATCGTAAGTTGAGGACTACCCATACATGTTGCAATCTAGATGACACCAATTGATTCTTTGTGACATGTGCTTTGGTTCTTTCATTCATAATCAAAACTTCATAGTCTTATCTATATTTTTGTCTTCAAATGGAGCCCACAAATAAGGCTGCTTTCATTCAGATTTTCACATGGTTTCCTTTTCTCTTACAAACAAACAAACAAACAAACAATTGATCACATAACCTTTTCCTCCTTTCCCTTCTTAATTTGTATCTTCTTTTATATTCCAAGTTGGTTATCATCAGCAGATCCATAATACTGGCTTATCACCTATCATGGATTTGGTTAATCAAGTCTGACGCATAACACTTTCAACAGAATGAAGAAGTAGACAAGGTTACTAGTCATAAATATGCTCATCCCACATTCAGCATTCTCTGTTTTTGGTAAAGACAGTAGTCATTTGCCATAAAAGAATTAGGCTTAGGAAAAAAAGAAACTCAATTTTCCCCCAAATATGGTGTTGCTGCGCTATGCATGCTAGAATCTCTAACTTAGACTCTCCTTTCAAGCCAACGCGCTATTGCCTGAAATTTAGCAACTAAGCAGTATGTACAGCGTATTGTCACATACTCAGGAAGTTCCACTGGAACAGAAAATAAGCACTAATTTTTAATTAATATCCCTAGTCTAAGTTTGACACCTTCTATGCTGAAAGCTATAAGTATTTATAGCATGCAAGCTTCGTAGGCATACTGTAATGGAATAGTGGAGATTGCCAGCCTACTGATACAGTATTTGGCAATCTGTATTCTTTCTTCTAAATTTCACATATGAAAAACATGGAGAGAAGCTTTGGTTCAGTTATTAGAAAAATATACCATTGTTTTTTGAATTATGATATGTGGGAGTAATATGAATCTTAGCTATTAATATTTAGTAACTTTATTTTCAACATTTTTGCATATATAATCTTTGCTATTAAAGGCTTAAGACTCCAGGCTGTCCTACATATAATCCTATAATGTGCTGAGTAACTTTGATGATAAACTATGGACTTATTTTTTCATCTTGTAAGCTCTACATTATTTTCTACTGATGCAGAAAAATACTGTATTTTCTTGACTGCTACATCAAAAGGTGTTGTCTTTTGAGATTCTAATGTTTGATTTGGAGTGTAATCACTTAGGATCACATTCCGCACTGTGAAGAGTTTCATATTTGTTCAAGTAGAAAGCTTCTACCCATCAAAACATGAAAGGTTATACGTGAATAATTTCTGAAAAAAAAAAACATTTTAGCACAGTTATAATAATTGTTTCTCTCAAGTTATTAAAGCTCCAATTCTTAGAATAATAGCTTAGAACCACTGTTCATAAATCACATGATTATCAAAAGCCTCCATGGATAACAATGTGATTCTTTTGTTGCCAGCTTCATATTTATTTAGGGAATGCTGACAATGTTATAGGAATGTTTTCTTTTGCCCAACCAGTAAGATTCTTTGCAATACGTATTTTGGAAATTCTGTTGAATCCAAGACCTCCCAAAGGTATATGCACTAGACTTATGGCTGTCTGCAAATGATTGTTTTTCATCCCACATGGCAATAAACTGCTATGGGATATACATATGCTCTGAAACATATGGGTTAGATAATTAAAGTAACAATGTAGTTATAACATAATTAATTCTTTATTTTATTAATTTGTTGGTATTCTACCTTGCCTTCAGCTGCTTATGGCAAGGTGGAATATCATCTCCTCCTCCAATTTTTTGCACAACTACAGTCCTAGGAGCCAAGGGCTAAGATAGAGTGCCTGATCCAAAGTCACGCAAGATACCTTCATGCTGAGGATGACTTAATGCAAACAATCACCTCACATTGGCTCTCAGCAAAATAATAATATATGAAATATGTTTTCTTCTAGGAATTGCTCTTATATTATGATCTTATTGAATCAACATTTGAAAATACAAAGCTGCCAAGCAGAAAAGTCGATGCTTTAGACCATTTTCAGAAGTGCTTTGCAATTTTAAAAGTCCATAAGGAAGGAGTGAACAAAGGAAGTGCTGTCAGATCAAAGGTTTTCGCTGAAGAAGAAACAAAAGACTGGAAAGCAATTCGTGTGGATCTGGTTGTTACCCCTTTTGAACACTATGCATTTGCTCTCTTAGGATGGACTGGATCTAGGGTAAATAACTTCCTTTCTTCCTGTTTATATTTCTATCCTAACTTGTATAAAGCAATATACCATGCAGAACCTTACATCTGAAAAAAATGTTCATTTCTTTGGCTTATCACTTGTATATTAATTTTCTCCTTGTTTCTTTTCTGAAAGGTACAGTGCTACTTTATGTCCTGGATAGGTGGAAAAATAGTATAGGGCACCAACTGAGTTTTATAAACTATTGTGGAAAAAATACCTACTTCAAACAAGGAAACAAAGCATTTTTTGATAGATATAATGAAGTATCTTTTATTGGCAGGCACAACTATAGTGATCATTGTAGTCCTGGCCACAAGATTACAAAAGAGCCCTGAAATACTATAATCAAGGTTATGGATTATATTCTCCCAGAACTGTAACATAGAAATGATTCAGAAAGCCATAATAATCATACTCTGATCTTTACAGCTGAAATGCAGCATCTGTTAACAACATGGGGTAACTTTAAGATGTTCTGGCCCAATCCTTCTAAATTCTACATACCAATAAGGGCTCCAAGCTCACCCCTTTCTACTCTTACTAGAACATTCCAACATAAACAGTATCCTTTACAGGTTGTGGTTTCTGTAATCCATCTTGTTCTCTGTAAGGATCATCAACTGTTTCAGTTCTTCTGCTCTGTCTAATAGAGTTCTTTCAAACCCATCAAGAAATGGTAAAATATTATTTCCCCCCCCATAAATCTTTTCTGGTCTTCCCAATCCAGTTTCAGTATTTTAGAGAAGCTATAAATACAAAATTCACTGGAGGAAAAATAGCAACTTTTTTTTTTTTTGCACACAGGAAAATCCAGGTCTGACATCAGTTACCTATGTTGACACTTTACTTTTTTTTTTCAGAATTTGAATGTCTTAAGCATATGAAGAATCATTAGGTCATGCATCAATCTGTTCCCCTCCTTTAGGAAACTTTACTTGAATATTTCAAAACCTTTCTCTTCAGCTATGGGAACTTTAAAATAACAGTTATGTTTAAGAGAAAACGTGCTTGAAAATCCATTTGTCTTTTTGTTTTCTTTCTTCTGTTTTTTAAAACTAGTTTCTAAAAACAGGCCATAGAAGTGTAAAAACTCTACAGTAAACATGAAAATAAAATATAATTTTAATAAGCAGAAGACTTCAGGGTTTAAAAATTTAAATAAACAAAGCAAAATCCAAATATTAATTCACTTATTTTGTAGAAGACTTCATTACAACATTTGAATTAAACATTTATTGCATTCTGATTTGATAGAAATTTGATTTTATAGAATAAATATGGAAAGCAGAATATATATTTTTAAATAATCTTTAGTTCATATCTTCCTATCTCCCTAAAATGATAAAACTGAGATGGTGAGAAGAATGGGAAGTGTGTTTTCAGTAAAGAATCAGCCAGGTTTGTTGAATGAGATTTAGAAAGGGTAAACTATAACTGTAATTTATATATTACCTTTAGAGTAAGCTTATTTAACTCAATGATATTTACTTCTGAATATTGCTGAAGGTTGCACTGACTCCTTAATATTACTTGTGGTTTTTACTTGTGTGTAGTGTGCACTGTGGACAGTACTTAATTTTGTTATGAGATACACAATGACAATAAAGATATTCTATTCTATTCTATTCTATTCTATTCTATTCTATATTTTGTGTTTCCTTGACAGTTGCTTCTAATCTCTAGGCAGCTACCAACAAATATATTATAAACTGTAATGCTTCCTGAAAAGTGCAAGCACCTAACAGTTTTTGTTTCACTCAGACATCTTCTGTGAGCAGAAGCAAATAGAATCCACTATGTGTTTAAATTAAACTTCAACCATCTCTTCTTATAAAGTTATAATTATCAGGAAGACAATACTAGCTAATGTGATATAGTATCGCACATCCAACAGAGTAGCTCTGGGTGAACATCCATTACAAAATTTGTAAGAATTGCAGACTACATTCATTATAGAAAAAAGTGTAATGTAATATCGAAATATCACATTACTTATGGTTATGTGTGCAGTAATGAGGACCTAGCAGGCTTCCTCATGATTGCTCTTTAATATTAGCTCTTAGAAACATCTTCACTCTAGGATTTTAAAAGTCGTTGAAGGACAATATCAATTTATCTTAAATTTATATCTATAGTATATTAATAAAAGTTTATAATAAAGAGTGCTACAACAGATTAAAACAAAGCAGATAGATGGATGGATGGATGGATGGATAGCTAGCTAGCTAGCTAAATAGATAACTAGATAGATAGTGATAGATAATTTGGCTTTGCTATAATAACATTGAGTATTTTATATGTATGCAGCAATTTGAACGTGATCTGCGGAGATATGCCACTCATGAGCGGAAAATGATGTTGGATAATCATGCCTTATATGATAAAACGAAGGTAATGTCTTTTCCTTTCTACTGTCATTACTGAATTCATCAATCATCCCCCTGTTCAGTGCCTTTTTCATCCCCCAATCTGTTAAGCAAAAATTAGACCTCTGATTGTCAAATAAATCGAAGGTCAAATTGCAATTACCTTGAAATATTTCACATGAATAGGTTTGTACAGAAAGAGAAAATAAATTAAATAAAATTTAAAATGTAGCTGTGAAGCTGTATTTCTTCCTTTGTAAAGATTACTAGAAGATTCCTGCCTACTAATGCAATATTTATATGATTTCCTGTTTGGAAGTGATGCCTCCAGTGAGAAACACGAATTATTAACTATACCTGCTTCCAGGTAACATTACAGACAGTGGTGAGATTCAGCCAGTTTGCACCAGTTCGGTAGAACCAGTAGCTAATTTTTGTTGCCCAGGCCCAGAACGGACTTCTGGAAGGGGAATCCACACAAAGAACAGGTTGTTCACATATTTGAATCCCACCACTGATTACAGAGTTCTGTTTAAATTCAGGTTTCTTGCATATTTATATACAAACAGCTAATGGATTTGCATTTGAGCCTAATCCCTTCCTTTTTCCAGCCTCTAGCCTCTTTTTCTTTGTTTTATTCTCTTATAATTATGCCACTGTCACTTGCTTTCTATTGTTACAAGTGCCATGAGACTTAACCTTGACTGTAGTGAGTATTAAGTAATTAAATAAACTCACATAGTAATTCAAACAATTTTGTATTACAGAGAAAATTACACACATGAAATAAAACATCACTTAGCGAAACATTTCAGAAAGAACATTAATGAAAGAGAATTTCCAGTTAAAGTCAAAGTAGCAATTTAATTTTAAATTCCAATTATATTCTCCAGAATATAAAATGCTTAAAATCATTGTTAAAATTTACTTCATAAACCTATAGAATGCTTTTAATTTGATTTAACTAAATGACTGAGAGAAAGGAAAACTTGTCTCTCAAGTGCTCAGATTAATGTTTTGAATAGAAGCTAGGATCTCAGAGAGTAAAACAAAAGACTTATTTTCTCATCTTCCTTGTTTCTTAATCTCTCAAAGGAATAAACTAAATAAGATTCAGTTAGCCTTGAAAACAAAGCCTAGCCGAAAGAAAAATAATTTTACGCGTACTTCATCCAAAGGAAAGAAATGTATTCCTCTGATAATAGTCCCATGTTTTAAAACAGTGGTTCTCAACCTTCCTAATGCCGCCACCCTTTAATACAGTTCCTCATGTTGTAGTGACCCCCAACCATAAAATTATTTTCATTGCTACTTCATAACTGTAATTTTGCTACTGTTATGAATCGTAATCTAAATATCTGATATGCAGGATGTATTTTCATTGTTACAAATTGAACATAATTAAATTCTATTATATTCTATTATTCTATTCTATTCTACTCTACTCTACTCTACTCTACTCTATTCCATATTGTCTATTCTAATCTCTCTTCCATATTGTCTATTCTATTCTCTTTTCCATATTGTCTATTCCAGTGGTGGCGAACCTATGGCACGGGTGTCAGAGGTGGCACTCAGAGCCCTCTCTGCGGGCATGTGTGCCGCTGCTCCAGTCCTAAGCCTTCAGCTAGGTTTTATAAAACCTTTTCGCTTTAGGCCTCCACCGCCATGTGCAAAATAAAAAAAAGGTTCAATCAGTCAATTTCAACTTCTCACAGGAAAAAAAAGATCTTGCAAAGTTAGAATTGATTGATTGAACTTTTTAGTCCCACCCAGTCTGCCATTACCACTGCAGCCACACCCACCCAATGGGACATACCCAGCCAATGGCCACCCGGCACCCGACAATGCATAAGTGGGTTTTGGGTTGCAATTTGGGCACTCAGTCTCTAAAAGGTTCACTCTACTGGTCTACTCTACTCTACTCTACTCTACTCTACTCTACTCTACTCTACTCTACTCTACTCTACTCTACTCTACTCTACTCTACTCTACTCTACTCTACTCTACCCTACCCTACCCTACTCTACTCTACTCTACTCTACTCTACTCTACTCTACTTTGGTCTGGTCTGGTCTATATTCTATTCTATTCTATTCTATTCTATTCTATTCTATTCTATTCTATTCTATTCTATTCTATTCTATTCTATTCTTTAGGATCGTCTTCTTCCTGGCTATTTGAAAAATATTCAGTTATAGAAATGACAACTTTCCAATCATTCTCTACATCTCCCAGCTTTGCATTTGGAGTGAAATGAATCCCAAATTGCCCTTAGTATATTTTATTATTTTATTTCAAAATGGTCAGAGAGGAAGGTAATTTTCCTAAGAACCACCTGCAGTGGCGCACAAGGAGCTCCTGTCTCTCAGCCCTGCTGAGAGTTTGGGTGGGAGGGAGCAGAGGGAAAGTGTTCTCTTCTCATGGAGGAAAATGGCCTCAGTGGCTCACTGTACGTGAAGCCTTAAGCAGCATGAGAGTTGGAAGAGGGGTTCCCCTTTCCATCCCTGCCGCAGCGCTTGCAGCTTTGTGGGTTGGTACTTTCACGTGGGATTTGAAATGTCACAATGGCTCAGAACGTTCAGAGTGTTACATTGTCTTTCACGCTGCCCATCACTTGCCACATTTGCCTGGGAAAAATAAGTGCCACCCTTGCTGTTTTGGGGGTTTTACAAAGGGACTGTGCAGAGTGGAACATGTCCGGTGCTGATGCCCCACTCCCTTGAAAAATGCGCGTGGGACGCAGGAAAAAGCCCCCTCACTGGAGGAGAGGAGGAGAAGTACTTTTAATTCCACTCGTTCTTTCTTCTTTTTCTCCCCCCCCCCCATGTCTTGTGTGGCTTTGAATGGGTGATTATTTCTGAATTCTAGCTTTGTCCCTAGCTTTGGAAACAGCTTGCTGAAAGCTTTATAAATGGTGTCTCGCTTCCTAAGACCATCAGAAATATGTGTTTTCTGATGGTCTTAGGCGACCCCTGTGAAAGGGTCATTCGACCCCCCAAAGGGGTCACAACCCACAGATTGAGAACCGCTGTTTTAAAAGCTCATGGGAGCTTTTTCTTCTAAAGCTAAGCTGATCTGAATAGAGGCCACCTGAGTAGCTGAGGAACACCTAAGTATAATTGTATGATCCTGGCCTCATTGCTGAAAACAAACACATTTCTGTACTGCAGAAATTGCATGTTCTAGAATAACTTGATGGAGTTCCATGAGAGATTAAGGGCAAAAAAGGAAGAGGAGAGGAGAGGAGAGGAGAGGAGAGGAGAGAAGAGAAGAGAAGAGAAGAGAAGAGAAGAGAAGAGAAGAGAAGAGAAGAGAAGAGAAGAGAAGAGAAGAGAAATTCATCTTGGGGCATCCATGGCATTTTTTTCTAAGGTATAGTGAAAAGGGTAGGAACTATTTTCCATGAAAAATGTCACAGCTGCCATTTCATGGGGTTCAGGAGATGATTCACAGCCCAAAATGTTTGAAAACCCCTGGCTCAAAAATATATTTTACTGTGATCAGTGATGTTTGCTACCCAAAAATCATACCTAGGGCAATACTAATTTATACAAGCTTTTAGGAAGCATGCAAGGAGGTTGCTCACTGCAGAAGGAGAGAAGCAACCTAGAACTAAGGAGAAATTTCCTAACAGTGAGAACAATTAAGTAGCCTTCAGAACATATATAAAGATTGTTTGAAATATGATTTGTTCTTTAGTCAATGGCCTGTGAACCATCCAATCCAAGTTCTTAACAGCAAGGTGCTTGGCATATATCTTGCTAACAGTGCTGATGGGTTGGTAATTAGCTAAAAAATTCCAATTGTATTTTTAAATAAATGAGAGACAATTAAGGCAAGGATTATTCTGAATTCACAAGTAAACTGGACCGGAAACATGACTAGATGAATTAACAGAATCTTGTAAGTCTGAAGGAACAAACTTCCCACCAGCACATTTCTCTTGCACTTGAAGGCAGGACAAGAAGCAACGGATGGAAACTAACCAAAGAGAGAAGCAATCTAGAACTAAGGAGAAACTTCCTGACAGTTAGAACAATTAATCAGTGGAACAACCTGCCTCCAGAAGTTGTGAATGCTCCAGAACTGGAAGTTTTTAAGAAGAGACTGGACAGCCATTTGTCTGAAATGGTATAGGGTTTCCTGCCTGAGCAGGGGGTTGGACCAGATGACCTCCAAGTCCCTTCCAACTTTTTATTTTTATTATTATTATTACTATTATTGTTGTTATTGTTGCTGTTGACTGATTGTTTCCTGTACAGCATCTCTTTCCTTCTTTCCCCAAGGTCATCTGCATATTTCATTACATTGGGCATGACGGTGATAATTGATTAAAAAAAATAATTAAAAATCCCTAAAATCTATAGAGATGGAAGAATGTAACTGTTTTGTGCAGAGATTACATTGCTGTTATGCTATCCTTATAGAGCTACACTTAACAATAATTATAATCTCTTTTCTCAGAATTGAAACACCTTCCCAAAGATTGGTTATTAATGTATACACATGAATTCATTCCTTCATTTTAGATTTTATCTTGTAAATAAGGTTAAAGGAAACATGGTACTTAGCAGTATAGTAAGCAAAATTAAATAAGAACCTCCAATAAATAAAGCAATGTAAAATGAATAACAATGGCATTTTAAATATTCTCTAATTCTCTTTTGTCTTCTTACCAATTCCCAAAATGTTACATGATAAGAGTTAAATTTACTCTCCTTAAAAAAATGAAGGCTTCATTTTTTATTAGCTGGATTCAACTGGGATCCCAACATAATTTGTCCAATAATTTTAATCATTTTCTGATAGGATTATTTCAGTTCTTTCACCATTCTGAACGTCCTGCTGTGTACATGCTCCAGTTTATCTCCTTTCTTGAAAGAATTGAACACAACTCTCCTGATATGACCAGACTAGTGCAGAATAAAATGCAGTTATTATATCTTATGAACAGAATGCTATATTTCCATGAATACAGGATAAGATAATCTTCAAATGACTTATTTGCACAATTAGCACAACCTCCAGCAATTATCAATCAAGGCAGATTAAATCAAATTTATTCAACTACGGTCATTGACCAGATAACCAAATAATAATAATAATACTAAGAAAAGTAATGACCAAATATAACAAAATAGTGTAATGGTCATATAAACTCCCTAAATTAGATTATAAAAATCAGAGAGAGGGAAAAAATAGAATAAGAATAAAATAAGACGGAATAAAACAATATCAAATAAGATGAAATAGAAATTGAATAAATTAAAAATGCAATGCGGTAGAAGACAAAAAAGGCATTTCACAGTGTCACCATCGTTGCTTTCATGATGCCTTTTAATGCAAATCACTACCAATAACAGCTTAGCAACACTTTTGTTGATTGTAGTTCCAATCTGTGCAAAGAAAAGATAACAGATTTGGTTACTGTTAGGAAGCAGTAAGGATAGACCTGCTGTGTAGAAAGGGCAGTGAAAAAATACATGTAAAAAGGTCTCAAGAGAATGAGGTCCTCCTCATCTGTTACTGCTGAGGGTAAGACACAAATCAAAGAAAAGGCTTTTCAGTGTGTTGGGCAAACAAGAAACAGTGTGCAAGTACTAAAAGGTTTCTGAGTTAGAATTCACCACTGAAAGTTGGCTATAGCACCCACATCCATTTGCCATACAATACCAAAGATTGGTAGATTTTGTCTTTAGTTCTCTCTAATCCAAAGTAGAAAAAAACTGCATCCATTTCACTTAAATACGCCCTACTAACTTGATGTTAGATTTGAGATAATAGTTATAGGTACTGCACTCAAGCCGAATATTTTCAATAACAGATAATAGAATAATAGAATTGGAAGGGACCTTGGAGGTCTTCTAGTCCAACCCCCTGCTTTAAGCAGGAGACCCTATACCATTTCAGACAAGTGAGTGTCCAGTCTCTTCTTATGGAGCACCCACAGCTTCTAAAGGCCAGCTGTTCCACTGGTTAATTGTTCTCACTGTTAGGAAGTTTCTCCTTAATTCCAAGTTGCTTCTCTCTATGGTTTCCATCCATTACATCTTGTCTTGCCTTCTGGCTTTGGAAAATAAATTAACCCCCTCCCCTTTGTGGCAGCCCCTCAAATTATGGAATCGTACTATCATGACACATCTAGTCCTTCTTTTTACTAGATTAGAAGTATCCAGTTCCTGCAACCGTTCTTCATATGTTTTAGCCTCCAGCCCCTAATCATATTCGTTGTTCTTCTAAGCACTCTTTCCAGAGTCTCAACATCTTTTTAATAGTATGGTGACCAAAACTGGATGCAGTATTCTAAGTGTAGTCTTACTAAGGCTTTAAAATGTGGTACTAGTACTTCATGTGATCTTGATTCTTTCCCTCTATTAATAAAATTTAGGATTGCCTTGGCCACCTTAAAACTGACTCTTCATTGGGGTAAGGATGTGAGTGTATGTGCTTGTGCCCTGTCATCTGCAAGCAACCTCTCATATGCCAGTCCTAAATATTTATAATAATATGCCACAGCACAGCACTGAGGACAGAGCATCATTATGGCAGAAATTACTGTATGGCAGTACAGTATTTATATTTAAAACCAGACCCAATTCAGTCTTAGATCCTGGTGCTGTTCTTAAGACCCATCAATGGAAAATAAATTGCTTCAGAATCCACCTTTAATCAAAAGATTTCTGGCAAATGTGAAGCTAGTTTCTTTTTAATTATTATGTGCATGCTTTCATATCACCTCTACTTTTCCTCATTTATTTGAGAAATGAGAGCAAAGTTCCTGAAGCTAAAGAAGTAATCTTATTGAATATTTAGGTGTTCTTTTTATATATAGGAAAGGCTTATATGTTTGCTGGGCATTTGTCTGCTAAATAAATCAAAGATCATTAATTCATGGGAAATAATTCCAGATCTCATCACTTAAGCTATATTGCAGCATTTTTTTTTAAAGTAAAACCTGCATAACTATGGATTCATGTGCATTCACTGAGACATGCATTCATGACAAGCAAGAAGCCATAAGAGACAATTATTTGGATTTAAGCTGATAAAGGCTTAAATCCTGTATGCTAGGACTGGTGCCCTCTAGAACAGTGCTGCAAAACTATGATCACATGTGAGTGTTAAGATCCCTTTTTAAAAATTGACAATAGATTACAATATTAATGCAAAAAATAATAATCTAGGGTAGAATTATATTAGCAAAGAAAACTTTGCATGTCCAACTTGAATCCTGGTGGCTTTAATTCCTTTAAGAATATATATGTTTAAATCAAATTTAGTTTTTGTCCTGGCTTCGTGCATTTTTTTTTTATTGAAAAGTTTTATAAAAGTTACAATATACACCCCAAAGCCCACCCACCCTAACCCCCCCTCTCCCTCCCCCACTTCCCAGAGCTGAGTACAGGGTTACAAATATAATAATCATACTCTAACTAACATTAACCAACTATATAAATAACCAAGTCCATAATGTGCTTTAATTCCCCTTTAACATAAATATAAACAAATTAAAAGTAAACATAATAATATAAACAAGTTAATATCCTAATTATTAAACAATACAATATCCAAATTGTTAAACAATACTAATACTAAAAATAATAATAAAACTAATAAAAATTTTACTATAATAAACTATTAATAATAATAATACTCTAAAATTTACTCATAAACTAGATGGAATTTTTTAGTCCCATATTTATTCTGAATATAATCTATCCATCTTCTCCAGACCGAAATGTATCTTTCCTGTGAGTGATCCTTCAGATAAGCAGAAATCTTAGCCATTTCTGCTAAATTTGACACCTTAAGCGTCCATTCTTCTATAGTAGGCAAACAATCCTTCTTCCAATATTGCCCTACCAATAACCTTGCAGCTGTTATCAAACTCAACATCAAGTTAGATTCTTTCACAATCTACAATAACACCCAATAAAAATAACTGTGGAGTAAACTTTATCTTTCTCCTGAAAATCTTTTGAATGTTCCACCAAATCTTAATCCAGAAAGCTTTAATATTTCTACAAGTCCACCAGATATGAAAATAAATAGCATCAATGCTACCACATCTCCAACATTTGGGCTGTAAATTAGGATACATACAAGACAACTTTTTAGGATCCAGATGCCATCTATAAAACATTTTGTAAAAATTTTCTCTTAAATTTTGGGCCTGGGTAAATTTTACATTTCTAATCCAAATTACCTCCCATATATCCAATGGAATCGGTTCTTGAATATTTTGAGCCCAATTTACCATACAATCTTTAATTAACTCCATTTCCGAATCCAATTCTATTAAAACATTATAAATTCTCTTTATATGTGCTCGATTTTGATCTTTAATCTATTTTACTAAATTCTCATCCATTAAAGTAATACCAACCTTTTGATCTAACTTCCACCTAGCCAACAATTGATTATACTGTAACCAAGACTGTACAATATTTTCTTGCTTTAACTCAACTAACGGTTTTAATTGCCAATCATTCCCTACCTATCTAAGTAATTCCTTATAAGAAATCCTATCCAAATTCCCACCCATAGATA
The DNA here is from genome assembly GCF_016545835.1 of Crotalus tigris. Classification (NCBI taxonomy): domain Eukaryota; kingdom Metazoa; phylum Chordata; class Lepidosauria; order Squamata; family Viperidae; genus Crotalus; species Crotalus tigris. Next base: position 30,818 of record NW_024096617.1, on the reverse strand, counting down.
CCCCCTCTATCAAGTGTCCAGGAATTCCCCAGATTGGTATTTTATAATTTAACTTATAATAATACTTCTTCCAGACACGCAATAAAGCACTTCTTAAAATATGAGATTTAAAAGCCTGATCAACTTTTTTGTTATAAATTAAGTATGCATACCACCCATATAATAAATCCCATCACTCAAGATGAAGTATACTTTTATTTGTTAAATTAAGCCAATCACTAACCAATGTTAAAACCACCGCATCATAGTATAATTTCAAATTAGGTGCATTAAGTCCTCCTCTTTCCCGTGCATCTTGTAAGATCTTAAATTTAATTTTTGGTTTTTTCCCCGCCCAGATAAATTTATTAATACCCTTCTGTCATTCATCCAAATTGGCATCTTTTTTCAAAATAGGTATCATTTGAAACAAGAAAAGAAACTTTGGTAGAACATTCATTTTAACAGCTGCAATTTTCCCCAACAAAGATAATTGTAATTTTTTCCAATTGTTTAAATCCTTTTGTACTTTTAATCATAATATCTCATAATTATTTTTATACAATTTTACATTAGAAGCTGTAATATATACTCCCAGATATTTAACCTTTTTCACTATTTCAAAACCTGTCAATTTAACTAACATTTCCTTTTCCTTCATAGTCATATTTTTAGATAATATTTTAGTCTTATTATTATTTACCTTAAAACCAGAAACTTTCCCATACTGAGTTATAATTTCCATCAAATCTATAACCGATTGAATCGGTTGAGATAGTGTCACAACCAAGTCATCCACAAAAGCTCTCAACCTATATTCATTCTTTTTTATTTTTATTCCCTTTATTATAGTTGAGTCACGAATTTTAATCAGTATCTTCGTGCATTTTTTTATCCTGGTCTCATCTGGCCTCATCCTTTGTCTTGATTTGGAAAAAAATCTAGTAGCTAAAAATTGTTAACTAAATATACAATGATCTCTATTTATGACTGGCTATTGGAACTAACAATAGGGCAGATGAGCCACAAAGCCTTAGGAGCTGCATATAAGAGATGGAATTCCCAAGGTAAAGATATTGAAGTATCACAGCAAGACATATTGTAAAAAGTATCCCGAGAGGGGAAACTATGGATGCTACAGAAGCTGATCAATGTGGGAAGGGTGCCAGTATGAGCCTTACTTAGCAACAAAGATGCTGTCACATTCCACTAGGTCAGAGATGCAAGTTGCTGAAGTAATTTACATACTTGTCACGGTCCCTATGCATGTCATTTAAAGACCAGTCTGGCATTCAAACCTCCCCCCCTCCCCCCTATTTTCAGTTGTTGCTATGCAAAGTAATCTAGCGATATGTGTGCTGAATTCTAGGCTTTGGATTGTGCTGAAGAAATTGGTTGCTAGATTATATACACAATAGTGGCCAAAATTGTGGAAACCTTTTGGAAAAAGTGTATTTTTGAGGTTTGATGGCAAATAACACCACTTTTTTTGGAGTAGTACCATAAAATTATATATCAATGGAAAGATAATTTAATCAAGACTGTAATGCAACAAGTTTGTTCAATTATCTGTACTGTATTCTATGAAAAGTTATAGCCAAATAACCAGAAAAAGGAAGCACAACTTGCTGAGGTTGATATCAGGTAGCTTTCCTTCATCTGATTGCAGCCAATGAGCATGAGTGTTTAGAGAGCCAATCAGGTATCATCTTGTTTTGGCAATGAGCCAATCAGATCACAGTTGGATTCAGTTATTGATGTCATGTATTGAAGCTGAGAGAATGATATTTGTCAGTGTGTTATGTGATTGCTATCAAGTTGGTCGGGGTTTCTTGTATTCTTTCATTTAATGAACTTGTAAAATGTAATAAAATTAAAGTAATGGTGCAAAAAGTTGACTGGTCGCCCAGAAAGTGATGTGAAATAGTATTATTAAGTAAACAAGGGTATAGTTATAAAGAAATTAGAAGAAAAATTGGTGGAAACTTAACCAAAGGTGGCATTTCTACTGTATCCTTTTCCCCAAAGGTTTCCACAATTCTGGCCACTACTGTATATTATATTGTATCTAAATGGTATCAGCATAGCACATAATGGTCTGCCTCTGTATATATATGAGGCAGGCTATTATGTGCTGTGCTGATACTATTTAGAAACATCTCAGGTGATTGTCTGTGGAGATTCTCAGTCATTTATGCAATCATCTGAGGTCATCCCAAAGGTGCTTTTTCAAAAGGCAACTGGACTTTGTTTTTCCTTAAAGATGTTTTGCTTCTCATCCAAGAAGTTTCTTCAATTCTGAAGAGAACTGAACAGAACTGGAGAAGTTTCTTGGATGAGAAGCAAAATGTCTTTAAAAAAAATATGTCCAGTTGCCTTTTGAAAAAGCACCTTTGGGATGACCTCAGATGATTGCATAAATTGGCGGATAACCAGCTTTCTGCAGGTCCTTGTGTATCACGAGAGGCAGCTTCTAAATTTTCATCATGTTTCAGTATTAATGTTACGGCAGTGTAGTAGCTTTAGACGAAGCATGAATTTCGTACCTGGGCACAAGGCTGAAGTAACATTGATTGTGATTCTGGAGGAATACTGGTGGGCAAATGTCTTAACCTTTCAGCAGTTTTCCTTCCATCATCTCGGTATACTTCTTGATGAGTTACAGGTGTTGGAGTTGGAGACAGTCCTATAGTGGTTCTCTTCTTTCCACAAATATGTGGGGTAGGGTGGGGTGACCATTGATCTCATGCCCACTTCCTTGTGGAGTGTCTCAGGGCTCATTGTTCTCCCCACTCCTATTTACATCTATATAAACATCTGGGAAAGGTCAAACAACAGCATAGGGTGAGATATCTTTTTTTAAAAAGTTACATTTTATTAAGATTTATTTTCATAGAATAAAAGACAAATGAGAAAAAAGAAAAGAGATAAAAATAAGAGCATGCAAGTGCAATTGAGAGAGAAAAAAATTAAAATTAAAAAAATACATGAATGACTTCTGATCTTCTTTTCAATAGATAGTTTTAGTACAATCTTACTGTCCCTCCTCCTTCTCCAATGTTATACAAGTTCCTTCAGCTCCTCATGTAATCCATGTCTTTCTGAATCTGCAAATCCATAAATCATCATTTCAATTCTTTCATCTTTCAGCAAAAAAAAATCCATATAAAATTTCCAGCTGAGGGTAAGTTATCATCCATATGCTGATGATGCTAAGCTATAAATCTCTGCTCCAGGCCAGTCAACAATGCTGGGGAGACTGTCCTGGGGTGTGAAGGCTATGGGTCTCCATGGGGAAGAACTGGCTTCAACTCAACCTTAACAAGATAGAATGCTTCTGGGTTTGAGGGCTTCCTGGACCCAATGATATTCTATCCTTAAGTCTAAATGGCTTACCCTGTCATAGACAGACCTGATGCACAATTTGGGGGTTCTTGTGGATTCATGTCTACTGCTCAAGGAGCAAATGGGCTCTATGGATAGGAAACTTTACACAACTTCAGGTTCTTTGCCAATTGTACTCTTTCCTAGATCATGAGCATTGCACATAGTCAGTCGTGCTTTGGTCTCCTCCTGATTGGATTACTGTAATGTGCTCTATATGAGGCTATCCTTGAAGAATATTGCAAATAGTACTGAAATGTGGACACACAAACAATGATAGGTGTGCTTTAGTATGACTATGTTACAACTCTGCTTTGCAAGCTATAGTGGCACTCAATAGGCTTCCAGGTGCAATTCAAAGTGCTATTTGTCACTTTTATGGCATAAGGCTAGGATATTGGAAGGAGTGCATTTCTACAGTTGATCCGCATCAGGTCTGACAGGAGATACGTGCTCTGGGTTTCATCCAGAGCAGGGGTGTCCAACGCTGGCAATTTAAAACTTGTGAACTTCAACTCCCAGAATTCCCCATCCCCCAAAATTTTGGGAGATGGGGAATTCTGGGCGTTGAAGCCCACAAGTCTTAAAGTTGCCAAGGTATCCCTGATTAAGAGTGTTATCTATTTGGAACATCCTTTCCCTGAAACTTGGCTGGTCTTTCAAGAGGCTCTTAAGAGCTTGTTATTCTCCCAGGTCTTGGGAGGTTAGGTGCACCTCTGGGATAATGTTAGTATATTGATGATGGTAATCCCTGTTTTTGTTTTATTCTTATTGTGGACTTTTTACTTATTGTTGTACTGATGTTTTTAACAGTCTTCATTGCTCAGAGGTGCTTATATGAGATGGGCAGCCCTAAAAATTGAACAAGATCAATTAATCAAATATAATTTGGAAAGTCTGCTGTCATACAAAACAACCCTCTGGGGTTTGGGGCTATGTACGTACAGAATGGGACAACTCGCCATGGACAACTTATCATGGGACAACTTGCCGCAGGACAAATCAATAATTCAATTTAATTATTTTAAATAAATAAATAAATATTTTTAATTTTTGTCATTCACATTTCATTTTGTCTCTCCTTTTGCATCATTTCTTTAATTATTCTATTCCACCATTTCTTCTGTATTAGTGTAACTCTTCTTGTGCAGCAAGTTGTCCTACTGTGAGTTGGCCATGGTGAGTTGGCCGTGGCAAGTTGGCCGTGGTGAGTTGCCCTAGACCCGTGTATGTAGGCTATGACCAGCCTTCCTCAACCTACTGGCCTCCAAATGTGTTCAAGATGAATGCTTGCTATCTGAAGATAATGCATGGGGAAGCTCAACACATCTGGAAGACAACAAGTTGCAGAAAGCTGGTCAAAACTGCTAATAAACCATTCTAATTTGCCAAATAATTTGCTAGCAACTGAGAATGTTTGTGTTGATTTGTTTGTTTTCATATTCCATTTTATTATTTTTAAAAAAACAGAAGTGGCTTTACTTGCCAACCTAAAAAAGGATCTTTAATAGTTCTTTACAAAACTGGGATGCTATAGACTGGAGTTTGGCAGATGCTCTGCTAAAATTATGTAGTGCTAACCCAGAAGCAGTCAGTCTTGAGCGAACATATTGATGAATTAAACATGGTACAGCTGCAGTGTTTGCTTTAGATGTCTGCCGTAATGACTGGATTAACCATAAAGTAAACATAAAGATTCCAAGTTTATAATATTGATTTCCAATGTGATCAGTGTTGTTCACATAGTCATTACTTCAATTAAACACTGAGTCATTTAAACAGATGTACATTTTCCTCCCCTTAAGTGCTTCCCTTACTTTTATTTCCCTGGGCAGAACAGCAATTAGGCTTTCAAGTCTGGGAATTTGTGTTTCTCTGCACCTGGCCTGTTTTAGAAATCAAGAGTTAAAATCATCTCGGTATTTATCTACAATAAAAAGAAATGACCATTCACTGCAATTCAGATCAAAGCCTTCCACAGAAGGATTCAAATGGCAGTTTTTACACAACTGATGTGCAAATCCTCTTAAAGTTAAAATATATAACATAGCATAGTTAAATGCTTTGGTTTGCTTTAAATGAAACATCAAGAAATCACATGTTCAACACAATGTGTTGGGCAGAGCAATCAAAGGCAACAATTCAGCATGTCAGCATAATTGATACTCTTCAACTATTTTCTTTGACTTCTTATTAAAGGCCCTGCCTTCATTCTTTTTAGTTTAAACCCCCCCAACACTTTTTTAGGAGTTTAATTCCCAAGATGAATATTTATTATTCTTATGAGTAAATGAGTTGTAACTGACATTGGTTCAAATATTAGATTTGCTATTTGAACCAGAGGCTACAGATCTGGATGTAGGGAGGAGTATATTCTATATTTGACCATAAAATTTGATGAAGTCAAATTGACTTAGTACTGGAAAAAGAGACATTTTCCAATGATACCAGACCAGAAAGAAAACCTGAGGAATATGCAGCAATAGCAAAAGTAACAACCTACATTCAGAAGAGAAGCATGCCAAATTTAAGCAAAAATGGCTCCCCTAGTTATCATATATCACACAAGACAAATTTAGACACCATTTTTAAGGGCAAAATAACTTACTGTAGTCAGAAATAATTCCAGTGCTTATAAATATATCTATTGGAAGTTTTAGTTGAAGTACAATGCAATGGAATTTGAAATCAAATAGTTTTCCAGTAATGCTTTGATTTTTTTCTAAGAGTGTTTTATTGGTTTTTCTTTTTCTTCTTTTTCCCCTTGGTTTCTTTCTTTTTTCCTATTTATCATATGCATTCTTCCTCTGGACAATTATAAATAGTGGATGATGTTAAAATCAGTCAAGATTAGCATAGGTAGCATCCTCTATAATCCAAATATCCCTTCCCTTCTCCTCTCTTCTCCTCTCCTCTCCTCATTGTTTGTATCATATCTTTGAGAATAATGATCTTCCTAAAGTGGCCTACAAGTATTGTGAATAACCATATATATAAAAATATAAACCATATATATAAACCATATATATAAAAATATAAACCATATATATAAAAATAAAAGAATAACAGAGTTGAAAGGGACCTTGGAGGTCTTTTAGTCCAATCCCCTGCTCAGGCAGGAAACCCTATAACATTTCAGACAAATGGTTGTCCAATCTTGTCTTAAAATTCTTCAGTGTTGGAGCACCTACAAGTTCTGGAGGCAAGTTGTTTCATTGATTAATTGCTCTGTCAGGAAATTTCTCCTTTTCTAGGTTGCTTCTCTCTTTGATTAGTTTCCATTCTTGTCCTGCCTTCAAGTGCCTTGGAGAATAGGATGATCCCCTCTTCTTTGTGTCAGCTTCTTAGATATTGGAACACTGCTATCATATCACCCCTCGTCCTTCTCTTCATTAAATTAGATATACCCAATTCCAGCAACCGTTCCTTATATGTTTTAGCCTCCAGTCCCCTAATCATCTTTGTTGCTCTTCTCTGCACTCTTTCTAGAATCTCAACATCTTTTTTACATTGTGGCAACCAAAACGGAATGCAATATTCTAAGTGTGGTCTTATCAAGGCATTATAAAGTGATATTAACACTTCACGTGATCTTGATTTTATCCCTCTATTAATGCAGCCTAGATTGAGTTGGCTTTTTTGGCAGCTGAAGCACACTGCTTATATTTAGATGATTGTCCACTAGGATTCCAAGATCCCACTCATAGTTACTACTGTTGAGCCATCTACCATCTATTCTGTAATTGTGCATTTAGTTTTTCTTGCCTAAATGTAAAACCTTACTTTTCTGTACATTGAATTTCATTTTATTAGATAGGGCCCAATATTCAAGTCTGTCAAGATCCTTCTGTATTTTGAACCTATCATCTGGAGTGTTGGCTATTCCTGCCAGCTTGGTGTTGTCTGTAAATTTGATGAGTTCCCCTTCTATCCCCTCATCCAAATCATTGATGAATATGTTGAAGAGTACTGGACCTAAAACAGAGCCTTAGAATACCCCACTGTTCACTTCTCTCCATGTAGATACAGTTCCATTAAGGACTACACGTTGAGCACAGTTGGTCAGCCAATTACAAATCCATCTGGTGATGATGGATTTTTCCATTGTTTCTATATAAACAATTAGATATGGCAGTAGATATAATGGCTGTACTTTAAAGAAGGAAGAGTCTAGCTGATTCAACTTCCACTGTGTCTCTTCATCGTACCATAAGAGGAAGTTCTGGTCAATATGAACCTTTGAAGCATTGTCTAGAAATTGAAATTGACTCCACAAGAAGACTAAAACTATATTGTGATAGGCTCTATTAATAGGATCTTGTATGTCTGCCTTTCCTTCCTTATATCACAGTAAGTCGGGAAAGAGCCAGCCTAGTTCTTTTCCTGTCTACTTTCCCAAAGCTTAAGCAATGGTTCTGCCCTTGCTACTTTTGTAATGGCTTCTGACAGTTGCCCTCAAGGTCATCCCCATATAGCCTCAGACCAAGTACTTCAAAGAATCTTGTCCTCAACAACATGAGAATCCATTAGAAATTCATAATTAATTAATTTGTTGGATATTGCCATTTCAGTTTCTTTTTGCATATGGTTCTTTTGCATATTTCTCTTTTCAAAATTGCAATTAAATATTTTTAAATCGGGATCAACATGGAGATCCACCGTGGACCAAATATTTTTCTTCTAAACATGCTAGAAGTACAATTGTCTTTGTTTTATTCCCAGAATAATAAAGAAAAGATAATTGCTTTGTTTTCTTACTTCAGTTGGGTTTTGACTGGGAAAGAAGACTCAATAGGTGGCCTTCATTTGTATGCACAGTTCTATAGTCAAATGAGCAAATCTGCTTGTGCATTGGTTAAGAGATTTTCTACATGAGTTGTAGTCCATTATGCAAACTGAATATAGAACTCTGACAGACAAATTAATTTACAGTTAGTATTTTTCAAACTGACTTCTGCATTCCCCATCTCCACATATTTATTTATTTGGCATATAGCATATCATACATGGACTAGCAATATACAGTACTAACATTTCATCTAGGATAGTAGAACCCAATAAAATATAAATGTTAAAAAGAACTATGTTCAAATACCAATGTCTAGGCCCTCTAACTATTGAAATGCAGCATCATTTATATTTTAAAAAATGAGACCATATGCTGTCAGCTTACAGTTGGTCACAATGTGATCTACAATTTAGTGTGGGACCCCATCAAGTTCCCCATAGGTTTATGAGTTAAACCTGTTTTTAAAAAAACATAAAACAATAAAGAAGCCACATATAATTTGCAACCCAGGTGAAAATGATGGATCAACACAACTATTGCACAGGTTAAATGACACATTGAAATTCCTAGATCCTGGAATAAAAACACATATTTGGCCTTATGGAAGGTTAACAGGGCCAGGGACCATCTAATTCTGGGAAAGGATGTTGAAAAGAGCCTGTGCCATGACATAAAATGTTCTTTAATGAAATGTGGACTCAGATAAAATAGAATTAAAACATAGTGTGCATATAAACCTTTTGGAAGGGAGTGAAAATTATTTGGATGGATTTACCATATTTTTTTTTATTAATCTGGATTTTAGGATTTCCAGAAATTTGTCAATCTACTGTTGTGGTTCTTTTTAATAATAGCTTAATAAATTAGGATACCTATTCTTAAATTACATATTGCAAAAAAGCTTTCATTTTATACATTTATACAGTTTATTTCTGGTTGCAAAATTTATTCCATGCTAAAATGAACTAGGATATATGATCTTGATTCATATTTGCTTAAAATGTAGTCATAATCAGAATTATTAGAATAAATCCCATGGCATATTTTAATACAGTGTCTCATGATGTTTCTTAAGGGCTCATAGTTGATGGCTTATGTTCTCAAATTCCTTATTCAGAGTTTTCTATAATCTTATTTCAAAGAATGATGGCTTTCCTTCCAATACATTTGTCATTATATTTGTTGCTGGATTTGGGATAGATTGGATTTCAGAGCAGGAACGCTACGTGCATATTGGTATGAAATAATGCTAGTTAAATATAAAATTTACATTTGCTGTGTAGTGTAATGCTTCAGGCAAATTCAATTGTTTATCCATGCAGACTGTTTTATCGAAGTGAAAAACACAAATATATACTGTGCAATCCAGTGCACAATTGCCTTATCCCCATTTTGCTACAACACACAAAAAATCATGCTGTTATCCTATTTGCCCTTTTGGATTTTATCTTTTATTTCATTTCTGCTAGCTCTGATGACCTGCAGTTGCCCTTGATTCTTTTGCTCCCCTCCCATATGTTCAGCGAAGCTCCTTTCTTGTCAGCCAATTATCCATCTACATATTTCATCTCTAATAAAAGCCATAACTGCAATGCTATTGGATTTGCCCTGCCGTTTAATGACCCTTTTATTATTGCATGTACTTTTCCTCTGTTTATTTTCCCATTTGAAATCATTTTTAGGAGAAGCTGTAATGTGTGTCCTTCAGAAAAGATTTGGGTGCCAAGCGTGATCAGTACATATATTAGCTCTTTTCAGTTGTTCTGGGTAGAATTCCTTGGAGATGAGTCTCAACCTGATTTATTACTGTTGCATAGGTTCATAATAAAGTTAATTTTATCTTGCGTTCTCATGAAACATGTGAACTGCGCAAAAACCTGCACAAAATTTGAAAAGGAAGCCTGAGGACAATGAATTTGATCCCCTTTAGGTAATAGCAAATAGAGTAGTCTAGAGCAGTGCTTCTCAATCTTAGCAGCTTTAAGATTTGTGGACTATGTGGACTCCCAGAATTGCCCAGATGAAGTCCACTCTTCTTAAAGTTGCTGAGAAATGCTGGGCTAGAGAGTTCGGCTGCCGGCATAGCTGATACTACTTGTGTTGGATCACTGAAATGAAGGGATATTGCAATATACTCTTTTCCCTATAAAGTCCCTCAATCCCATTTGAAGCCTGTGTGGCCGCAACTGTACCAACAGCTGGTGTCCTAACAATTTTGAACAACGCTTACACATTTCGAAAGAATATTACTGCTGTTTTTAAATGATAGTTCTCAGACCATCTTGTAAGATTTGCTTAAATTTTAACTGCAAAGTAAAACATATGTTTACATTCTCACAATACTTGAGAATACCAGGTCATAGTTCAGGCTTCTTTGAATATCTCTTCAAGTCACTGCAGGCATAGAATCCCTTTCAGGTCTCTGCATCTCTACCATCTGAGTCTTTAGAAAGCAATGTAGACTGTGGGCATTTCCAAATGGAATGTTTTTTACTCTGTTCCACATCCCAGTCCCTCCCACTCAACTGGAGGCCAACCTTGGTTCATCTTCACTGCAACTGTCATAAATATGAATCAGCAGTTAAGTATCTGAGTTTTGCTCACCTGACTATGGAGACGCTGCAATGGTCGTAAGTGTGAAAAACAGTCATATGTCACTTTTTTCACTGCCATTGTAAAGTAAAATAAGGAGCCATATTGTTGGGGCCAATATGCTGACTCTGTAAACTGCTTAGAGAGGGCTATAAACCACTGTGAAGTGGTGTATAAGTCTAAGTGCTATTGCTATGTTAGACAACATGGAGACTAAAGCACAGTCTTGCAGAACCTCAGCATATAAATACCATGTAGTTGACAACTAACTGCTGAGTATCATCTGGAAGGAGCCAGATGAGGGGAGCTACTGCAAGGTTCTAAGATATTCAGAGCTTCTTTTAACAATAGCAATAGCACTTGGACTTATATACTGCTTCACAATGCTTTACAGCTGTCTTAAGCAGTTTATAGAGTCAGCATACTGTTTATTGCCTCCAACAAGTTGCATCTTCGGAAGGAGGGAAGGCTGAGTCAACCTTGGGCCAGCAAGAATCAAACTGCTGGCTGTCAGCAGAATTAGGCTGCAATACTGCATTCTGACCACTGTGCCACCATGGCTTTATTACAGTATCTTGGCTGCAAGTTGTGAAGAAGCCCAGTCCAGAAGAATAAATACAATGTCACTTTCCCTTCCCAGCAAAGTTAATGCCATGGACCACCAAGGCAATTTCAGTGCCAAAACCAGTCCAAACTCTTGATTGAAATGAATCAAGAAAATTATTCTTGAGAGAAGAGACTTTCAGATTTCTCTCCAATTGATCATTTACTTTATTTCATTCTCTAGTGATCTTCACCCCAGGCTTGTCAGTCCCCATAGTACAATCTCCCTTTTTAATGTTTCTGCTCAGTATTATTCATTCTTCAGTGCTTTGGGAGATATACTGCCAAATTTTGAGACTCTGAGGATTGAAATGGATACAAGAACAAGGTGGGGGGGGGAATCCTTTCAAAGTGCTATTTTGGGAGTTGCAGGAAAGTGAATGTCAATAAAAGGAGCATTGAGATATTTGTGCAACAGGGTGTGATTTGATCACTCCATCTATTCAAATGCATTTCTATGAGCTTAATTTATGTGGGCAAAAGACATAGAAAGTGCATGAATGGAATCTGTGCTCCTTGATTAATTCCCAGCTCTCCTAGGTTACTCCATGCATCAGTGCATACCTACCCATAACTTCCAAAATGTCTATCAAGACTCAAAACGGAATATAAAATTATTCTGTGTCAGAGAGAGAAGCAGGATTGTCTTCGGGGGAAGAAGAAAATTAAAAAAGGCTGTCATAATACAAAAGTGTCACTTACGTCAATAACAACTGTGAGTCTTGGAGGCCTTCTTACAAAATAGGTACAGGTAATCCTCAACTTACAACTGGTCTTTGCACATACAACTGTCCCAGCAACCCCATGGTCGCATGATCAAAATTCGGGTGCTTGGCAACTGGGATGTACAGTATTTATAATGGTTGCAGCATCTCAGGGATAGGTAATCACCATTTATGAACTTCCCAGCGGTCCTCCGATAAGCATAGTCAATGGGAGGGAGCTGGATTTGCTTAATAACCACTTAATTCACTTAACAATTGCAGTGATTCTTGTAACAAAGGTCGAAAAATGGGGCAACAGCTTTGCTTAAAAGCAGAAAATCTAGTCCTAATATTGGTTGTACGTCTAAGACTACCTTCATAGCAAGATGTAGCAGTGCAAGATTTGGGAACTGAAGGGAGCCTTCTGGGATGCTTAGAGGGGTGGTGGGGATGACAACTTCTTTGCCTGCAGAACATGAAGAAAAGATGTAGTATTGTGTGTCTGTGTGTTGTGTTTGGTTTGGTACACTTAAGGAAAATGGTGGTGGTTTTTCCTGCTGGGTGGGAGAGAAAAAAGAAGCCTACAGATCTTGAAGCTTGCCATCTTGAATCTGTTCTGAATTAAATCTGTTAAGAAAGAACCATTCTCTGTGCTCGTTGCTGAAGCAGAATTCAGCTCAATCATGGGAGCAGCATAATATAAATTCTACATTTCTGCCAACTCATAGACAGTGGGAATGCATGTTAATGCAACATGTGGAAATCAGCTGGATGTTGTTTTTTTTATAATGTTGCTACAGTAATTGCATATCCATTCTTCCAAAGAGCTCGGTTAATTGGGCCAGTTGGCCTTCATACTTTCCTTTGTCTGTTTTAGACTTTTATCCTCACTCTTTGCAACTGTTTCACAGCTTATGATTATTCCATTTTCTGGGGCTCATTTCCTCTGACTTATGGATGCCTGCCTTCCTTACTTCCTGGATTCACACTATTTTGAATGGTAATTAACATTTGCTGATTTGATTTCTGCATCTCCAGAGCCTAGTTCAGACAGAACCCACTGCTTATGTGATCCTTCTGTTTGGTGAAAATGTGGACATCTATGCTTCTCTGAACATCTATCATGAGGACATATTCTCCCCTATCATGGGGAATGCATCCATATTTCGACACTCAACCAGTGTCTGGAAATGAATGAATCAGAAGCTTGAATAAAATGCATCCAAATCACAGATTCCCTACTGTTGACATTGCAGTCCATGGAGCTTAATGTAAAAAAGATTATCGAAGATGTTGTCCAGGGCTGGTAGCTGAAATCCGACAATATTCTGGGCAATTTTAATGATTCTCTGTAGAGCTTTTTTGTCCCCTACAGAGCTACTTCCATACCATGCAAGAATGCCGTATGCCAGGACACTCTCAATGGTGCTGTGATAGTAGGACAGAAGTAAATGCTGAGATAAATTTATCTTCCTGAGCATTCTCAGGAAGTACAGCCTCTTCTGTGCCTTCTTCACAAGCATGTTAGCATTCATAGTCCATGAGAGGTCCTCCGAGATATAAGTGCCCAGAAATTTAAAACTACCCACCCTCTCCACCTCCTCACCATTTATGTACAATGGTAGATGTACATCTGTCTTCCTCCTGAAGTCAATTATAAGTTCTTTAGTTTTTGTGGTGTTAAGTTTGAGGTTATTTTCATTACACCACAATGTCAGCCCTTGTACCTTCTTCCTGTAAGCAGACTCATTGTTCTTATTAATGAGCTCCACCACTGTTGTGTCATCCGCAAATTTAATAATTGTGTTGGTGTTATACAGTGGGGTGCAGTCATACGTGTACAAGGAATAAGCACACAACCCTGGGGGGCTCCTGTGCTTAATATCAGAGTAGAGGAATGGTGAGATCCCATCCTTACTGACTGTGGCCTACCTATCAGAAAATCCCTAATCTACAAGCAAATCCTCTGATTTATACCCAAATTGGACATTTTAAAAAACAACCTGTTGGGTAAAATGGTGTTAAAAGCAGAGCTATAATCCACAAATAACAACCTTGCATGTGTCCCCTGTTGTTCCAAGTGATTCAATACAGTATGGACAACAAGAGACATAGCATCATCAGTTGATCTATTACCCCTATATGCAAATTGGTATGGGTCCAAAGTAGATGGAAGACTAACCTTAATATAGTTCAACACCAGCCTCTCAAAACATTTCATAACAACAGATGTTAAAGCTACTGGTCTATAATCATTAAGCGATACCACTACTGTCTGCTTAGGAACTGGCACTATAATAGATGTCTTCAGGCAGGTAGGGATAGAGCACTGCGACAGGGATAGATTGAAAATATCCATGAACACTTCAGCTAGCTCTGCAGCGCAGTCCCTGACAACTCATCCCAGAATTCCATCAGGCCCAGCTGCCTTCCAGATATTAACATTCTGGAAAGTGCATCTCACATCAGAGATCTGCAGTAGAAGTGGTTGTCTATCAATGGTAGATGTTAATGGTGCACTATCAGTAGTAAATGCTGGAATGATGGTCGTTCCTGTGTCCACCTCAAAATGGCTGAATTGATTTAGCTACTCAGCCAAAGAGTCACTACTCCCAGGCAAACTATTTTTATTATTTTGTCCTGTGATTTGTCGCAGACCTTGCCATACACGACCAGAGTCTGAGTTCTCAAAAAGATGTTCAATCCTCCATCTGTATGTAGATTTAGTGTCCTTGATGCCCCTTTTCAATTTAGCTCTTGCCTCGCTATACTGTAGCGCATCACTAGAATGGAAAGCAGCATTTCTTGCTCTTAATAAAAGACACACTTTTCTATTTATCCAGGGCTTGTTGTTAGAGAACACCCGTACTTGTCTGTGTTAGTGACAACATCTTTTAATGTAAAACAGTACTGTTGAAGTGTAAATGTCAACATTGTTCTCTTCAAACAGTGCCCAATCAGTATCCCAAAACAATCTTGAAGTTGCTCCGATGCATCCGCTGGCCACATCTATATTTCTCTAATTGATGGTCTAATTCTGTTGACAAGAGGTCTATATGATGGGATCAAGAACACAGATATCTGATCTGACTGTCCCAGGTGGGGTAAAGGCATAGTCCTGTATCCATGCATGATGTTACTATATACTTGATCCAAGGTATTTTTCCCTCTAGTGGGACAGTCTACGTACTGATAGAACGTAGGGAGGACAGTCTTTAATTTGGCTTGATTGAAATCACCTGCAACCACCAGCACTCCATCCGGGTAGGCCTGTTGCTGTTTGCTAATAGCAATTAACAGGTAACTCATGGCTGTGCTCATGTTAGCATCAGGAGGTATATATACTACAGTTATCACAATATTAAACTCACCAGGCAGATAAAAGGGGCAGCATTTCACTGCCAAGTATTCTAAATCAGGAGAACAGTGAGTGTCCATTATTTTAACATTTGTGCTCCAGTTGTTATTTATGTAAACACAAAGTCCCCCTCCTCTGCTCTTCCCAGAGACCATGGTTCTATCCGCTCGATAAACTGAGTGTCCTGGTAATTCAATAGCCTCTCCTGGAATGGTAGGGTCAAGCCACGTCTCTGTAAAGACCATGACACAGCAGTCCCGAATGTTTTTCTGCAGAGAGATAGTAAGTTCCAGCTCCTCAATCTTATTAGGGAGAGATCTAACCTTTGAAACAAAAAGACTTGGCAATGCAGGCTTATGAGGATTTTTTCCTAACCTTACACACAGTCCGGCTCTACAGCCTCATTTCTGCCTGCGTTTCCTTCTCCTTTGTTTCCTTTGCTCTCTAGCAGGGTGAGTAACCCACGGTATCATTCTAAACAGCTCAGCTGGAATGTTGTAGTTTGAGACTCCTTCTATTACTTGCTGCATTTTAATAGGGAAAGACTTGAGACATTCATGGATAGTAGGTGCTATAGTGTGGGATTTCAGGTGTGGTTAAATTATGTAGACTTTTTTAGAGATGTTATAGAACTAAATGTCTGCCTTTGCAGTAAAGATGGCAAAATTGTAGCACAAGACTGACTCAGCCATGGAAATACATTGCTCAAGAAACAAACACAGAGACTTCCCCAAATCTCAAATTTAGGATCTCCAGGTTTCAACTTAGAGGCACATCTCTTCCTTCTAAAGCTGAAGAGACAAAAGTGAAGCCTCTGTCCATATTTTCCTAGTCCAGTTCCATCTTTTCCTCCTTCTTTGGCAGCTTTCTAACAGAGCAATAGAAGAAGCCATAAGTTATACAATCTGATCACACATTTTGAATTAAAGGCAGAAACTCTAAGTTGCAACCTTGGAAGTTAAACAAAAAAGGAAGCAGGCTTACTGTTCTATAATTAATTTCTTAATTAGTAATAAACATTATGAATGCGAGCAGTGCAGTGGCCTAGAGGTGGAGCTCTCACCTCACAATCAGGAGGCTGTGAGTTCAATCCTAGGTAGTGGCAGATATTTCTCTCTCTGGGTGCAATGAGTTATTATTTGCTGTGATCTCCATATAGGCATCAGGAAGAGCATCCAGGCATTAAATGCTCAGCTCCATTCAGTTGCCCTAACTCCATCCCAAAGCAAGGGATTTCAGGGTTGTTAAAAGAAAAAAAATGAATGCAATCTTATTTCTAATTAATTAATATTATTAATGTATTCAGCTTATTCAGATCTCATCTTTACACTCAGTTTAAGGATCACAGTCTACCAAGCTAAGTGATTCTCACTTATTATTTAAAAAAAATGGCAAAGATAGTGGAAAATTCTATTTTGCATTCAGGATTTGCTTCTTGGGCAACTATTCTGGAAAACTACATTTGTAATATTAAGGATATATTTAAAAGAACAAGTTATGCTTTAATATAGTACAAAATTTGAGCTTGGTAAAATTGCAATCATTTATTGATTAAAATGTTAATTAAAATTGTTCACTTCATGCTTCTTGTACCTTATTGACCAGTGAAGCTATAATGAGAACTACAGAAATGGAATTTATAGTCTGAAATCATTTGCAAAACAGCCATTTTGTATTAAGTGTACTTAAAAGTCAATGGAAATATGTTACATAAATACAATATTTATGAAACAATTGATTGAGATAAAACAAGAGTTCTGCAGAGACCTAACTGATGCTGAATTAAAAATATGACATCTTAGGAGGAAAAAAACCCTGTTTATTTGCTTTTCAGTAGTCATACATTTTGCAGAATAAGAACATGTTTTTCATTTGGAATGTGACAGTCAGATTTTCAAATTTTTGCCAAGATCAACACAAATGCTAAGTACATTAATTATGGATCTAGTTGTTTCAGAAATAGTCTTCTTTTATTTAAACTGAGCTTTTTTCTTCTTCCAGAAAATTTTTCTGAGTGCTGCAAATGAGGAAGAAATATTTTCACACCTGGGCTTGGATTACCTTGAACCCTGGGAAAGAAATGCCTAAAGAAATTTTTAATAAGGTTACACCATTTCACTGTTTCAAAGCAAAGTTTTACTTACCTGAAAAGCATATCTTTATTATTAGTTAGGGAAAAAGATCTTAAATACATTGTGAATATTTGTTGTAGGTGTGGATTTCCTTAGAATAGTTGGCAATTGATATTTTGAAATGTTTCTTTTGTTCTAATTTCCTGCTCTTGTGACAACCACACAATCAAAAGGAAGGGATTGGCAGGAAGTCATAATGAGACTGCTAAATCATGCAGATAACATATTTCAAAATGAATGTCTGTGGAGTGACTTTCAACCTGGCACCCTCCAGATTAACCTCCAGATGCAGCTTTTAGAATTCCTGCCCTCTAAGGCATATCTGGAAGGCCCAAATAATAGAACCCTATCCTACTGCATTTTCAGCTTATTAATGTTTAATGTTTTCTTGTTTTCAGTTTTAATAACTAATCGAACAAGAAAAAAAATTGGTCATTATGCAAAAATAATTAATACCCAGAAATACTCTAATTTTAACTATTCCAAATATCTTTATGCAAACCAATATACAAAAAAAGAACTCATGGTTTGCTATCATAATATAAATGCTACCATTTCGTAAAGAGATTAGTTTGGTTAATGGAACTTTTACTAATTTGAAAGTTATATACTAACTTTTCTATTAATGCAGTGGTCCAAATCCTCCCCCTTTCTATCTCTGTCTCTCTGTTTCTGTAAGCAATTCTTTTAGTACAGAATGGATGCTTGAACTTATTTATTTCAGAAAGGCTGAGTACAGTACGAGAGACCTTTTGTCATAGTGAAATACGATAAATACAGGTGATTTTATTCAGAGATAAACCTGGTCAATATTAAATTATAACTGATTGATCACGCTGATTACTCAGACATGTAACAAATTGATTGACTGCTATTCCTAGCACAGTATTGTTCTTTTCCAGGACTTGCTTATGGATCTGTCACAGGGGCATCATCATGGAAAGTCAATCAAGATGGCATCTACAACCACATTATCAACCCTGCAACCATTCAAAACTAACTTTCTTGCACATGTTGATGTCACATGCGTGGACAAAGGGGCATGTTAACCACAGGGTCCTGGCTATCCTCTTGACGTCTTTGACTCTTCTGCAAACATGGCTGTTGCCAATTGCTTTCACTCTTCCCCCCACTCGTCCTTCATGGACATTCATGCCCAAGGTGGAAACATAGTTTGGCAGAATAAAAAACAAAATATAGTGGACAAAAATTCAAGATCATGCCTGCAACCATGCAACTGAAGTTCTAGCATTTTGCATGCATCTAGATGCAAAAAAAAAAAAAAAAAAGGATTGAGGGTGTTGATTTTGTGGGGATGTGATTACTGTCTCAAAATTTTGAGTAGTTCCTTTGTTCAATCTTTCATATAACCCAACTGAAGAACCTATGGCTGGCTGGGGAATTCTGGGAGTTGAAGTCCACATGTCCTAAAGTTGCCAAGGCTGGAAAACCCAGATATACACCAATAGAATATCATAATAAGTTATGATCTGAATCATCATGCTAAAAGTCTTAGAATCTAAATTTGAATGCAAAACAGATTTTAAAATTAGGGATAAGTCCAAGACAGATCAACAACAATAAGAAAATCACAGTTTACTGAGATACATGTTGACAGCCTTGAGGGTAAACTTAGCACAACATTGGAAAAGGGATGCATCACCATTGAGAATGTAAACTTGGAGATTAGGCAGCAATGGCAAAATTAACAGCATATATTCATAATAGAGGTTTGGCCAAATTTAAGCAGGAATGGTGTCCATGTACATTATATATTATCCAGCATGGCAAACTGAAACATATGGAGCATAGTTTTAAAGGGGGAAATAATTGGCTAAAGAAGTAAAATTAGAAATATATGAAAATTTTGAATATTTTTAAATATTGAACATCAGGAGTATAACAAAGAAGAAGTTAGAATACATTCACTCAATAGTACTTTTACTAGCTTTTTTTTCTTTCCTTCCTCTTTTTTTAAAAAAGAGATTTATCTTTAAATAATAAAGTGGTGGACACATTGGTATTCAGCGAAAATCCTTTCACTTTTTGTTAAAAAGAACTTAACATATTCTGCTTTTTATAGTTAATCCTTCATCTATGATATATACTGAGTACTAACTGTACAACTTTTCAATTTCTCTGTCCCCCTACTGATATTATATATGTCATGCCTCCATTGGAGCTTGAATCTGCGGAGGAAAATGAGCTGGAACGGGACCCTATGGAGGTTGAGGGGGAGGTATCTGTGGCTGCAGAGGAATGTGGGGAAGAGCAGGCAGAGGCAGGCCAGGGCCCTTCAGGAGTGGGACAGGAGGAACAGGAGAGACAGAGTTCAGGCGATGAGCAAGGACCACCCCCACCTGATCCTAGAGCACGGAGAGTGGAGAGAAGGAGGGAACAACGCAGGCAGGCTCAACTACTCGGGAGGAGAGCATCCCACCACTCTCCACAAGGAACACCTGGAGAATGAGATTTAAGGAGATGCTGTGGGGAGAGGCATTTGTCAGGAACTAACACTTATTCCCTGGAGTTTTATGTGTGTTGTTGCTGATCTCTTGTTCTGTGACTTCTGCTTGGAAACTCTGACAATGTTGCTTGGATGTTTAAAGAACTCAGACTGCATTTTAGCTTCCCTTCCGAAACTGCTCAGGCAAGTGTGTATGCACACAGACTCATTAGGTTTATGATGTATGTGTCATTCTTTCTTATCTCTGTGGCCTTGAGTAAATTCATCTCCTAATCAAACTGTATGTGAAACTACTTGCAGCCAGAGGTGTGTGTGTCTTCCTTTGTTTGGAGGTTTTCCAGAAATGTGGGAGCATTTGGGGAAAATTTGGAGCAATTAAAGGGTGGTTTGAATTGCCAGCTGACTGCATTGCCTCTGTGCTGTGCCTTGGGTCATCACAATATATTTGTATTATTATTATTTTTCTTTTATAGGATTATAATTTTGAGAAGTAAAGATTATGTTTAACCTGATGCCAAAGATTCTTGTTTGTATATTCTATTGGATCAGACCCTAAAGCAGTGGTTCTCAACCTTTTTAATGCTGCGACCCCCAACTGGTTGTAAGTCGAGGACTACTCAACTGGTCGTAAGTCGAGGACTACTCAACTGGTGCAGCACCGTTTGCAGAATGGGACTTTTGGCGGGCTCAGCAGGGCAGAGACAGCCTGAACAATTCCTATTGGCTTTTGAAAGCCAATAGTATTAGACTCTATTCAAGAGAGTCTATTCTATTGGCTTTCAAAAGCCAATAGAATAAAAGGGAGTAGCACAGCTAAGGAAAATGGGAAAAAAATGGCGGACTGTGTTGTTTGGTGACCCCCATGAAATGGTCATTCGACCCCAAATGGGGTCCCGACCCACAGGTTGAGAACCACTGCCCTAAAGGATTAGCATACAGTAGTAAGTGGTTTTATTAAAGAAGGCAAAGAGCTGATATTTGATCTCGATATTAGGATTTAGATAAGCTTAGTTTAAACATAGTGTCTACATCTGTTTTTGGAGCTATTATTTTTGATTATTTCAGCTCTGAAGAAGTTGATTAAATTGTTTTTTACAGAATTAAAAACAATATGGAATTAACTCTGAATACTTTTTTGACATCAACATAAGAATTTGATATTTAATTTATCTGTCCTATATGAAATTGTTCCTTCTAATGTTTCACAAAGTTTTAAGTTTTGGCAGTCCTTAAACCAATATTTTTTCTTTATAGAAAGCTGGATAAATGTATTTTATTTATTAATGGCCCTTGATATAACAAGCATGAATATCTTGTTTTGATAAATCAAATGATGGTTGCTTGCTGAAGTTGATATAATTCAGGATTTGGAACATTAACCAATATATAGCTTAGCCTTACCCTATTATATTTGCATTTTGTGCTGATCTCAACAATTGTTAATATACCTCTGCATCTGTATGTTGAGGGCATATATCTTATTTTAGCTGTGTTCCCAATATTGGAATCTATAATTAGATATTAAGGATTATGAATTTTTCAGGCCAGGGTGTTGTCTAACAACATTGTTTAAGCATCAGATGAAAGGTGAGATGCATACCTGATTTACAGCTTTAGATTGTTGCTATGCATTGTGTATCAAGGTTTGAGTTAATCACTTTTCAAATGAGAGACAAAGATATATGAGTAATATGGTCAATTTGGGAACTGTTCAGTTTATAAAGAGTTTTTTTAAACTATTTGCATTGCTATAATTGATTTTGTAGCTATGTCGATCCTGTAATGCTGATCTATGAATGCAGACTTAAAATAATCGTGTACATAATACAAGTAGACTTCATTTATTGCCATTCGCAATTACAATGATGATGATGAAAAGTAATTTTCTGACCAATCCTCCCACTTGTGACAGGTCTGTAAAGCAAAAATGAAGTAAGATCATAAGCACAGTTACAGTTTCTCTTAGTGACCACTTCATTTAATGATTGAGTTGCCAGTCACAATTGTGGAGGGTGAAACAAGGACTGCCTGTGAAATAAAAATAAAAATGCAAATACTCCTCAAAATCATAGTATGCTTATTGCATATCTTAATGATGGTGCTGAAGGAAATCCATTTTTAAAAAACAAACCTGGATCAAAGGCTTTATTTTATTCTCCAAAATATCAAGTTACCCAACAATTCTTGTAATATCATTTAAACTGGTGGACCAGGGAGCCTCTGATGAGCTACCAAGTCCATTTTCTTATTATCTAGTTGCAGTTATTGTCTGGTGAATATTATAGAACATATGGGCCTCTACCCACTGATTTATTCCCAGTACTAACAATATTCATATTTAACAATTCCATGGCAACCCTACTTTTTCAGAGATTTCACATATGCAAAACATCAAAAACAAATAGCTCGAACAAAAGGACGATTTGGAATATGGCTTAGAAAGGTATTTTTTACACACAGCTTTTCTTTCTTTCTTAAAGAACAGCCCTAAAAAAGAAATGTGTGTTAATAAACACGACTGTCAGAAATGCCTTCCAGTACATATTTCTTTATGCCAGCATCAGACTTTAATGTATTAAAAGAGATAAGGAAAACCTGGTGTACTTTTGTGAAATGTAACCCCACTTTAACAAATAAAATGTTCCTGAAGCTCTCTTGTATCAATGAGAAATATGCCAGTTAAAATAGGGCAAATATAAAGCAAGCTTTGCCTGATACACTTTTCAATGAATATGGTCAAGAAATTGAATTGAAAAGAAATGAAGGAGAGCGGTGATTTAATCAATGTATTACATAAATAAAGGAACCAGTAATAGTTTGGGTAAATACAATTGCTATGTTAAGATTCATCTGAATTATTCAGACTGAGGATGTAAAGAATTATGGCCGTGTCTTAAGTCAACTTTTATCTCCGTGTACTACAGTGTTCAGCTTTGAACTTGACACTGGAACATAATTATGTCCTGTTGAATTAGATTAATTAGAGTCAGGTATCAAAATGCCACTTTTGATTGTGAAAATGTTTCCATAATTAATTTATGCAAATGCAATTAAGCTAAACTATTGTAAGCTGTTTACTCCTGAGAAGCTTGTTTTTTTTTTTTTTTTCAGAATTGGAATATCTCACTTGCAGGCTGCCTCAGGGTAGCTGCCTCAGGAAAAAGGGAATGTTGTAGAGAAACTGACATCTATCCTGGGAATCACAGAGAAACAGCCTTATGCTTTTTCCCTTTATTAACTCACCCCGACTTCACAATAGATGAAGACACCCATTGTTGTTCAGAATTAACAGCCATTAGTAATTGCATAGATTCACTGCTCCAAATAATCTGGGCTGTTGCAAGACGTTTTCTTGGTGGAACCAAATGAAGAGGCAATGATGAACCAAGCTTTGTACCATCACAATGCAGTACTGACTTTTTTTGTAAGAGTCTCGTAATGTCATGCACATGTGAAATGGGGGGAAAATTTGCATTACGATGGCACAAAGCCACTTTCAGATTTTTGGATCTAGTCTGTTACTTTTCTGGTAACCCCAAAACTTTCTATTTTTTCCCCTCAGCTAATAATGAACCAGCATGGGTCATAATGTGAAGGATTATTATTGTAGGCTAGAGCTGTAAGCTTAATAAATATAAATATTTGCAAAGATTAGATCCTTGTCTTCTGATAATCAAAGCTCTAGACTCAGCTTCTGCTGGATTAAGGCTTCAGAAGAAGAGGAATCTGTTCAAGAACTGCTACCTCTATTGAATCTGACAACTACCGCCTCTTCCATTTCCAGAAACACTAAAGTTAGACAATGGGTAAGAGTCAGATGAACAATCAAGCAGTAAGCTACAGCCTAATCAAGGAACTACTGAGAATGCTTCCATCAACACTGACAGGGCAAGCCATTGCATATAAACAGAGAACCAAACCCCATTCCCTTCCAGTACTGATGAAGTTACCTAGTTGGGTAATGAACCGTCTGCAAGAAAAAAACCAAACAGAGAGAGCACCAAGAACCCCACAATCAGAACATTGAATTCCCAAGTAGCTGTAAAGTTTCTTGAAGGTATATCATATATAGCATTATATAAATTGACAGATAAATAGGGCTCTGATTTCATAGTCATGGCTACCATCTTGGCATTTTCCTTCCATTTCTGTGGTGAGCTTGGTTTTATGAAAGGTTTGGCTAGGAGGAACTGGGCAATGGTGTGTACCTCTTTTCATAGGTTCATGATGCATGCACCTTTAAATACCTAGGTATTGGTTGAATATGTAATACAGAATTAAACATTTATTTAAGAGTTATTCTGTGTCTTTGTCTTGTACTTGATATGGAATACTTGGGTCTAGTGGGATGATCTTTCTCATCTTCAATACAGACCACCTACAATAAAAAAATGCTTACTAAACCTGTATGACCTCATCCTTGGCAGAGGGAGGCAAAGACTTTCAGGAACAAGAGAAAAGAAACTGATCTTGGCAACATAAGAAAAAGACACTGAAAACAGCTGTGATTAATTATAGGTGGGTGTTGATGTAATTTGTTTGGAAACTTCCATGAGATTGAACTTCGATGCAGGCCTACCCTGGGTACTGCATTTGATTGGCTTTGAAGTCTTCCTTCGCCATCATTTCTTCTGTGTTTCTTGACTGCCTGGAGAGATATACAATACTTTCTCTCCTTCTGTCTTCTGTTTTTAAGTGTTTCTGAATGTCACTATGTTCTTTTCTTCCTTAAGATGTCTGCAAACTTAAGTACTCATACTGGTGTGATTATTACTTCCAAATAATGTGTTCCATTCCTATACATTTTATGTATCTAGACACAAACATACACACACACAAATATTCTTTAGTAAGCTCAGAAAAGCCATAGAATTTCACCTTTCTGCACTGTGTTGTTTTTCTTTTTATTGGAAAAGTTGCATTTTAGAGTAACTTTTTTTGATTCTGGCACTTAGCTTATTGTAAGATGCCATAAGAGCAAAAAAGTTAAATTTAGTCTCATGAGACTTTGCAGCAATTTTCTTACCCCTGTAACCATGAATACATAATGATAATGATTTATGTTATGCCATAGCCTAGACACAAACATTTTATCCTGATTTAGAATAACTAATGATACTAGAATTAAACTCATCTTTAAGTCAGGAGACGAGTGAATAATCTGGCTTCCATGTGGTAGAAGAATTGCTTTTTGACATTTCTCCTTGCCAAGGTGTGATGGAGACAAGAGACTGTTGTACAATCTGAGCTGGATCTTCTTTTACAAAAAAACAAAAACAAAACCCTAACCCAAAACATATGTACCCAACATCTGGACCTACTTGATATCTGCATTTTTTGTTAGCTAGGAAAAGTATACTCAAACAATGCTTGCAGATGGGGGAATTATGTGATTACCTCTTGGAAAAGTTTATATTGCTGGGAAAGATACAAAATCAAGAGTAGAAGACAACCCAAGGCAAAGTGTATGGATTCAATTACAGTGGCAAGACCTCAAGACTAAGATATTAAGTTGCTAAGAATCAAGAGCAACTTGATGGCACATAATTTAATCAAATAATACATAGTTTACAATGTACTACATTCACAACTTTTATATGGAATCTATTGATATGCAAGAGAATAAATCCATTTACATAACTTTCTTCAATTATAGCATATACCAAATTTGGATAACTTATTGCTATGTCACTTTTATCTCTATCACAGCTTCAAAACAGATTAAATTTCATTTGACAATTCCCTGGCTTGCAAGGATAATTTTGGTCCAGTGGCAGACAAAGCATTACTTTTGACTAGAAAAGTTCACAACATTATCTTCCTTGCTTTCTGCACTTCTACTTTTCCTTGCCAAAGGTTACTTGTTCAGCATTTTGTATCTGCAAGAAAAAACCCTTTATCGTAGGGGTTGAACTTTGCAAGTCTGAACAACATTATGCACAGAATCCTTAAGTATCTCCAAGAGTGTAGACAACTGCATGATAGCTAAATCCAAAGAATTTGTAACTTCAAATAAGTTATTACATAAATTAACACATATAACTTCAAATAAGTTATTACATAAATTAACACATATATTAAAGTGACATATCTTAACCAGGGGTTCTCAACCTTGGCAACTTTAAGACTTGTGGACTTCAACTCCCAGAATTCCTCAGCCAGCAAAGTCCACAAGTCTTAAAGTTGCCAAGGTTGAGAACCCCTGGTTAAGATATGTCACTTTAATATATGTGTTAATTTATGTAATAACTTATTTGAAGTTACAAATTCTTTGGATTTAGCTATCATGCAGTTGTCTACACTCTTGGAGATACTTAAGGATTCTGTGCATAATGTTGTTCAGACTTGCAAAGTTCAACCCCTACTATAAAGGGTTTTTTCTTGCAGATACAAAATGCTGAACAAGTAACCTTTGGCAAGGAAAAGTAGAAGTGCAGAAAGCAAGGAAGATAATGTTGTGAACTTTTCTAGTCAAAAGTAATGCTTTGTCTGCCACTGGACCAAAATTATCCTTGCAAGCCAGGGAATTGTCAAATGAAATTTAATCTGTTTTGAAGCTGTGATAGAGATAAAAGTGACATAGCAATAAGTTATCCAAATTTGGTATATGCTATAATTGAAGAAAGTTATGTAAATGGATTTATTCTCTTGCATATCAATAGATTCCATATAAAAGTTGTGAATGTAGTACATTGTAAACTATGTATTATTTGATTAAATTATGTGCCATCAAGTTGCTCTTGATTCTTAGCAACTTAATATCTTAGTCTTGAGGTCTTGCCACTGTAATTGAATCCATACACTTTGCCTTGGGTTGTCTTCTACTCTTGATTTTGTATCTTTCCCAGCAATATAAACTTTTCCAAGAGGTAATCACATAATTCCCCCATCTGCAAGCATTGTTTGAGTATACTTTTCCTAGCTAACAAAAAATGCAGATATCAAGTAGGTCCAGATGTTGGGTACATATGTTTTGGGTTAGGGTTTTGTTTTTGTTTTTTTGTAAAAGAAGATCCAGCTCAGATTGTACAACAGTCTCTTGTCTCCATCACACCTTGGCAAGGAGAAATGTCAAAAAGCAATTCTTCTACCACATGGAAGCCAGATTATTCACTCGTCTCCTGACTTAAAGATGAGTTTAATTCTAGTATCATTAGTTATTCTAAATCAGGATAAAATGTTTGTGTCTAGGCTATGGCATAACATAAATCATTATCATTATGTATTCATGGTTACAGGGGTAAGAAAATTGCTGCAAAGTCTCATGAGACTAAATTTAACTTTTTTGCTCTTATGGCATCTTACAATAAGCTAAGTGCCAGAATCAAAAAAAGTTACTCTAAAATGCAACTTTTCCAATAAAAAGAAAAACAACACAGTGCAGAAAGGTGAAATTCTATGGCTTTTCTGAGCTTACTAAAGAATATTTGTGTGTGTGTATGTTTGTGTCTAGATACATAAAATGTATAGGAATGGAACACATTATTTGGAAGTAATAATCACACCAGTATGAGTACTTAAGTTTGCAGACATCTTAAGGAAGAAAAGAACATAGTGACATTCAGAAACACTTAAAAACAGAAGACAGAAGGAGAGAAAGTATTGTATATCTCTCCAGGCAGTCAAGAAACACAGAAGAAATGATGGCGAAGGAAGACTTCAAAGCCAATCAAATGCAGTACCCAGGGTAGGCCTGCATCGAAGTTCAATCTCATGGAAGTTTCCAAACAAATTACATCAACACCCACCTATAATTAATCACAGCTGTTTTCAGTGTCTTTTTCTTATGTTGCCAAGATCAGTTTCTTTTCTCTTGTTCCTGAAAGTCTTTGCCTCCCTCTGCCAAGGATGAGGTCATACAGGTTTAGTAAGCATTTTTTTATTGTAGGTGGTCTGTATTGAAGATGAGAAAGATCATCCCACTAGACCCAAGTATTCCATATCAAGTACAAGACAAAGACACAGAATAACTCTTAAATAAATGTTTAATTCTGTATTACATATTCAACCAATACCTAGGTATTTAAAGGTGCATGCATCATGAACCTATGAAAAGAGGTACACACCATTGCCCAGTTCCTCCTAGCCAAACCTTTCATAAAACCAAGCTCACCACAGAAATGGAAGGAAAATGCCAAGATGGTAGCCATGACTATGAAATCAGAGCCCTATTTATCTGTCAATTTATATAATGCTATATATGATATACCTTCAAGAAACTTTACAGCTACTTGGGAATTCAATGTTCTGATTGTGGGGTTCTTGGTGCTCTCTCTGTTTGGTTTTTTTCTTGCAGACGGTTCATTACCCAACTAGGTAACTTCATCAGTACTGGAAGGGAATGGGGTTTGGTTCTCTGTTTATATGCAATGGCTTGCCCTGTCAGTGTTGATGGAAGCATTCTCAGTAGTTCCTTGATTAGGCTGTAGCTTACTGCTTGATTGTTCATCTGACTCTTACCCATTGTCTAACTTTAGTGTTTCTGGAAATGGAAGAGGCGGTAGTTGTCAGATTCAATAGAGGTAGCAGTTCTTGAACAGATTCCTCTTCTTCTGAAGCCTTAATCCAGCAGAAGCTGAGTCTAGAGCTTTGATTATCAGAAGACAAGGATCTAATCTTTGCAAATATTTATATTTATTAAGCTTACAGCTCTAGCCTACAATAATAATCCTTCACATTATGACCCATGCTGGTTCATTATTAGCTGAGGGGAAAAAATAGAAAGTTTTGGGGTTACCAGAAAAGTAACAGACTAGATCCAAAAATCTGAAAGTGGCTTTGTGCCATCGTAATGCAAATTTTCCCCCCATTTCACATGTGCATGACATTACGAGACTCTTACAAAAAAAGTCAGTACTGCATTGTGATGGTACAAAGCTTGGTTCATCATTGCCTCTTCATTTGGTTCCACCAAGAAAACGTCTTGCAACAGCCCAGATTATTTGGAGCAGTGAATCTATGCAATTACTAATGGCTGTTAATTCTGAACAACAATGGGTGTCTTCATCTATTGTGAAGTCGGGGTGAGTTAATAAAGGGAAAAAGCATAAGGCTGTTTCTCTGTGATTCCCAGGATAGATGTCAGTTTCTCTACAACATTCCCTTTTTCCTGAGGCAGCTACCCTGAGGCAGCCTGCAAGTGAGATATTCCAATTCTGAAAAAAAAAAAAAAAACAAGCTTCTCAGGAGTAAACAGCTTACAATAGTTTAGCTTAATTGCATTTGCATAAATTAATTATGGAAACATTTTCACAATCAAAAGTGGCATTTTGATACCTGACTCTAATTAATCTAATTCAACAGGACATAATTATGTTCCAGTGTCAAGTTCAAAGCTGAACACTGTAGTACACGGAGATAAAAGTTGACTTAAGACACGGCCATAATTCTTTACATCCTCAGTCTGAATAATTCAGATGAATCTTAACATAGCAATTGTATTTACCCAAACTATTACTGGTTCCTTTATTTATGTAATACATTGATTAAATCACCGCTCTCCTTCATTTCTTTTCAATTCAATTTCTTGACCATATTCATTGAAAAGTGTATCAGGCAAAGCTTGCTTTATATTTGCCCTATTTTAACTGGCATATTTCTCATTGATACAAGAGAGCTTCAGGAACATTTTATTTGTTAAAGTGGGGTTACATTTCACAAAAGTACACCAGGTTTTCCTTATCTCTTTTAATACATTAAAGTCTGATGCTGGCATAAAGAAATATGTACTGGAAGGCATTTCTGACAGTCGTGTTTATTAACACACATTTCTTTTTTAGGGCTGTTCTTTAAGAAAGAAAGAAAAGCTGTGTGTAAAAAATACCTTTCTAAGCCATATTCCAAATCGTCCTTTTGTTCGAGCTATTTGTTTTTGATGTTTTGCATATGTGAAATCTCTGAAAAAGTAGGGTTGCCATGGAATTGTTAAATATGAATATTGTTAGTACTGGGAATAAATCAGTGGGTAGAGGCCCATATGTTCTATAATATTCACCAGACAATAACTGCAACTAGATAATAAGAAAATGGACTTGGTAGCTCATCAGAGGCTCCCTGGTCCACCAGTTTAAATGATATTACAAGAATTGTTGGGTAACTTGATATTTTGGAGAATAAAATAAAGCCTTTGATCCAGGTTTGTTTTTTAAAAATGGATTTCCTTCAGCACCATCATTAAGATATGCAATAAGCATACTATGATTTTGAGGAGTATTTGCATTTTTATTTTTATTTCACAGGCAGTCCTTGTTTCACCCTCCACAATTGTGACTGGCAACTCAATCATTAAATGAAGTGGTCACTAAGAGAAACTGTAACTGTGCTTATGATCTTACTTCATTTTTGCTTTACAGACCTGTCACAAGTGGGAGGATTGGTCAGAAAATTACTTTTCATCATCATCATTGTAATTGCGAATGGCAATAAATGAAGTCTACTTGTATTATGTACACGATTATTTTAAGTCTGCATTCATAGATCAGCATTACAGGATCGACATAGCTACAAAATCAATTATAGCAATGCAAATAGTTTAAAAAAACTCTTTATAAACTGAACAGTTCCCAAATTGACCATATTACTCATATATCTTTGTCTCTCATTTGAAAAGTGATTAACTCAAACCTTGATACACAATGCATAGCAACAATCTAAAGCTGTAAATCAGGTATGCATCTCACCTTTCATCTGATGCTTAAACAATGTTGTTAGACAACACCCTGGCCTGAAAAATTCATAATCCTTAATATCTAATTATAGATTCCAATATTGGGAACACAGCTAAAATAAGATATATGCCCTCAACATACAG